>NW_006799969.1:67309-112112 GCF_000485575.1 Poecilia formosa | reverse complement strand
CACACACACACACACACACACACACACACAAGGGGAAAAGGGGCTAGGGCAGCTAGTGTCTATTTGTGCCTGTCACTAAGTTGGGGTCATGCTACAGAATGTACTGGTGCCCACAACACCATAAGAGAGTAAGATATTAAAGCTACATAAATAATACAGAAATGATCTGTGTCATTATCCGTGAATTTATCAAGGTGGAAATAATTTTGGTAATCCTAACAGACCTTAAAAAGGAAAAGTGTAGTCTAAGTTAATGTTGAACTATGATAAATAGGTTATATGTTGTTATATGTTTTATTATATGCAAAGTATGTTTGTTTTTATTTTATTATGTAATCTCAGAAAAGAAATCCTGGGGAGATAGAAGATTTTCATTTCAAATTGATTTATATTTAAATTTCACTGCAACAATGTAAACTCCTGAGACTTTGTTTTTTATTTGTGTGTGTGTGTGTGTGTGTGTGTGTGTGTGTGTGTGTGCGTGTGTGTGTATGTGTGTGTGTGTGTTAGATAAACAGTGGCCCCCATCTGGCCACCCTTTAGAGATACCCCTGTTGAAAACCTGTTTTACAAAAAAAGTAATGTGCTGTGAAAATCTTTCCTAAAAATCATGATATAATAAAATTAAATAATCTAAACTCATATTGTAAGTAGCTCCAAACATTTTCTTTCATTTTTTTAAAGAAAGTCTGGACGTAAAGGATTTATGTCTGTATCAAAATCACTTCGTTCTACAATAAATATGTTTGAACTGTGGACCTCATCGAGTTCTGTGTCATTTTCAATAAACGTCCAGAGCATTTACTACCCATGACTTTGTTGCAACTGCCGCAGCAGGGAACCTGGTTTATTTTAAAGATTTGCAGAAAACGTTGCCCTCATGATCCTTTGAAACATAAAAGTATTTTAAATTTTTGAACATGAAATGCTCCTCATTAAAACAGTACTTTGTTTCTATATAAATGTATTCTTTGTTTTATGTAGTCATTTTGTAAAAACAACTCAAGCAAACACAGCTTTCATTAATTATATCATTGACAGAAAAAAAATAAAAATACAAAAAGTATGAAATGCACATACTTATAAGCAAAAGGTGAAAAAAAAAAACAAATTCCAGATAAACATCTTCGTTTAATGCATTCACATATATAAATACATAACACAAACTGTTAAGATAATGCAGAAGCAAGCAGATGCCTGCATACCTGCACGTTTAACTGTGCAAGCATCTTCTACACCAGCCTGATAGGGTCATGCCAGGGTAGGGTTCAAACATCACACCTCTTTATCATAAAATGTGAAGCAATTCCTCAACGATGAGACAACAGCCTTCCCTGTTTCTCTGGAACCATGAGTAAGAGAATAGCAGGCAGAAGCAAACTCTGCCCTAAGCGTGTGTACGTTTTTCAACCAGCATCCGTGAACTTGGTCACTTAATGCTTCCTGGTTGGACCCACGAGGCCCATGGGAGCTGTCAGAGGTCAGCAAGGACAGAGCTGGAAATATATGAACAAGATTTCCAATAAAATAAGGCAACTCTGATCATCATGCTACCTCTGAAATCAAAGCCAGATGGGCTGCCCTTGTTCAAAACGAAAATGAACACCAGATCGTGCCATTTGTGTTTGTCTCTCTCTCTCTTTCTCTCTCTCTCTTGCTCTTTCTTGTTCTGGTATACTAAATGACACAGATGTGCTAGGATACTTTTGGCAACTTTCTAACAGAGCCATTAGATTGAATTGTGTAATGTAAAACTGTCTTTTTCAAGCACTGTTTTCAAACAAACCTCAAAAAATGAAAAGACTGACAACACATCAACAACACCTCACTTATTATTCGCTCTCATGCTCTGCATCATGCTAAACCTTTATCTTTAGGGCATCAGTTTGTTTTCGCAAGATGTGCGTTTAAGAGATCATTCGTTTGACTTGTGATATGTCCTCATTTGGTGAATAAGGTTACTTTTCTTTTGTTGGAACAAAAATGGAAAACTAAGTGGAGACTGCAGACAGTTTTCAAAACGGTTTCTGTGAGGAACTGTAATGCAATTTTCCACATTCAAGGAGGGCCAATTCAGAAAGAAAGCCTGAAGATATTACACACAGAAACACTTTGTTCTCTGACAGGAAGGAAACACCTTTCCACCAAAACTAAACTATAACATAACATATTAAACCATTCAATTAAATCAAAATATATCAGAAAAACATCACCAACCTCGCTTAAAGAGAAATAAAATAAAGTCATATTTTATATTAGTAAAATAATTTTATAAAGAAAATTCATTTAAAAGTGAGTTTGCTCATATAGTCTAGTTTCTAATCAAACAACTTAATCTACCAGACACCCCCATTTGGCCAGTTTGGAAGCATATTTCTTATTTCTTAGTTTTAGTAATTACATGAATGGATGTTCTCCTATCTTTCTTGTTTTAAAGAGTGGCTTAGACAAAATAACATATGATGTGTAACATTATTTTAATTCAGAATCTCTTGACTTTTTTGTTAACAATATTATATGCTTCCTGAACAAATAAAATAAAAGTATTATGCAACTTAGTTATATGCAACTTAAATGAATTGTCAAAGGTGCAGATAATTTGGCATCTGCTCGTTATTGCCTGACGTGGTATTTTTTTCCCTCCATCGAATAAATTTACCCAAATTGACACATCCTTAGAATGAGAAAAAAATAAATGCATGGACACTTGCAAACCTCAAGTGTCCATATATATATATATATATATATATATATATATATCTCACAATTTATTTAAGTTGTGAAGATCCTGAAGATCCTGAAGTGACAAAGTGACAAAGTGACAAAGCAGAACCTTACTGCTGTGTTATTTCACTGAGGGTATGATGTTCTTGTGCTGAAGTCCCATGTTAGTTTTGCGGCAGAGGTAATAATAGCATGCCTATTACCTCTGGCAGACATGTTTGTTTTATTTTTTCAAAACGGTCTCTGGACTCATGGAGACATTTGTTGGAAATGTAAAATAGACTTAATGCTCCTTGTAGTCAGAAGTTGTTTTCATTTTGAACCTTTCTTATGGATGCCCTTGTTTCCCAGTCTCTTCCTTATTTCTTAATCATTCTTACCTTAACTGAGGCGAATGCAGGTTTCGTTGCTGTTCTGGATTATCTTTGTAACCTTCTAGATGAGTTGTGGGAGCGCTCTTGCAGTAATTTCAGTTGCCTGGCCGTTTCGGAGGGAAGGTTCACCACTGCTCCATATTTTTTCCATTTGTGGATAATGCATCTCCCAGTATTTTGCCAAAGTGTTTTGTAACCCTTTCCAGATTGGTAGGAATGAACAACTTTGTTACTCATCTGTTCATAAATTTCTTTAGATCAGCGCCTCAGTTGTTGGTTTTGGAGATCTTTAAGGCCATGTCATGATTTCAGACAGGTGTAATGTTACACCCTTACTCCAAACTGCCTCATAGTTCTTCAAATATACATGCACAGTGTCAGGAGACATAAATATTATAAAACAGTCATTGAGTTTCCTTGTTTTTTTTTGTTTAACTTGCTTGTTCTGTTTACTCAGTGGACAATGAGGTGGCCTGCCTACCAAACAGATACTGTAAAACAAACAGTAAATTCTCAATGTATTTAGAAGGTGATGCAACTTTTTTTTTTCCCTGAGCAAACAGTGTGTCCAGCCCTGGCAGACACTGTTACTGTAACAAAACCTGTTTTTGCATTGCTTTGTAGGAGTGTCTCTGTCTATTGAATTTTGTGTCTGACAGGATGTGGGGATTGGGGGGTTAAAATCCCCCTAAAGCGAGGCGAAAAAAGAGCAATCAAATTAGGATGTAATGACCTCATCATCAAAACAGTTTGTCATGCTTATTAAGGAGCGGACAGACACAAAGAGTTCGCGCTGAGGATATGAAAGGAGCGAGACAGCATTTTCTCATTTGATGTAACTTAAGCTAAACTTTCACCTCTGAGTTGTGCCATCGACTCCTCCGATTTACCTGCAGTGAGAGGTTTTGCATGGTCTGCTTGTGGTTAAGTCGGCCATGGGCACCCCGAGGCAGTTTCTTGTATTTCCTTCACACTTCTGTCAAAGCACATAATAAGTGACAGATTATATCCTGAAAGAAAGACTGGAAGTACAACTGCATCCTATTTTGTTGAAAGTGTGTCTATGCACTTCCCACCATTGATAGTATCAGTCATGGATACCGCAGAGATCACGTTATGGCTCGGAAAGTTGCACTATACCACCCTTGAAGTGGTTGCTTAAACTTTAACTGGCATTGATTTTAGAGTTTTTGATACATTTGTACATTTCAGATTTTACATCCCTTTTAGACCAGAGTTTATGTTGCTCTAAGTGTAGCATAGGCCAAGCTAAACATTTGTTGGATAATCACACTGACTGCTATTACATCTCTGGGTCCCGCATGTTGGTTCTAAAGCAATTTATGCAAATAACTGGCTAATTTTGTGTAAACATTCTGAAAATAGTTGCATGAAATCCAAAATACAAACACATACTCCGCAACTTCAGAGCAATCATTTCTGTAATTTTGCATTTTAGCTTTTTATTTTTCTCCAAATTAGAATACGTTTGGCATTTTCTAACTGTCCTGAAATGCTCAGTTAAGAAAAGTTTCATGTCCAGACACTTTCACCAATTTTTCATAAGTGTAGATATGGGTTCAATGAAACAGCTTGTCCAATCAGATAATTTGCAAGTTATTAAATGAGGAGATGCTAAGACATATTTTGGCTATCAGTTTTTATATGCTCCAGTCACATTGTGTGTTATCTGCTTTTCATGTTCGAACTAGAAAAGTTGATAAAAAAAAACATTATCAGATGACATCTTTTATGAATTTGTGGAAATTTCAGGCTTATATTATATAAGTGCATTCTTTTTTTAAGCAATTACACAGATATGATAGAAAACAGCTAATAACAGTATTACATAGTACATTATTTTTAATCTTTATTCTGTTTTTGTATAGAACTAACAAAACTTTGTCTGTGTACAGCTGAAGAATAAGTAATATATTTTTTTTGATCTAGTGCTTCTGCACCCTCTTCCCCCTTTATAATACTCCTCTGGGCAACTGACTTCATACCAGTTTTGCAGGTCTGTCTGCATATCTTAAATATAATTGATACTTAAATAACAACTTCGCCCATTTAAGGTTCTCATCTTGAGAACCTCTATCAAGTTTTTTTTTAATGGCTAAGTAGTCTGTCTATGCAGGGTTCTTAGCCTGCTGCTACTATGAGTAATTATGCGTCATTAGTGCAGAATACAAATAAACACCAGTGATAAAACATTTGGAAAAACACACATAGAGGTGCTTTCAGCGCATTAGCCATAACATTTCAAGAAGCTAACTCCTGTCTGATTGGCATACATGGAATGCATGAGTACCTGGGTACCTTTTATGTAATTAAATTACGATTTATTGCAAAATAGCGAGACAAGCTTAAGAACTGAGTGGAACTTGGTTTAAGACAAGAAACCTTTAAAAGAAACTATTTGTGTTAAATGTATCCAGACTAATTAATCCAAGTCATTTCATATTTTGAGTTGACTTCAGATAACAAATTGGTCACATCATTTGTCTGCTCCAGTAGAGCTTTACAACTAAAATATCTGTCCCTGTCTGGAGCAATCAGGGTGTATTCTGTTTGGCACGCCTGAGTGCTCGCCAAGTCCACTGGGTGAAGGGGAACTACGCTGGAAGTCAGCTGAGCTGGAAAACTGTCCTGTGTGTAGCTCTTCATCTGTGAAATGGACAGCCTACTCTGGTTGCAGCCAAATGTGTAAGATCAGTGGACATGTTCTCCGAGTTTCAAGGTAATGCAACTGACCAAGAATTTTGTTCCTCTAATATGTTTGTTTGCATGGCGATCGATTGTTTGCAAAAGTAGCAGTCAACTACAAATTATGTGCGAGCACGATTGCTCACCAAGCTGCACTCCCATTCAGCTGGTTTTGATGGAAGGAAGGGATCACGGGACAGCTCTTGGATGGCTCTGAAAGGACTGTGGACTGTGGTGGTTTGTCAAAATTCTCTGTGGGTGGGAATGCATACCAGTGTCCTCAACAAACCCAAAAGGCAGCACCAGCAAGCTGGAATACGTAGGCTCGACCCCGTGGCCTGCGACACAGTGGGCCAATGGCGCCTGGCGGCCGAGCCCAGAGCACCGTTTCTGCAGCAGATGTATTTCTAAGATTTGGTTGTACAACAACATCAAAGTCAGACTTGATTGTTTTTGATTGTATGATTATTTGATGTTGTAGTCTTTTTCTTTATTTCTGGGGGGAAAAGATATTATCATTCAACCACACTTATTTAATTGCAGCAATTGGAGCCACTCTAATTGGGCCTTGACTTTCATCTTTAATGGTAATGATTATGAGATTGTGCTTGTGTTGGGCAGTCTAATCTGATGAGTAAGACTTGGATGATATGACCGCTTTAGCTGAGATTTAGCTTTTAAATATTGCACTTAAGCTCCAAACACTTATTTTTTTTAATTATATTTTTCCTTTTTTTTTATATATTCCCCGTTTTTTGTTTTTTTTTACACAGATCAAACACATCCTGCGTGCACCCACATTGTTTCCCGACATGATGTTTGTTGCTGATTTGATCTTTGTAATGGAGGCCTAGAATAAGTAAACAGTGAAGGCCTGTTCAAAATATCAGCCTGCTTTGTCAGAGCAACGCAGACATTTAAGGAGCACGTTATCATGTTGATATAAGCAATTAAACATGAAGTTGCCCTCTGCAAGCTCCGACTGACTGTATCACCTTAATTATTATCTACAGAACCTCAAAGCATTTTCTGCGACTCGATAAAAGTGGACTTTATCACAGCCATTACGTGGTTAAATGTCTGGCTACTTGAAGAAAAAGTTTGAATTTGGGGAAATGTTTGGCTGCGCTTGTAATGTGTTTAGGTATATAGAGGTTTGCAAATGCTTTCAGGCTGCATGCATGTTAAACAAAGCAATTATTCCTTAAATGATACCTTGTACTCTGAAGCTTTTGTGTCACAAGCTTGCCTCGATTAAAGAAGTATAAACAGACTGCTCTGTGACCCAGGAAATTGTTAGTGGGCCCTGAAAAGATGTTAAATAGACTGATAGCTTTTATCTTTTCCAATGCATGGTTCGAGAGTTCATATGAATAAAACACCAAGCAGAGTTCCCTATAATCGGAAATGATCAGGGTTTATTTTTAAATTGATGAGGAAGATTTTTAGCTTTAACCCACCAACATGCATTAATCACATGTCACTGCAGTCTTTTCCCCCCAAGTCAACCACAACCAGATCATGATCTAGTCAAATGTGACAAAGCTTTGCAGGGATAGATGGCCAGCGATCTGGACTCTGCCCATGCCAGTATGGCAGCTGTTTTGACAAGGATTATCACTTTCATCAAAAGGTAATTTATAACAACCCCTAGCTTGCTCAGACCTCATATCTCTCCTGAAAAACTGTGCTTACAAATATGAGCACGATGCTGGTAGCTAGCTTTCTCACCTTCTGCTGAAGAAGGAGGCGAGAGAGACAAAAAAAAAGAAAAGGAAAAGCAAAACACTCAAACATCGTGTTATCTTTGGGCCACGTTGCAGGCCGACTCTTGCACAGAAGGCCTGGATGTGAGCATCTTGGCAAAACAATCACCAGCATGGTGATGCAAAAGCGAAGGAATTTTTGTCCAGACATCTTCATAAATCATGTCTTTATGTTAAAATAAACTCCCGCTGACGTGACAGGTAGAAACGAGGAAAGGGTGAGCAACGGGTTTCTCAATGCTGATGTTGCTTAATTATTAAGAAAAACAACCGTGTGACATGTTCACAAAATATTCAGATGTTTTGCTTTTTTTTTCTGTTATCAAAAGAGCTATGTGCAGGTAGCCTCAGTAGCAGACACGTGACGTGCAGAGGGAAATTACACCCAGCAAAGCACATTTCATTGCAAGCCCAATCTTGTAAGACAATAATAATAATCATAAGTCTCAACAGCAAACTTTTGTCAATAATGAAAATTTTTGTACCAGCTGGTTAGAATGAAGTGCACTTATAGACATGGAGAATGTTTATGGATGCAAGAATACCATCTATTTACCTTTTGATCTTTAACACCTTTTCTTAGTTGAGTGTTACACCACTGCCACTCCTTTCTTCGATGGAAGTTGTGCTTAGGCACCAATGGTCATAAATGTAGTGTTTGGTTCAATTTGGAAATAACTTGGTACAAACTTAACTTGCAACAGACTATCAATCTCAATCTGAATCTTATTTTTTTGTTTGTTTCCTAAGCAAAAGGGAGTGGTCTGATGAATATGTGTCAGATTCTTGTGGTGGACTTTGGGTAAAAATTTCTTCTAAAAGTCTTGAAGGATCATCAGTGTGTTTTTGTTTTTGGCAAATGTGCAAGTGAACTTTGTGTTCTCTTTTCCCAGTGACTTTCTTATTGTCATATCCTAAACACTAACCTTAACAGAGGACAGTGAGGCCTGCGGAGGTTTAGATGTGCAGAGTTCTTTAATAAGTTCCTGAATGAGTCATTGATTTGCTCACTGAAAATTTTTGATAGTCTGCTAACTTCTCCTCACCTTCCCCCAATGATTCTGTCTTCACAAACGGCTTTTAACGTCAAAGACTCGGGCACCCTCTTGTAGGAGGAGCCATATTTTGTTCTCTAATGCCCAATTTTTGACGGGAAGCAAGAATGGAGCTTGTCCAACAGGAAGAGCAGGAAGCTACCAGCGTACAGCACATAAATTAAATAAAAATAAATACTGTATATTTTTAAAAGTTACACAGGTGCCTAAAAACCGCTGAAAAGTAACACACGGGGTCTGACTTTGTAATTAGAGTCGCATTAAGAACTCACTTCCACTGTTATTTCTTCTGCTATCAGTTTTTGAATGGAGGGAGATTTGATTTTTCAGTCACATCCACTTTTAAAATAGGAAACAGAGTGAATAATTAGGTTGTACTGGAATTATATTGACTTGAAACCACATACTCAAACACAAGACACAGAAATGCAAGGTTGGCTTCAAGTCGTAGACACAAACAGCTTTAAAATCGCTTGACATGTTTAGGAAAATTTCATGCAAATCGTCAACACAGTAGGGCGATTCCTTGTTTGTGTTTTACTTACTGCTTAAAGGATTTTGGTTAGTGAGTGCATGTGTTTTATTTGCAAAAGATATTTAAAAGAAACAACTGTCATGTTAATGTTTTTTTTTTTCCTTTTTCTTAAATTTCACTTTAAAATCTAAACCGTTGCATTATGCTGATTCCGATGTGCTAAATATTGAAAAATGAATCGTTGTGCGAAGTCATAAAGCATGCAACAAAAATGACCGATGCGCTACTATGTTAGACTACTAGTTTGTAAAAGGATTATATGAAAATGACAAAATGTAAATGACAAGGCTTTGAATTAATACAGATAATTTACAAAGGGAGGGCAAGAAAAAGAAAGTGAAAGGATTTTAAAAACCCACACAACATGTTCTTCAGTGCATTTTTGCAAACTACGCATTGAAAAAGCCACCCACAGTTCACTATGTCGGGAGAACCAAGTCTCAAATTGGCACCTATTTATGGTTTTTGCTACTGCCAGAAAAAAAAAATTCCTTCTTCAAAGAAAGCAAGGAAAAAAATGGTTACTGTGTAGCTCATCCATCATTCAAAATCCTTTAAAACAGAAGCAGTAAGGCTATGATTTGGTGACATACTGCTTTGATTGGTTCCCCACTTATGCTTTTGACTTCCCTTTAAAGTTTTCCTCTCTTCAAATAAAAGCCTTTAGCTGTGCGGTTTATGAGCATTTTCATTTGCTAAAGAACCATAGAATATATTTCAGCCGTCTTCTTGACGTGGTCAGGTCTCTCTCAGATGCCTCCATGCATATGAATGCTGTGGCTTGTCTCATGTCATGTGAACTCCTCACCAGTTGGACAGGCTGAGTGGCTACTGTAACGTCATGAACTCTGCTTCACCTGTGCTAGCCTGCACATTTTGGAAAACAAAAAAGCCAACCCTTCCATTCCTGCTTTGAAGCCAATTAGCCAGTAGTCTCACAGAGAGAGTCAGGTATGCAAACACTGTCTTGCTATCTGTGTGAAAATCAGCCCAATAGTTAAAATGACGTCTGTTCAGCGTGCTGAAAAGCAAAACAGAGGAAACATTCCTCCCGTGTCTTTGTGAGCTGTGAATGCCACCTTGATGTCCATTCAACCCAGTAATTTATTATTCATCAAGCAGTTATTGTTGAATCTGTAAACATGTATTATGAATTTTGTGTAGATATTGTCAATATAAGTAATGATTAAATGTCTTTTTTTATTTAATAAAAAATAAGTAAATATGTGGAGGTGTGCAAGTATACCTAACAGACATTAGTCCTCAGTTTGACTTCATGGAACTTTGTTATGCAAGTCTACCGTGCAGAAGGATTGTGCACACAGAAAACCTGAGCACAAGGAGCTCATTACTCTGCTGCATCTCACATAAATGTTCCAGAAATATTTTCAGCCACACAAGGTAGCCAAAGCATTCGCCAAACAAAGAAACCAAAGACAAAGCAACTCTCATATTTGCTGCAGTCGCACAGATATACCTACACATGGCGGAGATGTAGGAGATAGTGGACACAAAAGAATGCTGAGCAGAGCTCCACGTGCAGAGTCTGACTGGCAAAAAGTATATTTACCTTAATTTTAGCAGTATGTATTTAACCATAACCACTTTATGTGTTTGAAAAATATGTGCAGATCATGACAGAAACAGTAATTTCATGCACGATTGATTTTATATGCAGTCTGAAATACAGTTTTTGCAAATAAATCTACTCTTTCCTCAGTAGCTAGTTTCAAACATTATGGTTTGCTGGTTTCCAAGAAAGCTGCACTCTGTGGGAAGCAATGCCCGCAACTGACAGGATGTACACTGACCACAAGGCAATAGGATCATAAGGCAAGGGAAGTAGAAAGTTTAGTCTTACAAGACTTGCAAGAGTAAAAATTAGGCTTGTTTATGTTGGCAACTTCTTCAATGAGGGAGAAAATATCTTCATCTGGGTATTTTTTCCTCATTTAGAAAGCATGTGATAAAAAGCAAAGAAAAGCAGACAATTTTTTGGTCTTGTTAAACCCATTTCTATCTAGTTCTCAAAACAAGAGACAAATGACAGTGATAGATTGGGTAGCTGTGTTTTGAGAGTGTAGAAACATGCAAGAACCAATGGTCAGACAGAATGACTGAAGGTCTCCTTCCTCTGTTTCACAACTTTAATAAGTCTGATCTTGATTGACCTGGGGACATGGTTTAATGGCTTGTTCTTGACTGTGTTTCAGCTCTGTGTGAGTGGGTGGTCTGGCACTACTGGGCAGGGACAGTATACTCTAATGTACAGTGCACCAAATGAATGTTTTAGCAGAACAACAAACACTTTGCTTTTCGCCGTTTCAGGGAAGTACCAGATTAGGTCATGTTGTGTATTTTCACAATGATTCTAAGTAGTTTATTTTCTTTGAAAGTGGTTAGTTCAGCGATTTCCCACAAATAGGTTTCTGGCTCCTGGACGTCTATAAAGCTTTGAGATACCTGTGGACTTGCACAACACCATTGTTAAAAGTGCATCTACTGAGTTTTCCTTTCTCTAATTTTGCAGATTTACTCTTGAATTTCCCATAACTGGACAAGAAGTCTTTAGAAGAAAATAAATGCAAAACACTTTGACTTTCTTTTGCAAAATACACCTGGTAACTGACCCGCTCTGGGTGACTCACTTAATGTAAAACAGCCACAATGTGCAAATTCAAAGGAGGCCATTCACTCAAAACACAATACAATGTTGCAAAGACATCCTTTCTTCAGTTTTGCTCTGTCATGTATTGGCTTCTTATTTTCAGAAAGAAAGATCCTTGTGTACAAAAAGCAAATTGTCATGGAAATGATCAAACACAACCGATAAATATAGGTAAAAATAAATATATTTAAAATGCTTTCATTTTACCAGGCAATTAGAATAAACCTAGTACTGACCAGAGTGTAAGGTTTATGCTTGGTCTTCATCAGTTATTGTATGCCATGGCATATTAGATTTATCTTAACCTTCCCTGAACACATGCAGTGGAGGTGACAGTGGTAATAGTGTGTCCTGTTATCAGTGGGTTGCAGGTTCTAACCCCTGTTCTGTCTATCTCCATTGTGTCACTGGGCAAGACTCTTCACCCGCCTTGACTGCTGGTGGTGGTCAGATGGCAAAGTGGCACCAGTGCATGTCAGCCTTACCCTATGTAAGACCCAGCTGCCCCAGGATAGCTGTTGCTACAATTAAATAACTTAGTGTGTGAATGTGTGTGTAAATGACTGAATGTAGCGTGAAGCACTTTGGGGTTTTCTGGGCTTCATAAAGTCCTACAAAATACAAGTTATTTACCTTTTAGAGGTGGATCCACATTTTTTTTAACAGAGCTGAACTGAGATCTTTTACAGAACCAGTCCAAAACATGATCTTAGAGTAGTGACGTCTTCCTGTCTTAGTGGCCTTTTGGCTCATGTAGGTGCAGGAGTAATTTTACTGTGGAGTATGACACTATCTCACAAGCTTCAAACAACATTGTCTCAATGCCGTTTGGTTTTATTGTGGGGCATATGCACACGCTTCCCTCCAAAACAGATTAATCTTTTGGAGACAGAACTGTCTCCCTCCTAAAAGTTGTAATAGCTGTGCATTCCTATACAGTCTATATTTGAGTAAAATTGATTAACCAGAAAAATGTTGCACCTGTAAATCATACCAAAGGATAAACCAGAGATGTGCTCGTCCTAAGTATTTGTCCTGAAATCTTGGCTTATTATTTTTACTTTTTTTTTTCATGACGTCACTCAAGGAAGCAGTGTGTTTGACTTGCTTTGAAATACATCCTCAGGTGTGCATCTATTTAACTCAAGTGTTGAGAAAAAGAAGCTTCAAAATTATCATTATTAGGTCTTTCCACTATCATTTAGAGGCATAGTGATTTTAGTATATGTAAACCTCTGAATTTGAATAAAGTAATAACTAAATCTGGAAAAAAAAAAATCAGTTTTCTTTATTCTGGCATTTAGCAAAAAAAATTCCTAACTGAACTAAAACAGGAAATAATTATTCTAATTTACCGTATTTATCTACTGTATCTGTAAATACCTGAATTTGGTTATGTATAATTTGGCTTGTCAAGGATCGTCTGTACTTTTCAAAACTTGGAGAACACTGACCACTGACCACAACAGGGGTCTTCAAAGGCAGACCTCAAGGGTCTGTGTCTGCAACTTTCAGATGTGTCTCTGCTTCAGCACAACTGAGTCAAACGATCAGGTCATTAGTAGAACTCTGTAGACCTTAACTGCATACTAAGGAGGTATTTCAGGCATTCTATTCAGGTGTGTTGGACGAGAGACACGTCTAAAAGTTGCTGCACACCAACCCTCGAGTTCTGGATTTGTATCTACAAGATACTGATCACTTGTAAGTTCATCACATCACCAAAATTAAAAACAAAACAACAACAAAAAAAAACGATCCTTTTAATAACCGTCACAGACACTTATAGGACGGCTGGTGCCAGCAGCGCTCATTGAGGACTTTATGTGGGTCAATGGATTCATCTGCAATTAATCAACCGTCATTTGTTAGGAGTCTGGTAGGTTTGCCTTCTCATCCTTCCCCACAGCTCCTGCTAGGTTTATGGACAACACAGAGCCGACGCCAGGATTTAAGACTTCTTGCTTTTCAAGTTTTTTATGCTCTTGTAACACTCTATAAATGGATGACTGAGTAAAACAACATGCCGCAAGCTTTTTTTTTTTTTTTTTAAGGTGGAATGAATTTATTATACATGGTTATATGTTCACCTTTAGAAAAAACTCGGACAGTTTGGCACTGCTTCATAAATATGCCACTGAAGTTGCAGTGAAAACATTGTAAACACGCAATCCTGCTGCTGCATCTAAGAGGTTTTGCATGCGACTTCAAGGTGCTAAGACTAAAAGCAAAATGTATGAGAATATTATGTGTCAGCCAGTGTGTAAGCTAAAACCTAAGAATTATTTTAGAGGAGGGAAGAAAATGTGCGTCAGCCTCTCAACCAAAGTCATGCTAATTTATTTTTACTTCCCTAATGGAAAAATATTCCCCTAATTACAGTAAACAGAAAGTTGCTATTTCATATGGAATCATTCATGTTTGATGCCTGACCTCGATAAGACACTTTTGAAGTCCCTCTGTATATGTTGCAAATTGTTTCTTTGAGCTTGCTCAAGCACCAAAATCACCCCTGCCTGTCCCGTGGGACCCACAGAGCAGAGTGGGTACCACTCCAGCACTTGGAATCTGTGCCAAAAGTTTCCAAACATCTTTTCCTGGTGCCTAAAATTAGCAGTCTAATGAGGTAGTGGCTTCCTTTTTCTCTGAACTAATACGCCATCCCTGCGGGACGGCATGATGTGGACTAACACTCAAGATCAACAGAAAAATCTTGCACCAACACTTAAAGTTTCAAGACTAAACATTTCCATCTGAACATAAAGACTTTCATTTTATCTCAAGAAACTTTAAGTGGAAATATAAAGATAAGGTTCGTTAAATGCACAATGGTGTAAAGAATTTTTGGATTAATGTGTGAAAAGTTTTTTTTTTTTTTTTCCTGTAAATGAGTAAAAATTGGACTTTGCCTAAGAGGTTTCTACTTTACTATTAGGACTACAGGTCACATTTAATTGCACATGCATTAATCTGTTTTATTTTAGCTAATGAGTGCTCCAATAAATTTAACTGAAGGTGAGGAATTTTTATAACCTTCTGCAAACTTTTGATCTGAAGTTGTTCAGAGGGGAAGGAGTTAGAGAAGCTTTACTGTGTACAGTACAGTGTCCGATTACACGAGCGTCTGATTTTCAGCTCTCATTAGGACTTCACCTTCACACATAATGGATCTCTGTTGTGTTTAGATGGGTGTTTTTCTTTGACGGCTTAGTTAAGAATGAGACAGGTAATCCTGCCGAGACAGACTGACTGATTACACCTCATGTGTGCCAGAAATAATACAAAAAAAAATAAAAAAATAAAAACACTTATAAAAGAAGACCAGAAATATTGTAAATATTTATGTGGATTTAATGTTAAAGACCTAGATTTTTTTTTTTTCTTCAATTCTGACAATGAGATTTTTAAATTTTCTTCATAGTGCTTTGAAAAAAAAAATCATTTTGTATTTTTCAACGGATTATATGTGACAGACCAACACACAATAGCACATAATTGTGAAATAGCAGGAAACTGTCATGTAATTTTCTCAATTAAAAAAAACACAAAATTCTAAAAGTGCCACAATCATTTATAATTAGCGTCTCTTTCTCTGATACCCCATGTTAGAGTTGCCAACTCAAACTCCATTGAACCTGAACTGAACATTTAAGACATTCAGATATTATTTCTATCTACTCTGACTAAGCTTAAGTCTTTCTGGCTGAGTATAAACTATTTTTTCAAAGAAGGAGAAGCTTCTGGAGGTCAGGGGAGTAGTTAACAAATCTGGTAGTCATTGTTGCTTAAAACTATCGATTGAAATAGTCAAGCTAATGAAATGCCTTAAATAATTATTTTGGGCGGCTTGTAGTCACTGAGTGATATATTCAAATAGAGATCAAATTTCCCGCGCCTCAGCCTGTCTACACTGGCTTTTAGTGCTGCAATTGTTGCCTCGATTGTTGTGTGATGATGGAGAAGCCAAATGCAGACTGCTGTCTGGAGGCAGACAGGTCACGCCGGTAAACTTTAAATGGGACAAAAGATGATTACAATGCACAAGTGGAGGTTCCGCGTAAATATAATTCAATGGTAAAACCAGCAAAACCACAAAACCTATCAACAAGAACATACTGTATGCAATATAGAAGGAACAGAGGGCTGACCAGAAGGGAGTGATCAGACAAATGAAACAGGAACAACGTAACAAAAATCAAAAAGGCAAAATGACCATTTTAAAGGTGCGGATACATCTGACCAGTTAAGTCTCTGTTTTCTTTTAATGTTTTCAGCCGTATTAATAAGATAGTGTATGCCTTTCGACTGATTCTAAATACATTTTCTTGCTAAATTAAAATAAGCATCTATGTGAATCTTGGGGAACTTTCAAAAGCACACCCAGGTACCTTCTGCTCTCCTAATTTCTCTCAAGCATTTTACACTCATTTCTCAATTTCAGCAAAATTAACTATCATGATCTATAAAACCTGATCAGGATTGAGCAAAAAAGGGGAAAAGACGGATAATAAAGGCCCTTTTAACTTTGAATTTTAAACAAATTACAAAAAAAATCCTGCCATGACGTTTTGCCTAATCTGTTATCATTCAATAAAACACGCTGACATTTAAAGCATCTCGCTCTATCTTTAGCCTAACTCACTGACTGCAGGATGTCATGTCAAAAAAAAATCAAGCACTTTCTCAAAACAAGTACAACAACCTGTACAGAACTCCAGACGCAGACCTGAAGAGTCAGACACTGGGGTTGCTTCTAAACAGCTGTTTCCTGTTATGTAACTACCACAGCTGCTATTTCTGAGGGAGGGCATCTTGGTGCTGTAGCCATTTCTAAGGGTCAATAGAAAAAAAAATAATGCAGCTTTAATGACGACCAACAAAAGACCACCAAGGCTTCCCCATTTTATCATGCAATGCTCTGAATCACTGAGCACGCCAAGAATTTTCACAGGAATTTTTAGGTCTTTTTAATGAAGTTGTTGCTTGTGACATAATGAACAGAAAGTGTTGTTTTTTCTTCTTCTTCTGGTTGAGCTAATCAAGTGAAAGCACATTAAACATTTGCATTCCCTAAAACATGAACATTTTGACGCTATCCAGGAGAGCCTAACCCTGATGTAGACTTTCTGGGTTCGAATGAAAGCAAAATACATTTAGGAGATTATTTTTAAGAGCTTCTGTGAAAAGCTTAAAACAACACAGAGAAAATGTCCGTACACATTAGTTTCCTTGTCTACATTTTGCTCAGGAGAATAGAAGACAAATGAGGGAGCAGTAGCGTCTGGGAAAGAGGCTGAATATTTGGCTGCTATTCTCTCTGTAAATATTCCAGTTTTTTTTTTTTTTTTTGGGACTCGCTACAAAACAAACATTTACCATATTGGATAGATTATTCTGCCATATTCAACCTGGACACTGTGTGATGGCATGTGAACATGTCTTTAATCTCATGCATGGTCAGAGAAGAAAAAGAGAGGAGTGGAAGTCACTTCATGTTGAAGTTTGTGTCCTTTGAAATGCTTCATTTGCTGCGTTTATCAGATGCAGCTCAGTGAGCATCACAATCCATCCTTCACTAAGGACTTCCCAGTGACCCTGTCATGCATTTATCCGACTTCTGGCTTCAAACATGTTGCAGGATAAAAGAATTAATAAAACTGATAGCTGGCTTTGATTACAGCCAAAAGAGTATGAGAACCAAGAGAATGCACTATGGAGAAGATGGATGGGCAAATTATGCTAAAATCAAGGTTTGTTTGTGTGACCGTGGACAAAATGTTCTGGTTCACTTTGTTTTATATCTACATACCCGCAATAATAATATACATCTTTAAGTCTTTGAAAAAATAAAATATTTCAAGAAATTTAAGAGATAAATTTTAAGCACGGCAATAAAAAGTCTGTTTTAATTCTATGACTTATTCATTTTTTCTAACAGAAATGCTGGTGTTTATTATCTATGATGTATTATAAAAAAAAATAACAGACAACAATTGAATGCTTGTAATATATGAGTTTCCTTTTTTGTTTAAAATAAATAAACATTTCAATGATTTTCCAACTTTCTGAGATGCAATTGCCGATCCAGTTGCATGTCAGTCTTAGTTTTTGATTTCGAAACGCCTCATCTTTTTTGTCTTTCAAGTTAACTCTTTGTTTAGTTCGATCAAGCCAGGATTTCAACACAGTCATTTCCTCTCTTATATTCTCAAGTAGACTCCTTTAAAATATCCTTTCATTGTTGCAAACCTTACATTGGAAATACTCCATTTTTCAACCTGTCATGCTTTTAAAGACAAACAAAAAAACAAAGGACACGCTGCAATGAATCACAGGAGGACATGTAAATCACTACTTAAAGATATTTGCTGAAAGATTAAAATGGATATGTGAAACATAACTTTGTAGCAGACCTTATAACAAGAGGCAGACTGTAGCTGCTCTCTCACACAAATCCCTGGGGAGCCGCTAATGTGTGCAAGCTAAGCTGCACCTTTTCCCTCCAAGTTTTTAAAGTCATCGCTGTTCCCCAAATGTCCCCAGGATTACGCAAAAAAAAACAAAAAAAAAACATAAAAAATCTTGCAGTTTGGTCAGGTGTTGACCAGCTAGAACAGCCAGCACGATGCACAAAAGAAGGTCTCAATCACATACAGGAATGCCTCCATGGGTCATTGTTATTTATTGATGACATCTGTTCCAGGTTAAATGGCCACAGAAGGTACAAGTACATATGGAAGTCTCTTTGCACAGTATACAGGCTTTTCCTCCACGACTGCGGATGCACGGAGACTGTGTTGCCCTTTTACCACATGCTTGATCAGGTCTCAGTTTCTCCACATGTAAAGTGACAACCATCCACTGAGATTTATCAAAGCAAGATTTATGTTTTTTCGGCAGCAGCCAGCGCGTTCCTTTTCAGCGGCCATATTCGCTGCAGGCAGTGTTTTTCTTCCTCTACATTCCTACTAGTTCAGTTTACTACAGCCGCATGTCTGGTGAGGTCATTTATGGCCAACCATGGTGGTATGACAAACTCATTTATAACTGGGAGACTGGAGTGCCTGGGATGAGCCTACTTGTTCAGGAATAGTTACAAAGTTGATTAAATTACTTTTTATATATATATATATATATATATATATATATATATGTTTGTGCAGGTTTAAGACTGACTGGGAGTAACTGTTGTTGGTGTACAATCGGTGGCTTGGGTATCATTTCAAACACTGCTGACTTTCTTTTCTCACAGGTGCTGAACTCCCCTGAGATGATAAGTGGGGGAGCAACAGGTTTTGACCACATGGCAGGTTGCAATAAGAAGATGTGAGCAATAAACAATTTGTTAGATTTTTTTTAGTGTGTTCTTCTGTGGGAGATGCACAACGATTTAGATAATAATCACAGCAGAGTGTTTGAGATTTCAAAAGTACACAATCGTAGTTGTGTGAGATAAAAAACAACAAGATGCTGAAAGCTAATGATGAGCTCAATGCCACATGTTTGTCCCCTGCTGGTATTGAACTTATAACCCTCATCCCCAAGAGAGACACTCAGACAAAGACGGAGGACAGTACAGAGATTTAGACATTCTTAGGGAACATGTGTGGTCTCCAGAAATGCAACGATCAGTCCAACACACACACACTGCAGATTTGGCTGAAACTTAGCTGCGATTCATACTGAGTATTCATCTGTTCTAAAACCCAGCGGTGTTGTATACCCAACGTCCTGCAGGAAACGGCAAACACCCCGACTGGAATTAGTACAGATGAGCAAACTTGTCCATATGCTCAGGACATGAAAAAGACAAGTCATAATCACTTATTCATTGTTTTTTTTGTTGCAAAACAACTCCATAAAGGTCATCTATTATCATGTTTACAGCTTTTCATATTCACCTGTATTCAGGCTTGTAGAGCATTATAATTAAATAATTTTTCAATGTCCGAACTCTGGCATCAACATGTAGTCCAGCAGTCACCTAGGACAAAGTCTTTAGTTTTAATTTGAGTTCATAAAGTTAAGATTTGCATGGTGATTTATCCAGTGAGGAGAATGAAGTCAGAACACATCTTGTATGACAACATTAGTTTAGAAGAATAAAAAGAAGAAGTTTTAGTCATATAGCACTTTTTCAGCAACAAGGCACTTCAAAGTGTCTTGATGTAGAGTTAAAAAGGTTATTTAAGAAGCAGTTCTTTGTGAGCCCGGCCTACCTGTGGTTCCCAGCAGTGAAAAATGGCTGCATGTAGCTAAAACAGTAATTCAAAACAAAGGATCTGGTGACTGTTTGGGGTGTACCTGGCCTCTCACCCAATGAAAAGCACCAACCCTCCCCACAACACTAGGGGGCTGGTGCTGGAAGGATACACAGGTTTAAATAATGAATGAATGGATAGATGGAGTTATTTGATTGTGCTAGAAAGTGGCTGTATGTCCCTGGAAAATAGACTGTTTTTGGTCAGTGAGGATAAATATATTTGTTCTTCTTGTGTTTTCATTTGTGTTTTCCGCAAATATGATATTCGTAGCAAATGTGCTCACATTATCCCTTTTCTGTGCTGGCCACATGTCTATTTGACATTATTTCATATGATTTTGAGAGTGTTGCTTAAAAATGCCTTACTGTTTTCAAAAAAACAATTGAAAGGCAGATATAATATAATTTTCATACTTTCAGAATATTTTAGGTTTTCAGGTTCTTTTTTTTTTTATATTAACATTTTTATTGAGAAAGCACATTACAATACAATTATATACTTACACCGATTACATTCACATTTTTACATGCTTCCTCTGTTTTCTAATTTAGACAAGAGAGAGAGAAAAAAAGAAAAAAAAAAAAAAAAAAAAAAAAACGAACAAAAAACCAAAACTTGAATGGGAGCGGCGGGGCGGCCTGAGTACCAACTAATAATTGACATATCAAATTAGAGCATAAATCTGAATGACAGCAAGGTTTACGAAAAATCAGACACAACAGGTTTGACATATTCTGTCCACTTTGACCATATCTTGTAGAAAGTATCTCTCTGCACATTAATGGAAAAAGATAGTCTCTCCAGTACATAGATCTCTTTCACTACATTTATCCAGTCATCAGTTGTTGGAGGTTCCCGTTTAAGCCATTTCCTTGTAAGGGCCTTTTTGCTCCCGGCCAGTAAAATTAACAGAAGTTTTTGATCGTTGTAGTTCAGTTTGTTAACCGGTATGTTACATAAAAATATGCATTCAAAAGTTAAAGGAAAATTAGCAGTGAAGATGTTCTGTAAATGATTATGGATTTGAGACCAATATTGCTGAATGGTTTGGCAGTCCCAGAAAATATGGAAATGATTGGCATCATCCCTTCCACATCTCCAGCAGGTAAAACCCCTTCCCTGGTATCGTTTCTGCTTTGGGGTTATGAAAAATCTTATAATATTTTTCCAGCAGAATTCACGCCACACCTTCGATCTTGTTGTTGTCCATGGTATCTTACAGATGTGGCCCCAATCATCTTCTGAGATTGTCAGGCTGGCTTCTTTTTCCCACTTCACTTTAATATAATCAGTGCTGTCCTTCTTACACCGCAGGATGGCGTCATATAACCTGGAAATAGTTTTACCTGGTTTTGATTTAGTTAGTAATATAAACGTTTCCACAAATCTCAGATTATGTAGATGTACTTTTAGCTCTTTATTAAAATAATTTCTGACCTGTAAAAATCTAAAAAAGTCATCTGCACATAAATCATGTTTTCTTTTCAGGGTTTCAAAACATTGGAACGTCCCTTTATGGACAAAAGAATAGTAATTAGTTAGGCCTTTTGAAATCCACTTCTTGAATCTATCGTCATGTTGATTTGGGAGGAAATCCGAATCATAAGCGCACCATCTTAAGAGTTTAGAGGCATTTTCTAAACCACAGATTCTAATTGCTTCATTCCATGCAGATATCATTACTTGTGATATAGGTTCATCTGCCAAATTAATTTTACTCTGTAATTTTGTGTCAGCTATTATGGCTTTAATCTGTATTGTTTTGACCGTTTTCCCTTCCACATTTTTCCATCCTGCAGTGTAATCCGGACAGCACAAACATATCAAAGGTCTCAACTGAGCTGCACAAAAATATTCTCGTAAACATGGAAGCCCACAACCCCCTTTTTCCTTTTTTAATTGTAGAGTTTTGTATTTGACTCTGGCTTTTTTCCCTTTCCAAATGTATTTGGACAGCATCTTATCCCATTCTACAAATTGTTTTGATGGTACGGGAACTGGTAGGGATTGAAATAAATACAAAAATCGGGGGAGAATGTTTAATTTAACTGACTCAATCCTGGAGTGTAGGTCTAAGAAAGGTATGGCGTTCCATCTTTGGATATCTGACTTTATGGCTATGTTCAAGGGGGCATAATTGGCTTCAAACATTTCATTAGGGTCACGATGGATCACCACCCCCAGATACCTAACACTATCCGCCTCCCATTTCCATTTATAGCAATTTTTAATTTCAGCTGGTGGATCATAATTCACCGTTAGTACCTGTGTTTTGTTCACATTAACCTTGTACCCTGAGTATAAACCGAAATCTGATAAGATTTTCATTAATTTGGGGAGAACCTGCGTAGGGTGAGATATAACAAGCAACAAGTCATCAGCAAATAATGCCAATTTTTGCTCCCCTCCTATGGTCCTTATTCCAATTATATCCCGTCTCTGTCTGATCCACTGGCTCAATGGTTCTATAAACAAGGCGAAGAGGAGTGGCGACAAACAGCAACCCTGTCGAGTACCTCGCTCGAGTATGAATGATTCAGTAAGGTCTCCATTAATTTTGATTTTGGCTGTTGGTTTATTATACAACCCAGCTATAGTATTTATTATAGATTTATCAAATCCAAATCTCTCAAGAACCTGATATAAAAAGGACCACCTCACAGAATCAAATGCCTTTTTGGCGTCTAAACTTAGCACTAAAGTCTCTATTTTTTGTCTGTGAACCTGGTTCATAATATGTAAAACTTTCCAAATGTTATCTTGAGTTTGTCGATGTTTAATAAAGCCTGTTTGATCATTATGTATTAGTCCTGGTAGGATAGTTTCAAGTCTCTTAGAGATGATGGAAGTGAACAGCTTATAATCAATATTTAATACACTGATTGGGCGGTAGTTGCTACAATTTAGGTTATCTTTTCCTTCTTTCTTAATTATAGAGATTATTGCTTCTTTCCATGACGGGGGTACAATTTTTCCCTTCATTACCCAATTAAATGTTTTCTGCAAGGTGGGAGTCAAATGATCCTGCATTATTTTATACCATTCTGGGCCAAATCCATCTGCCCCTGCCATTTTACCCCCTTTTAGTCTTTTAATTGCCGAGTGAATTTCTTCTCTGGTTATTGTGGATACTAACAATTTATTTTGTTCCTCTGTCACTGTTGGTAGCTCTAAATTAGACAGAAAAGTATTAACTTCTTGATTATTATCTACATGGGTTTGGGAGTAAAGTTTTCTGTAATAGTTCTGAAAACATTGTTGAATTTTCTCCTCTTCGGTTTCTAATTGGCCATCTAAAGGATTTCTTATTTTGTGTATAGTCCTCTCTGCTTGCTGCTTTCTGAGTTTATATGAAAGAAGTTTTAATGATTTCCCGCCTACATCACAATACTGCTGTTTGTTAAAAATTATTTTTTTCTGTACTTCAACCATGTTTAAGTCATCTAATTCTTTTTTAAATTTTACCATATCCGATTTAATGCTGTCGTTCATAGTCACAGAGTGTTCGTGTTGCAGTTTTAACAATTTATCTTCCAGGTATTTACGTTTTTGTATGTTTTCTTTTTTTAAGTGGGTGGATATACTAATTATTTTCCCTCTAATCACTGCCTTCATTGCATCCCATAATATTCCTGGTGACACCTCCTCATTATCATTTTGAGCTAAATAATTTTCTATTTCTTTTTTTAAATTCTCTTTAATGTTTGGGTAGTTTAAAATATTTGTGTTCATCCTCCATAATGTAGATCTATTTTTCCTGTTCAGACAAATATCAGCATAAACTGGATTATGGTCAGAGATTGTGCATGGACCGATTTCACAGGTTTTAATTTTAAACAAATCATTCTTGAACGTAAGAATGTAATCTAACCTAGAATATAAGTTATGAGGGTGAGAGAAGTGGGTGTATTCTCTATTAGTTGGGTGATGTTCTCGCCATACATCAACTAATCCGAAATCGTCCATGAGGTGTCCCATCCTCTTACCAATATTTCGTCCATCGCCTTTCCCACTAGAAGAATCAAATTTGGTGTTTAATAAAATATTGAAGTCACCACCGCATATTAAAGTTCCCTGACTCCTCGTTGTTGCAATTTCGAGAACCTGTCTATACAGGGACCAATCACTGCCCGGTGGAATGTATATATTCAGGATGGTGGTCATGGTACCATCAATCCTGCCCGTAATCATTATGTAGCGACCTTCTTTATCTTTGTACTCTGATATGTGTTCATAGTTAAGAGTTCCAGATAACAAAATTGCCACTCCCCTTCGCCTCCCAGAACTGTGGGAAGAAAAAAACACATGTTTAAAACCCATCTTGTTTAATTTAACATGCTCGCTATCCGGTAGATGTGTTTCCTGCAATAAAACAATTTGGGTTTTGTCTCTCTTAAATTTAGATAGGACTTTCTGCCTTTTTACTGGACTATGTAAACCATTAATGTTGTTTGACACCAATTTTATCAACCTGCTACTCATCTAACTTATATTTCTTAATTATATCACAAAGATTATCGGGCTCCCCGCTCACTCTTAAAAACACTGAACATAGAACATATAAAAAAGTTAACATTAAGAACAAACAAAACTCAAACTGAACTCTTGACTTCCAAGGTGGGGGTCTCAGATGAGAACCCTGCTTCCCCTCCAGAGGCAGCTTCTTCATCAGTTAGTGAAGGGGCCCTTGGTGGCTATGGCCTCAGTGTAAAGAGCACTGCGAGAAACCTGCCTTATTTACTTATTGTACTTCATAAACCAAATACAAGTCTTGATTATTAGTAACAGAGTGGATAAACCTTAATTTTCCTTGTGCGTGGGAGAAGACCTCTTGAAGGCTCTAAGTTTTTCTTTGTAGCCGGCTGCGGGGTCCCGCCTCTTGTTTGCTGGCCCACTTCCCGGTCCGCCGCGTACTCTGCTCCAGGTCAGCTGCTTCAGATGTTCCAGGGCCGTTTCTGGTGACTTAACGACCCGCACAGCGTAGCCTCTACTGGACATGTCTTCAGTAGCTTCCACCACTGTATTGTAGATCTTTGTTTCATTTCCATATTTCACCCTCAGCCGGGAAGGAAAGAGAGTCTGAAAGGGGATTTGCTGCTCCTTCAGAATCTTGCGCACGTCTGCGTATTCTCTTCGTTTTTTCAAAATCAGAGGGGGATAGTCATGGTCCAAATTCACTTGCTTGCCGTTCCAGGTAAATCCTCTTTTCTGCCATGCCTTGCGAAGGAGAAGTTCTTTAGTTTTAAAACTGAGGAATTTCACAACAATAGATCGCGGGGGAGCGTCGCTTGGAGGCGGAGGGCCTAGAGAGCGGTGAGCCCGTTCAATGTGTATGTCGAGCTCGTCTTGGGACAGCGCCAAGCCCTCACGGAGCAACTTCTCCACAAAGTCACCCATTGATGCCGAGTCCCGTTCTGCCGCCTCGGGTACGCCATAAATGCGTATGTTCTCTCTTCGTGTACGGCTTTCTAGGTCCATTAGTTTATCCTCCAGCTTTATCTGTAGCTTTATTATTTCAGTGACGGCGTCCTCCGTGGTTAAAATCCTCTCCTCCGCTTTTTCAATCCGGTCCTCAGCCTCATCTAGTCTGGTGTTCATCTTTCGAATTTCTTCTTTTATTTCCCCCAAATGCGCATTATTTTCCTGTCGGAAGCCTCTTAATTCCTGCAATACCGTCTCCCATTCAGCCATAGTATCACTGTTGTTTGTTTAGTTCAAGTCAAAAAGTGCAGCGGTAATTTTTCAAACCGGAGGTTCGAGATGAATAGCAGTTGGCATTAGCTAAAATGCTAGCAATATTTTCTCGACTTTAAACGTCCCCTTATTGGCGTTACAAAGCATCGGTTTTGAAGTATTTCGCTCACCCCAGTTCTTTTTCACCTTTATAGGTATGTTTTCGTCGTTTAAGTGGGGTTGGGTTTTCAATTTCTTAGGTTCTCTCGGGAGCTCGTTCACAGCGCGGCCATCACGATGACGTTCAAACCGGAAGCCCGGTTTTCAGGTTCTATAACATGATGACATATCCCACTCAAAAATAATGAAAATATTGATATTGTGAGATTTCCTCATGGAGTCTTTCCTGTTGCTCTCTTTTGATCACAAAATGTTAGTAGCAGTCATATCTTTGGAAAGCAACCCATCCCAGAGCAGCAAGCGACAGTAAGGAAATGTTAATCATCATTTCATTAAAGTAGATCATACCCCGGAGCCTTAACAGATATTTATGTTTTATGAGAACCAGTCTCACAGGCTTCTTTTACCAGTTCTGAGTGAAGGCAGCTGAGGTGGATTAGGCAAAATGTCCTTGGAAAAAAAGAGCTCACCACAAGAGTAAAGGAAAGAATCTGCAGCACAACAGTGACCGCTTGGAGTGTTCCAACAAATCTGAGCAGTGTGTTTGGTCATTACTGTTATTATCATTGCCGTATTTGCTTGAACTATCAAAATAAAAGTATTGCTTCAGTAAATCCGTGCTTTTCTTGAGTATATTTACCTGTTCCGTTTTGGAATATAGATTCAAGTGACTTAAAATCTCGCTCTCCCACTGTACTGACTGGCTTTTCAGCATTTAGTCGGGTCTTGCGAGTTTAATCAGGTCAAATATCTTGAGAAAAATCCCTCGCTTGGACAGGGAAGATGATATCAGGTGAAGAGATAAGCGCTAGCATGTCTTCTTGATCTGCCACCTCTGGAGGGGCAGTGGATAAGAGCAAACACTTTCCATCTGCTTCAACCTGGCATTAAGGGTCACTGGCTGGAAATAAGCAGACTGTTGTGTTTTCCCCATGGAGACGGATGTCAAGGTTAGCGAGGATCCACTGCTGCATTGTCTGGTAGACAGCTGAAGCACATTCAGGATGACTGCATTAAAGAAAATGTTTTGCACAAGGAAGTAACAGTTGTATGCTGACAAGAAATTATTTTTGAAATGACACCAAACTCCCCATTTGTTTGTTTGATTCTTCGCAAGCAAAGCAAATCTGGATACCATTTCAATCTCCCTCCTTTTACCACCCATGGGGATGTCTGCTAGATTAAGATACTTCCCTTCACTGCACACAGTCAATGTGCCCTCATGTAGAACAATCCTTGCACCATCAGTTGGAAGGGAGCCCATTCAGATTTGTTGAGATTCGAGAAAGCACATTCGGCAGGTTTTTGTATTGGTCAAGAAGAAGAATGCTCTCGCTTGGGTGGCTTTACCTCCAGCGGTTTTAATTTGTAATCAAAACACAATATATACCTTCAAATCTCTTCACGCGATCACTGATAGGCCTTGAAGGGACCTGACATGAAGTTTTCTACCAGCTGTTGCCATAAACAAGCCGTGCACATGACAGATCATGTTAAGCAACTTTCTGTGGAACAATTTCTGAAAATCATTGGCAGTCATCTGCACCGCATCCATCTCAACCAGTGGAAAATAAGTGATATGAAGACTTGCTGACATGTTGAAGTTCCTTCTAAGTCTCATTCTGGCTGATGCTTCGCTGTGGTAGCACACAGAGAAGGATCTTCACTCACATCTGGTTCACTGAGCGCCACCGAAGTGCAGGCCAGCAGTGATTACTCACAGGATAATATTGGAGTAAATGGTGTGGCCTGTTTCTGAAAATGTAAATACCGGTTCTGAAACCTGACTAGTGAAAAAAATATATCATCTCATCATATGTTTCTTTATGTTACCTTTTACTCTATCGGCTGCGAAAGATGTGTACAAAAACTGGAATATAACTTATGAAAACTTTAAGACCTCAAGATGTCACTCTTAGCTCTCTCAACTCTTTTACCACTCCATTTACTGTGCATAACTTTTAGATTTATGTGGAATCCCATCCTGTCTTGTCGTCAGAGTTGGAGATACTCAAAGCATTACATGGCTGCTCTGCCTGGATATGCAGACAGGATTAAATGAATAGCGGTTTCATGACCTGAGATAATTAGCACACATCTGCATTATCTTAATGGATGGAGTATCTTCTGTTCCATAACAAATTTGTACCAGAAAAAAAAATAATAATAATAATAATTCAAGGGATGAAAATTAACATTTCCTTGCAAATTATTGAGGTGCAGAATCTTTTAGTAGCATTTGCAACACAGTAAAAGGTTAATTAACTTTCAAAACTCATTTAAAAATGTAACCAGTAGCCTTGATAGTGGCAACTACCAGGAGTCACATTGATGGTTGGGGGTGCTGTGAATTGCATAAGGAAGTTTTAGGTAAAGTTAGCAATCAACCAAGACTCTTCAGTGCTGCAGTTGTCTTCAACCAACAACATTTTATTGGCTTTTTCTTTCCTCTGACTGTTGGCATTGGCAAGTTTAGATGAGTAGCTGTTTTCTAATAGTTAGCTTATAACTTATTGCAAGTAACGCACGTAACATTAATTCAAATGATCTGTTCTTTTGTCATTTTCATTTCGAAGTATTGCTAAGAGAAAAAATGCATCTGTATCAGGAATAAAAATATAACATATTCTAATTAAAAGTTGTAGGATAATCTGAGTAAAGTAAGAATGAATTAAACCTTTTAAATACAATTCATGAGAATAGTTAAATTGTATCAGTAAATTTGGTATCACTAATTTTGTTACCAACGATAATTTCTTAAAGGTTTTTTTTTGTTTGTTTGTTTTTGTTTTTGTTTTTTGTTTTTTTTGCTTTATTCATATCATGACTTGCTTAGATTTTAATGTTTATTAAATATTGTATATTATAAAACGCATGTTTTTCTAAATGGTGATAAATACTAGGGGTGCCTTTGTCTTTCCAAGCAGTTTTGCCCCCCACCTGCAAGGTGTGTTGATTCCTTAATCCCTTGGATCTGAAGGTAAACACTCAGATTTTCTCTCCAAAGAGGGACACTCACAATATTTAGCTAAGAGATTTCAGACTGGAGGAGGGTAACACACCTGAGCACCCGGGAATGGCTTTTAGTGTGGCTGGACAGGTCAACAGCGGATCCATTTTCACTAGCGGATGGGAATGTGTTTGCTCAGGTCTATCTCCGGTCTCATGGAAGTTCAATGAGTTTTTTTCTGAATGGATAATTTGGCTGTGATCGTATCTCGTGTCACAGTTTTAGATCCATTAAACTAAAATGGATCTGGATGATTTTGAAAATTTTCTATATAGGAAACTTCTCTTTTCGACACAAAAACAGGCCAATTTTAAAATGAGTTTAAGTTCTCAGTATTTCCTTAATATGGTTGAACATGTGATATGAAACGCTAAATTGTGAAATTATACCAGGAAAATAATTTTGCTCAAATGAATAATACACCGCCTTACTTAAAAAAAAAAAAAAAAAAAACTGGTCTTATGTTTTACAAATTCATTTTAAGTTGACCCAATTTTATTGGAACTATATAAAAAAAAATCAGTATTCAGCGGATTCTCAAATCACCAAGACCATAACAGTCTGAATACCTTGGTTGAAATGTGCAGACAAAGTCAGTGTCAAACTTCAATATGTCTCCCAGGACAATGTTTAAAAGCTAAACACAAATATCCTTTCAGTCTAATCTTTTAATTTTGCTTTTTTTATAACATCAGGCACAAGGGCAGATGCTCCTGAAAGTATAAAGCTTAATTTGCTGACAGGATTGATTGCTGTGCTGACAGAAACAGCCGTGATTACAGTGAAAACTCAAAATTTACCACATCCTTTTCCAGGTGTGGGCTGGACTAGAAATAAGCAAACAGTTCTCTAGGTGTTTCAACATGCCATATTAGGGCTGACAGTCTGTCAGACTTATCCTTGACTAATTACAGTCCTCATCTGCCCTGCAGGGACAAGATAAAACAGACCAGTTTGCTAGTGCTGTTCACGTCTAATTGCTTTGATGGAACAAGATGAGTAACCCCACAAATAACAGTAGAGCATGACAGCAGACACCCTCTGACTGGTGGCTTGATTTATTTCCTCTGCCTTTCCCTATGCGTGTGTTTGTTAAAGACGAAATATCTCTGCTACTAGTTATCAAAGCTCGCAAATGTACATTAAAAAGCAGAACAGGGCCCCAACAGCTATTAAACCTCATTTGCAGTATCAGCATAGTATTTTCCAAATTATAAACAGTCTACTCTGGAATATTGCAGGCGATAAGGACTCTCCCTCGGGATTGGGGAAATGACTCAATTTGGGTCTTTCAGACTCACTCACAGGGAGCTGTGCTTGTGCCTTCATTTACCAGCCTTGTCATCCCACTTTTTATGAAGCAGTTAGCGTCACCATATCTCCTTCTGAGATCAGAGCGCGCCAACAAAGAGTCAGCGTTCACATCAGTGGATAGTTCCTGGAGCTGAGTTTGCTAGTGGGGGTGGAGGGATGCGGGGGTTGGAGGGGGGCAGGGGGGGGGGGTAACTGGACTGTTGAGACTTGGAGCTGCTGAGTCAGGCAAGAATGCGTCAGTGGTGCCAGGTTTTATTTTGGTGTTGGTCCATTGCAAGAACAATCTCAGAGTGTGTGGCATTATGGAGGACATCCAAATGCTCAAGATGGAATTTCTTGATTGCTATTGAGACCTGAACGCCAGCAAAATGATCTCTATCGGCCTATGCTCCACACGCCTATTCATTAGAGATCATTATCAGTGGTTCTGAGGTGAGAGCCGGGCTTTTGGGGCCAGTCAACAAAGTGAGATCACCTGGTAGCAACTGGCTGTGTTGGACTTCAGGTTCCTTCGTTTTTAACAGTTTGAATGACATCATGATCTCCTTAAATATTGGAATGAAAAATAAAGGCACTGATGAATTTTCACTCATTGTGCATGCCCACACGCATGTGCAATTGCTCCATGTCCGAAAACAAATAAACATCAAATATCTTGCAGATGCAAAAAAAAAAAAAAAAACAAGATCAAGGCTAAACTATTCAAGATTAGCATGCTCTTCTCCACATGGAAATCTTGCTGCCTGAAGCTACCATTATCTAAAAGAAAATCATATGCTAATTTTTTACATTTAAATAGCCACAGTACAGTGTCTGGAAAAAGTATTCACATCACTGAACGTTTTCACAATTTACAATTTGTCCTTCTGAAATTATTTAATTTGTAAAAATATTCCCCCTGGGTTTTCAGTGACTTGTGAAATATATTCACAAATGAAGAGAATCATGAAAACAAAGAACTCAGAAGATGGGTCATGGATGAAGTTGTGGAGGATTTTAGGTTATGTGGTTATGCTATAAAACAATACTCCCAGCTCTGAACATTTTCGATCCTCCATCCCAAGAAATGGCACGACTGAGCACCGACCAAGACACGGCAGTCCCCTCCAACGAGCAGACAGATCAAAGACAACGTTAATTAGATAAGCAGCCAGTTGATCCATGGTGGAGCTGCAGAACTACCCATTTTAGTTGGAAATATCCTTTGACGGAACAACTTTTATCTCTGATCTCCACAAATTTTGCATTTATGAAATATTATCAATATTACGGTATTGCTTAAAGAAACCTATATAAATTCTCCTCTGCAGTTTGAGAAAAATCATGCAATGGATACAAACATTTATAAAAAAAAATGGTCTGGTCAAATGAGACCAAAATTAAAACTTTTGGATTGGATGCAAAAGGCTAAGTGTAGGAAAAATAACACTGTGAATACATCACTCTCACTGCACCATGCTGTTGGCAGTATCATGCTCTGGGGTTGCTTTTCTTCAGCAAGGCAGGGGAAGTGGTCATGATAAAATATACATGCATTTTTTATCAGCAAACTCTAATCTGCCAGACTTGTTTAAAAAAAAAAACATTAATTGATTTAGATTGATTCAGATTATATATGTCCAAAAGTTTTACCTTAAAAAAAAACCCACTATGATTTTAATTATTTTCCATCTATGATTTGCTCTGGAACAGCTTAAACCCAAACTGTTGAACTGAAGTGTTAGGGTTCAGTGATAGTTTGTTGACTGAACTCAGCAGCAGAGGGCTCTCTTTTCCCTCTCACTCTATTTGATTTGAGTCACCTTTAAGGGGAGTTCAAATACCAGCTCTCGTTCAGCACATAACGTTTAAATGCATTAAAGTAATTTTGCAATGCTTTGAAAAGGTTTTTCATTGTTATCATTAAAATAAGCAGTCATATTTGTTTTGCTGTTCTCTAACCACACAAAGATCATCAGATGTAAGTTTCAGAACTACTTATCTGTTTTAAATGTGTGGGATGTTTGCCAGGTAGGAGTTTCCCTGCCATTAATCTTATTGACGTTCTGAGTGACAGACCGGATTATCAACTAAAACTTTCAGCCACTTGAGACGGCTACCTGTGTTTTGCTTTTGAGAAGAATAAAGAGTGAGGAGCCATTCTTCAGGCAGAAAAAGAACAGAAGGCTGGTGTAACCTAAGCAATGTGGCAACTCTCGGCGGCCCGTAGCATTATCTGGACAAACTAATATTTGCTCCACGACAGCGCAAACACACTCATTTACTCTGGCTTTATTCAGTGGTCTGGCATTGTTGATGGATTAACTCCAACAATAAAATCTAACCTATCTCCTCGGTTTGATCTGATGGATTTACTTCTGAGAGTACTCTGCATCAATCACTCACAAGTGAAATTACTAGAAGCAGTTCTGAACTGAGAGTTTAAATGCCCACTAAAAAAAACAACAAAAAAAACAAAAAAAAAACAACGATAATTGCATTGTTATTGCTCTAAAAATCTCTGCTTTTGACCAGTCAGCTTCGGAGTCATATATGTGCACCATTATTTAACTGAGTGCCTCCTAAAAAGTGAAAACAAAATCAACAAGCGTCTGTTTCTTTTTTATTCTGCTTAGCTCTGAGGGACTGGAGATTTGCAGCAGTCTGAACATGAAAAAGGGCAAGTAATGACTTGGTTTGAAGTCTGACCGCACTGCGGTGAATCTCTGTTTCAGTCAGGTCTGCTTTCAATAAAATATGATTTGCCTCCCCCACCGAATGTAGTCTTCAAAATTACACACTCTTTAGAGCATTGTTGGAATGCATGAAACATGAATGTCGTCTTTTCTCACAAGAAAGTAATAAGAAGCTACCTGCAGAGGACACTGTCATGAACACCTGGAATGATAAGGCCACAACAGTTAACCTTTCATTCATGCGGCCTATGAACAGAGCAACTTTGTATAAAGTATAGATATATTTTCACAGTCTGTTTTTTGGCGGACTCCCTGCAGTTCTCCTCCCAAACAGCAGGGATTGCTACTGATCAAATAAACCCACCCCACCATAGACATGATGGCAGAAGTAGAACCTTGAGATAAGTTCATTAACAAGCAAAACTTTTATCTATCATCATAACCATTCAAACTTTACCCATGAAAATATGGGTGAAGTTATATGGGTATATATAAAAAGCTGCATTTTATACAGACTACTTTGCTTTTGCTCTTGGATTGTACACATGGAGTCCATTGGTATCAGCTGGTTAATCTTAAAGTCGATAGAGACGCCCACTAACTTCTCAAAGACTGGACTTGCAAATGAGTGTCACAAATTGTTTGATAGGGGTACAACTGACAAATAATATATTTTTTCTTTTGATTCTGTGAACTTGTCACATGTTGACCATATTAAAGACTGCCACTCAATCCTCTAAGTGACATGACAGTTTCACAAATGCTCGTTGGAAATTAATGTACAACGTAAGTTATAGGAATGAGTCTGCTACAGTTTTCAAGTGGAGGCAAGATGGTGCAAGAATCCAGTATCCTGTGTTTTAATAGACAGAAACTAACCTTTACCCTACATTGGGCCCTGTTGTACACCCCAACCAATTCACAAGCTTATTTATTTTTATTTTAATTGACAGATAGCTTTAGATTCCACTTAAATACTGGCTGAAACCTTCTGAATTCAGTGACTGATAGCCCTAATATGCACAGAGACTTCTTATTCATGCTAGGAGAACTGAAAACACTTGGAGAAGACGAGCAATTCCTCTGTCACTCTGACACTCCGCCTTTGTTTCTCTCAGGTAGCGCTACAGAAAGAGCTGCATAGAAGTCAAAGGCTTTTCGTTTCCATTTTCCCATGAAAAAAAAAAAGAACGACAAAGTGATGTGTTGAACTCCCGTGGATAAGATCACATAAAATAGAAGATGTACTATTGGTACCGTAATATTAGGATAAATGTTGACTTGGTAAAAGTTTAAAGCAATTGCTTTAAAAAATTGGCAGGTAGGCTTTTATTGTACAGGTAAAATAATAATGGTGTTCATCTCAAGGGACTCAAATATTGCTGATTATTTGTGACTTTGCGGGATTTCTGTCTTGTTTCAGTGCAAATGTGTGACACTTCAGTTGACAGTCTGACTTGAGTTTTCTATTCGTATGTCTTGCAGAAAAATTCATAGCCTTTTCACCTGTGTTCAGATGAGATAACGCAACGTAAAGTGCACCATTTCCTGCACAGGTACAAGTCTAGTGCATGCAGAACCTGTTGCTCTGTTAAATATTTTATGTGTACATGCAGACCAGGAACAAAAGCCGTCACCATTCAGTGAGACTGACAGATAATGCAACAACGGCTGAAAAGTAAACAAAAATGACAGTCATTTAACAACCTTTTGACCTTGCAACGCTGCTGCCACTCCTTGAGCGTTTGCGACAGAGGCGCCAGCAAGAGCTGCCAGCCCCTATCCCTTGTCAGATTTTAAGGAACTTGTTGGGTGATCACCAAGACTGCTGTCTCCATCAACATGAACTTACACTGCCCTCTGAATTTGTGCAATATCCGGGATTAAATATAACACATGCTATAGCTATATAGCTGCCCAAACTTTCCCATATTGACAGTGTCAGTAAGTTTAAACAACCAACACTGTTGTTTGGGACATTCTAGAACATGGAGGCCCAGGAAGCCCAACGTTTTGTGCAGCTCTAAACCAAAGTACAATGGTGGGGGTGAGGGAGGCCCTTTGAAGAACACGAAGTGCAGCCAGTTGTGGAGAACCATGCATGTTGCTGTTATTGGTACTTCTCACTTGAACGTGCCTCACCCATCTTAGCACTCGCACGCAGCATTGACCCAAAGGGGAGCTGTTAATTTGGCATGGCGAAAACACGAATCTGAAACTGAACCAAGGGTCTTCCCGCTGGGAGGAATGTTCAGTGACAGAACACGGACCAAATGACATACAGGGTTAATATGAAAATAACCAAACATGACTGGTCATGCGTCCAAAGGGAGAGTAAATTCCAGAAATGCAATAACAACAGCAGGATTGTATGGGACTACATGCTTTAATATGAGGTGCATGCTTATTATTATTTTTTTTATTCTTTTTAAACTGGAGAATACTCACAAATAAAATAAACAGCAAAAAGGAAGTCTCTCATTTGCTTTTTAGTTAGTTTTATCTTTCTGGAGCATACAGTGCATTTTAATATCCTACACAGCTCTGTTAAAGCTCCATTTTTTTTTGTTTTGTGGTGTAATTAAATGATGGAGAACAAGATGGAAAAAATGATTTTAGAACTTTTAATGTGACACTTAATTTGTACAACTGTGTTGCAAAACCAACTCAATTATTATAGATGGAAAAAAAAATAACTGTAACTAACAACTAAATACTGTGGGCCATCTACGTTGATTAAGGCCCCAATGGAAATAAATGAGGTCCCTCCCATGCTTTAGAAGTTCTCTACAGACGATGGCATCTGGTGCAGGACGCAGCCATGAAAAAAACCAGGACAACCAGAACAGCTGACCTTTATTCAGGACCTTAAAGAGGTACTATAAATTAGGGCTGTGCAATTAATCCAAATATCTAAATGATGAATTCAAACAATGGAAATAACAACATAATTGTCAAAAAGCCATTACTGATTTGCACACTTATTCAACATTACTTTAGTTTTTTTCACTATTATTTTTTATTACTAAATAGGATATTTTAAATTTACCAAAGAGGAAACAAAGGATTGATCCAACACAAATTTGCGTAATAAGTTTGATTAGTCAATTACATTTATTATAATATGATCAAAAATATTAAAAACACAATTTAAACGTCAAACTCTGTGGAAGGTTTTATTATTTGTAATTTTTCTATTATTCTTTGCTTTGAATCTGTTTACAGCACCTTAATGCCATTAATACTCTCTGGGACTCAAACTCAGAATTCACCCACCGCTGAAAACAGTCCTCAGCAAGAGCGGTATTTGCTTTTCCACAGAAAAATATTTGCTTATAGCTCCAGTGCCCAGATAATCTGGGAAATTAATTAACATTTTGTTAGAAAAAGGGACCCATGTGAAAGCTTTAGGCTTTTCGCTGGAATGAACGGGAGCAAACAAGCAAAGGAAATCACAAAGTATTGAGAGATGGACTCCCTCAGTGCTTTAAATACTTGAAATACATTTCTCTATTGCTCTCATATGGATCTTCTTACAGAATTTGTTGACAGAAGTAACATAAACCTGTTTATTTATGTTTATGTCATCAACAATCGTATTTGTGAGGGATAGTATACATACACATACACTAAGTAAATCCCTTAGTTACCTTTTATTATATCTGAAAATGCAAGCACCTTGCTTCCTAGCTCAAAATACCAGCTGAAAATGAGGATTGTCCTCCTGCAGCCCACAGACAGTAAGATAGTTCACCATGTGCACTTGTTATTGAAAAGTTATCCTCATGCTGTCACCTAAATATAGTTTGAATGTAGAACTAATTTTCTTCGAGACAGAACCCAGTTGTGTGTTACATGTTTTAGCACATTTTAAGCGAGCTCCACATGCAGGTTCTGGTTGGACATTAATTCTGTAATTTCCACAAATGAAAAGATTTATCTACAACAACGATTTCTCTCTGCACTATCCCAGACTCAGTCTAAATAACACGTTTACTGTACATTGGACTCCATGATTTTTCCACAATAGAAACTGTATGTGGACAGTGGAGAATTGCACACTACAACTGCAAAAGCAGTTAAATGCAAAAAAATAAAAAAAAAAATAAAAAATACTTTAAACCTTCTAGACTCCAAAAATATGCCTCCTTTCATTGCAGAGATTTCAAATAGTTAAATTTATTGTGTTTGCAAACATAATTTCATGCTCTTTAGTCATCTGTATATAATAATCAAAACTGGGCTCTACAATTCAACATGATCCTGTGGTTGTGCTCTGCATTGCTCTGCTGCTGTTATCCTCAGAGGACCAAAAACAGCGGCGAGATCTCCTGAGAGCAAATGTTAAATGATACGTTTTCATTTAGAAAGCCAAATGTCATCATCATGTCTCTGTCCCTTTTGCTTTCAGAGCATCTGGTTGATGTGGTGAGCTGGCAGAGCAAGTAAGAACATGGGAGGGAGACATTTATCATCCTCTAGACTTCAGAGCTGTAACTCTGCCTGCTTGGAAATCCTGTGGACAGTCGGTGGAAAAAAAGCCGTGGCGATTGAATTACAAGAGTTGCAGTGCCGATACTTTGGTGGCTAAATTCAATATGCGGCTAAATTCTGGAGGTGTTATTTACTAACTAAAACAGGAGTAGGAGTATCTGTCATGATTTTATGTCTTTTAATTTTTGTTTTTCTTTTTTTTTTCTTTTTTTTTCTTTTTTAATCAAAAATCTCTAATCCTTCCTTGGTTTAAATTGTTACAAGTAGAATTATCGTGGAAGTAGTTGAAACAGGTCTTTCCCACGCCACTGTGTCAGGAAGCAGAATGAAAGAAAGTGTTATGTGCTTATTGTAATTAAAAAAAATAAATAAATAAAAATAGGGAGTGGGTACTTTCTGGTATTTCCCACTGTGTAAAAAGTTAAGAAAATGGGGATTAGCACCAAACTTTACCAATGGTCTCAATATTCTTATTTATTTCCCAGTCAAAGGGCCCACTTATATATTTGGCCTGCATTATCATCTAGCTGCTGATAAAAAAAACATGGCTCTGTTCTGGGATGATTGTGTAAAGAGGGATTCTTCATAAAATTGAGAGCATTACAGAAAACCATTTGCATCTTCTTCCTTAGACTGACACACAACAGAATGTTTTCAGTCAGCGGCTTCTTCGAAACTGCTGTAAGATCGCCTGCTAATGGAGATTCTTCCTGCACACAGCCATTCAAGGTAGCATTTTTACAAGGACTGCTACTGCTGGTTCAGCAGATGCTTGTCAAAAAACATGTCATTCATGTCAACAACAACTATTCACTCATGTTCCAGCGTTGGACCTGTTTCCTGGCACCGTGTTTCCATGATAAGTCAATTTATTTCAAATTTCAGACAGGGGTAGAAGTGCTGACATTGTTTTTTTTTTTTTTTTTAACTTGACACTTTGCCAATTTACCACTCTCTTTCTTTTTCTGCTAGTTCTGTATTTCCCCAGACCTATATGGTCTTTTTGTGTCGCCTATCCTGGGATGCTCTCTTGTTGACTTTGAGGCATACAAAAGGAGAGTGATGAGTGAATGAATGACTTGTGGACAGCCTGGGGTAGCGTCTTCCCTTTAAGGGAACATATAAAGATAAGACAAATAGCCCTAAATCATACTGTACCCAACAAAGTGTCAACTACATTAAATGAACTTTGGTCCTTTAAGAACACTCAATCCCTCCTGCATACATGGCAGACAGTGATAGATTGTCACAGATGACTAACATGTAGTCTGTTCTTGCTTTTTAAGGAGCCTCTGTCATCATTGCACTGCATCACAGATTACTAATAGTGCTTAATATAATATCCATTAGGATCAAGAAGTCCAAGTCTGAAATCTTTTTTTCCTTGTTCGAGCTTGTGTTATCTGTGAATCACTTCAAGCTAAAGTTTCCAATGCAACAGTCTCAACTCCATGGAAATCACAGAGCAGCAGGGTTTAAATCGAGGCCATATTTGTGCTCGATTCTTGTCCTTACAAAATTGTAGATTACACTGAAAAAACTCACTCTCACTTTAATGGCTGCTTCAAATTTCAACAAATGTCTAACAAACAAGAAAGGACTTAATAATCCACTTTAAAAATTACATGCTTGAAATTTGGACACTAAAATAAAGGTGTGAATTATGAATTATTCATAATTTGCAAAGGAGATGTTGCTGTGAAGACAGTGAAGATACATAGAAAATGTTTAGGAAACCTTATTTATACATGATCAACCTTGGGAGTCAGGCAGGTAGCCAGAATGTTTATTTTGAAAAGGAATAAAATTTCACAAAAAAAAGATAAGACACAGAGTCAGGAGGAAAGCAGCTAACAAACTATTTATTTGCTTAACAGTGTTCCCTTTTATCTATTTTCACATTTGTTGGACTTCTAAATGTGTTCAAGTGCATTGAAAAAAATAGAATCTGGGAGTAAATTTAAATGTATATAAATACAACAAAATGTTTTATAATTTATTGACAGAAGACAGAAGGCAAAAATAATTACCTTTTGAATCTAAGAACTAGTTCCGTCACCTTTTACCATCAAACATTTACAATATTTACTAATATATTTTTAAAACACCTGTGAAGGAATTTTACCCCCACGTTCTCTACAGAATTGTTTTAAATCTGCCACATTGAAGGATTTTTGAAGGTGAGTGACCTGTTTGAGCTCATACCAAAGTCTCAATCTGATTTAGGGCCAGACTTGCACAACAACACTAAAAACACTTTCTGGTTTCTCTTTCTTTATGGTTTAGATTTTGGATGACTGTCTTGCAAAATATTAATAATAAAAAAGACCAGATAGAGAGCAGAATTCATAAATTCATCAATTACAGCAAATCATCTAACTCCAAAAGGAACAAAGCAGCCCCAACCATGATGTTTCGCTGTAGGTATGATGCCTTTTTCAACTTTAGGCAATACACACATTTTACAAATAAACTTCCACCTTTGTCTCCTCAGTCTCCACAAAATATTTCCCCCAAAATCTAGGAGAATCAGCAAAATGTTTGTTTTTTTTTTTTTGTTTTTTTTTTCCTTTTTGGGCAATACACGAGACATTCATATCCTTGGGCTGCAGTAGTTTTCAGCTTGGAACTGTACATTGGATATCATTTTTGCTCAGTCTTTTTTTTAGTGTTGAATAACTGAACACCAACTTTTACTGAGACAAGTAAAGCCTGGGGTTTTTTAGATGTTAATCTGGGTTCTTCTGTGAGTTCCAGGATGAGTCGGTGATGCATTCATAGAATAATATTTCGTTGTTATGTATTTTCTCCATTTGTAGTTTATTGATCTCCCTGAGGCTCGCTGGAAATCCAAAGATTCCAGACTGAAAAATAAAGTTTTTTTTTTTTTCTCACCTGTTTTTGAAATTATTTTGATTAGACATGATGTGTTGCCTTTTCCAGATGTTTAAACCTACTTTGTCTTGTCAGACAGACTCTTTTTAAGTGCTCTAACAGCAATCAATTTAAAAAGAAAATCGACAGAACCTGAAAAATCCGGATAATCCCAGTAAATAAAAGGTGTAACAAAATTTGTACAAATACATTAAATAATTTTGATTTTCAAAAACAACTCAAACAAATAAACCCACTAGTATCTGGTGTATCAGTCGTTCCCAAGCATGTTTCTGAGCCTTGTGTCAGTTCCTAAAAACATCTGAAACTAGCCCACCTGCTGCCCTCTGAGCAGGGAATGTCTGCTGCAGACGCCGTGGGGGGTATCACTTGCTCCCCTGATTGATGACCGTGGGTCCCGCAGGAAGTAACCCCACCACCATGAAGGAGTGTTTTCCGAACCCCAAGTGGTATCCGGGAAAACACGAACGACTCCAGCCAAGGAGCATGTGTATTCAAAGGCCATCTTAATGTTTGGATATGCTGAGCCACTTGGGATTTTATGTAAAAAATGAGAAAAGGATTGCCAAACAGAGTTCATGTCACCAAGATTGTATCCAGTGAGCTTAAACCTCAGTTGGGAAATTATGTTATGGGCTTTATGTTGGGAGGCAAGGCTGAAAGACAATATTCTAATAAACTACTTCCTTCTTAAAGGGACTTTTTGAATGTTTAAATAATCATTATCTTCTGGATTTAGATTTTAATAGTGCAGGTGGAATAAAATAAAGATAACCCAGCATATCTTCATGTCTGTTTTTTTCTTCACCTATGGATTTTTTAAATACTTGTTTATTATTTATATTTGCGTGACCTAGCAATACAGTCACCTAACTGTCAATTCCAAGCTCAACCAGATTGCTCTTCACTTAGATATTTCATGAACTTTGCCACTTTTTCAATAACTGAAATAGCTCTTTTTAAACCAATGAACATACAATGCAACAATTCAACATATACACTGAATCTAGTCTGTAGTCAAATGCAGTTCTCTTTAAAACCCAGGCTTATTTAATACTTTTGCATTAAATACACAAGAACATTAGAGAAATATTCCCTCAATGCTTAATTAAAAAAGAAAAATGATCAAAGCTGATTGGACTGATTAAGAATAAAATTAGTTGGTCATTCCACAATTGCATTAATAATATTGATTTCCTGTCACTCAAAATTGTTTCTTGTTCTTTGTGAAAGTTCTAACAATGTCAAAAAAAAAAAGAAATCCAACAACACATTTTTGTGATTTGAATTTGCTTTCATTTCCAACATTGAAAGAGATAATCTCAACCTAAAGGAATTCATCTGAGAGAGCCCCTGAGCTTCACAGGAAAAAATTATGTAAGAAAAATCCACTTTGACGTCAAACTAATACCATAGAATATTCTAGAAATGCTTTAATAAGCTTTGACTAGGTGATCTTCAGCTCAAATCTGAAAAAAAAAAAAAAAAAAAGATTGCGTTATATTCCCTCTTCTCCATAGTACAGCAAATACTTCCACTATTTTCTGGATATGAATTCACCATCCAAAACACTTCCACATGCTTGTTTTGAGTTCAGAAAAAAATATATATATATATATTGATGAAACTTCGAGCTGCACGCTTTGATCCACAAATGGAGCTTATGTTATACCTTGATTATGTGTTGAAATCTAAAACTACTAAATTTGTCAAAATATGTTCTGCATGTTTTTTTGTTTTTGTTTTTTGTTTTTCTCTCTCTCTTCAATGTGTTGTATACTTTAGAAAACCTTGGTTAAAATCAGAAGCTCAGACGTAAAATAAAAAAGTGAATTTGATCAGTGTATTTCTCTTCTGCATTTCCCAGCAAACCAACGTTTTGCAGAGATCCTCTCTCCCCTATGATTCTCAGTTGAGCAGAAGAAGGACCTTACATCTATTACTTAACATAGCTTAAATAAACATATGTCTGATAGTAAATGTTATCCACAGAATTCAGGGGAATCAAATGGGTCTAAAAAACAAAGTTCATTTTTGAGGCAAATAAAGATGGTGATCGGTGTCTTACTGTTTTTATGTTTTTTGTGATGTATGCAACAGATCTCTTATAAAAGGAGACAATGAGTCTCAAGAGATTTCTTCTGTATGAAGGATTTTTGCTACTAAATCAAAAGAATTTGAAAGCAAAATATTTTATAAGGTCTTGAAAACTTATTGCATGCTTATTAAAGTTTAATAAAAGAAAAATCACATACAACTTTAAGTGATATTTTTTGATGCATCTGAAATTTTCTTGTTCAAAGCCTTCATTTTGTTCATTTTGGCTTGGATTCAAAAGTACTACCACTGTAAAAGTTGCTGCAAAAGTTTGTCAAACTGGAAATAGCCCGTCAGGTCTAAAGATAAATGGAAATCGGTTTGGAACAGGAAAGTTCTGTTCAGTGATTCTACAGATTCCTCTGAATTTCCACCTAAAATTATTTAAAGCAGCAACAACAGCTGCTTTTCATTTATTTAAAGAAGAAGCAATAACTTATTCATTGATTTAGCTGAATTACATGCACATGTAATTATAGAAATTTAACCTTTAAAGAAAACTAATTATCTTCCATTTGTAATAAAAAAAATGATGCTTTATTTGTTGCACAACTATTTTTTTTTTAAATTCACATATTTTAGCAACAAAATGTGACAAAACATATTTTATAATAACAGCTAATAATCTCAAACACAACCACAAAAAAGGGGTAAAACTGAGAAATCGAAAACTAAAGTTGCTTAAAAAACTGATCCAAAATCAAGAAAGTTCTTGTAAAATAAAATAAAAAATAAAATAAAATAAAAAAATAAATAAATATAAATGCAAGCTCAGCAGAATAATTTTTGTCTAGCACTAATGTGCTACGTAAAGTTTTGCAACGATTTTTCAGTGGAACACAGTAACCTGTGAGGGAGTGCAATGAGAAGTCGTTTCGTCAGAATTGGCAGAAAACAAACAGGCTACAGGAATAAACTGTTTACAAAGTAGGAGAGGGAGGGCAGAGCCACACAGGCCTGTATTGGGGAAAATCCCCGTCACTTCTGCGGATAAAACATATTCCTGGTGCTTCGTGTGGGTGCATATAGAGCCCATGATTTCTAGTTGCTCTCCTGTACGACCCTGTTGATGAAGGTGTACGATCAGCCCTCTGATTTTCATCATGGCGGGTATCAATTACAAGCCAGATAGCATCAGCGGAGGCGCCCAGCCTGCAGAGAGCTCCATGGCTGAGTAAACAAAATTCCCACTAAATAGTTGTCTAATCGTTATCGACATTAGGGTTCAATTCCAAAAAAGAAATGCTTTCATATGAAGAAAGTCCTGGCTTTTTTCTAGGTTTTTGCCCCGCATAGCATATATAAAGTTGTCAGGACAAGCAAAACGCCACTCTCTTAACCGAGTCCTCTGTTCACTGAAAATAACTTATTTTCCCAAATTTCAGCTCGGTCAGTGTAAGACGGGTGATTTCATTATTTTCACAATTACAGGCTTTCAGTTTCAAGAAAAAAAAAATAAATAGTATTAAAACATTGACCCTAGAAAGAGGGAAGTTAAGAGCAAACAAAGTTGGAGAAAACCTTTACAAAATGTGATTACTGGTATCTTAACTCTACATTAGCCAGTTAGCGCCCCTTCTTCAATTTGGTGCCACTTCACGGACCGATAAAACAATAACGTAGGCTAGAACAACAGATGGCATTGAAGACGGCCTTTATTTTTTTATATATATATTCACAATGAAATTATAAAAATATATAATTAAAGCTTTAGTATATATTTTACATTTAGACAATTTATAACTTTGTTCGCATCGTCAAGTCACTCGTGGTCACAATTTAGGACAATAATAAATGGCGAATCACTGAATAGACCTTGTCTTATAATAAACGTTGAGCGGATTTACATGTATTTTTTTTTCTTTTTTTATCCTGTAGCCTCAATTAGATACAGCCTATAGCAACATGAAATATTTCAACAACATAAAAAAAAAAGGGGAAATAAACTATCCACCAGGGAGGGGAAAACACCGATACATCCATGCAAGCTTACATTCAAGTAGCCATGAAGGCCGACAGAGCTGCTGAGCTCACTCGTTACGCATGTTGACGGGGCCTGCGTTTTTTTTGTTTTTGACTGTCAGTCACAAACAAGCCATTGTAGTGATCTCACTTACTGTTGGAGCTGTTGAAATGAGTTCAGTTAAATGTGTCTGGTAATTAGGGTGTGTTTGAGTCCCGGTTAGGAGGATGAGGTAGCGAGAGAGAGTCCATGCACACTGTTCAAGTCTTCATGTTGGTGCTGTTTGCTCAGAGGACTGGGGGGTTTTCTGTCTCCTGATAGGCGCAAAAAAGAAGAGGAGAAAACATCTAAAAATATGATCAAAAAAGAAGAGGAGAAAACATCTAAAAATATGATTAACTCAAATTATA
>NW_006799969.1:62830-66282 GCF_000485575.1 Poecilia formosa | reverse complement strand
CTTTTTGTTTTACCTGAGCGTATTTTATGTCAGCGTCGATGGCTGGCTTGTCGATCCCGTTGACCGTGTGAGAAGCAGGGAAAGCTGCTCTGTTCACGCTGCTCCAGTCCTCCATTTTTGTCGGATATCCCTCCGTTCCAGCAATTGCTAAATTGAAAGCAGTCAACTTATGTAAAAATTGTTTAATAACTGTAGTTTTACTTGATCTGAGGGCATTCAAAATTTATTTTGAAAATATATTCTTAAAGCTAGATTATTCGTAAGTCATTTTGCAGCCACAGCCTTATTATGAAACAGTTTTAAAACATCAGAGAAAACATTAAATTCTATAGGGCAAAATAAAATAAAGTAGATAAAACAATAGATTATAAAATATTTATATGTGAATATATGCTTTATTAACTATTAATAAACAAGTAAGGTACACATGAAGTGTTATTTTAACCTGAAGTTGTAGAAATGTAACTAATGTTCTTGAAAAACAAAAAATAAATTACAATAAATATTTCCATTGATTAAAAAACGATTTTTTTCCCTGATATCCGAATTCTAAATATTCTTAAGAAGTAAAAATATACAGAAGATTTTTAAGTAAATTCTGCTACCGTAATTTATGATCGTATGATTACTAAAATATTTTAAAGGCACGTTTAAAATACACAAAGCAACGTGACAGTGAAGACACGGTGCTAAAAATCAGGAAAAGGAAGATAAAATGCTTTCAGCCGCTATTTAAAGGATCAGCTTGGATATATAGCAGGTGAGCAAGGTGTTTGCAAATGCATCATCCCATGAAAAGGTCTATTGAGATTGGCCTTGCTGCGTTCTGGCTGAATGGTGAAATGGAGGACTGGTATAACTTTCAATGATTTTTTTTTTCGTTCTACCTGATGCCATAACAGATGTACCAGATGATAGGACAATTGATCATGCAGAATAAAAAGAACAATGCGCAGCTGCTTGAGTTTGCAGACCTCTCGCTTGGGAACAGCCAGTCTCTTACAAGTTTTCAGAACGCAGTTAGAAAGATGTGTTTCACTCTCACCTGTAGGATCCATGAACGCTCGTATTCCCAGGATGTTGCTGACAGTGTGCGGGGAAGGCCAGGCCCTCGATATGCTCACATGCCCAGCAGTTACCGGTACTCCAGGTGGGGTGCCCATTTTGGTGCCCGTTGGAGACATTGCGTTGGTGTAGGAGTAAGGGTATATGTGGTTGTAGGAGAGCCCGGCCTGCGCGGAGGCTTGCTTGCTACTCTCGTACTGGTTAGGCTGGGAGAGATTCCCGATCTTGTTGCGTAAAATCCTACTGATCGAGCTCACAGAGGGAACATTGTACTTGTCGCAAACACCGTCGGCTAGAAGCCTGTCCCTGATCTCCCAGGCAAAGATCCCGGGGTCGCTCTGTTTGTATTCCCTGATGTTCTTCACCACGTTTGGCGTCGTTACGCGCGGCTTGCTCCCACCGATGGCACCGGGCAAGATGGATCCCGTCTCGTTGTACCTCGCTAAAATCTTGCTCACGCAGCCATGGGAGACTCGCAGCTGCCGGCTTATGTCGCAGGGTCGGATCCCTAGCTGGGCCAGCTCCACGATTCTCAACCTTATGGCGTTGGGCAGGGGTCTCCCGTTGACAAACACGCCGCCTAGTTGGTTCACCTCTCCATAGGTTTGCTCTGCAGGGGGGAAGGGAATTAAATTGTAACTTTTAACAACAGTAAAAAAAAATAATAACACAAATAAAATAAATCACATCTTCCCGCAAGAGCAACTGAAATAATCAGCTTGCGTCCTAACCGAGTTTAGAAATCTGTTTATGTTAATCATAGGTGATTTCGGGGTTTCTATGCGCTATTTTACAGCCGTGCAAAAGAGTGCAGACTATTTGATTGCCGCATCCTTACCCCACCATGCATGAAAACAACATTAAATATGGCGAGCTTGAAGTTTAGACAGTAGAGAGCCCTTCAAAAAAACGTCTCGCCTTGTAATTGGTTGATGTGGTTCCATTTACGAGTTAAAGTCCCAAACATGCAGTCAGGGGAAAAAAATCCACTATTAAATACAGTTCGCAAATTGTCGCCAAAGATCTCCCCCCTTTTGGCCATTGTCTAATACATTTTTTTTTTGTCTTTACTCTGCTGTGGCGAGGTCGTAACGCTTCTATAACATCACTGGAGCATGCACGCTTTGGGCTTACCCATTTGCCTATACTGGTGTGAGATGCCGGGAAGTAAAAGGTGTCCCTCCAGATAGCTGAATGCGTCCTATAGTCAATCCAGACGAGTAAGGAGGGAGCGAGAGGAATGAACCCAAACAAACAGGGGAAAAGAGTGGACCTCTATCAGCCTCCTCACGAATCCAGCGCGCTCCCCGTCTTATATTTGGAAACCCGTTGCGCGCAATGGCACCACAGTGATCTTCATCCGATAAATGCAAATTGGAGTTATCCCGGGGAGTTCAGAGCTTGCTGGAATTAATTTGACGCGTCCTCCACGTCAATCTTCGTTGCAATACGCCAAGCCCCCTCTCTGGTCTCATTGGTTGCTCTGCCCTGGAGAGGTTGTCAGCCAATACGAAGCCTATCCGGTCGGAGCTGCGCAGCCTCCCTTCATTATTTTGCATAGGGGAAGTAGAAGAGAGGAAAACGTTTCGTCCAACATGCAGCCCATGGTAAGAACTTACATATGATAGATTCGGTTTTTGTGTGCATGTGAAAACATTGCTGAAACTGTCATCATTTCAATGTAATCGGTTGAGCTTTTTTGAGCTCTTTTATATAAATGTTTTTATGTATGATTTAAATGACTTAAGACGTTATCTGCCGTGCAAAAGAGTGCAGACTATTTGATTGCCGCGTCAACTATTATTATTGTTATTATTATTTTATTTTTTATTTTTATTTTTCAGAGCTAGGGGAAAAGCATGCCCACTTCCAGACTGAGTTTTTCTACTTTATTTTTATTAGCCAGCGTTAGGTAATCAAAGATTAGAATAGCCTCATGTAATCGATACCTCTGTAGATGGCAGAGCTCACCAGACTGGGATATCAACTGGATTCCACAGAGGAATATTATCACAGCGTGTTTTCCGAGTTTCCTGTGTGAGTTTAGAAAGTATCGTTTATAAGCTCACAAAACGTTACTTGTAAAACTTAACAGTCGACCCAATGGTAACAAGGTGCAGTATTCCAATCCCCCATCCCTGTTTCTTTACTCTTTTATTTTCCACATGCTACCACCCCTTCCCCTACCCCTCGTCCTGCCTGTCTGCTGTAGCCCATCATACAGATCATAGAGCAGGACACATGGAAAGCATCAGGCCGGCTTACAACCAGGGAGGGTCTCAGACACAATCTCTCGAAATATTAAAATGCATGGAGAATGCATGGAGAATCAAGTTGCTTTTTTTTATCTATCTATCTATCTATCTATCTATCTATCTATCTATCTA
>NW_006799969.1:37951-62682 GCF_000485575.1 Poecilia formosa | reverse complement strand
CTCTGCACAAATCTATTTTGATAAGGTGGCATGTGATGATGCATAGAATACTTCAGTCTGTCTTTTTCAGCGTCTCTCGCTACTTTCTCCCTATTACTTCATCTGTGGACCCCCCTCGTCTGGACAACTGTGGAACTGCAGTATTTTAGCCGTTTATTTGCGTGACTCTTCGGACTGGTGCTTTTATTAACGCTCCTTTCTTGCATCACACTGTAGAAAGTTTAGTTATCAAAATTAGGTGCGGTAGGAAAGACCACTTCTATGACTTCTACATTTTCAACTAGGTTTTTTGCACGTCTGAAGTCCTAACCAGTCAATCCAGTTTTACTAATTAACGTTTCAGTATTATAGCCACAATGTGCGGCCTTTTCGTTTTTTAACCTTAAGGTCAAGTCTGATATTTTAACCCGGGAGACGTTTTATGATAGCTTACCGTGATAACTGAGTGGCCCATAAACAATTCACAACTCTTGATTGATATCTCCAATAGACGTGGGAAAATAACTACAAAATATTAACTTCGCTTTTATGCAGAGCAAATACATTTATGTTCTTATTTAATTTATTTCGGAACTAAGTGGTTACTTAAGAAAACCAAAATTACTAAGTATATGTTATGAAATTGCTGTGACATTTAGAAATGTTTATTTTTTTTGTATGTATTTCCGAGATGCAAAACGTATACAAGATAAATATAAAGTGCTAATATTTGTACATTGAATTAAGAAGGTCGTTATGGAGGTTGCATTGCTGGAATTTCAAAAACCTTTAACAAATTAATTGTCTTGAGTTCGAAACCACTCGAAAAACTTTGCACATAAAGTAGTCAAAGAAAGAAAGTCTGTGTTCAATAAATTAGGCTAAAACATCTGCCTGTAAGAAGTCGTTGGTGCAATTTTTGCGCACTTCGCAACTGTCTAATGTCGCTTCTCAGGTGTGACAAAACAAAAGCACATCTTGAACGGCGTCTGTCCTTTTTTCCAGGGCTTAGTGTATTCCCACAATACATTCCCCCATAAACACGACAGCAGAAACATAAATACCAAAATACAGTCCTCAATATTTGATTTCAAATTTAAAATCTTTTTCAGTCACGTAGATGCCACAGCTATGAAAAATTCTTCTGTTTTTCCAATTGCTGATTTGACAGGACTATTATTCATACATAAAAACTCGTACAACTAAGGCGCTTTAAAAGCGGAATAAATGTTAATTTGTTGAACGCTTAATAGATTTTCAGCAATAGCTAATAATGACACTTGATGTGTATTGGTATATTTAACAAATGAAATTAATTTATTTATGTACATTACAATGTGAATATTAAAGTCTGTTCTTGCTGCCACATTTATATGTTTATAAAAATAATTTTTAATTCCTTATATGATCTAGTGAAACTATATTGCCCATAAGAATTATTTGATATGCATGGATCACGCATCAATCTATTTATGGATTCTTGTGATCCATAAATAGAGAAGATATCAGTCTTTCAGAGAAGACTGACATCTTCACTGACCAGCATTTGATCAATGAAATTGTGCCAAACAATTTAATTCATCTTGTTTAGTCATGCAAGACTCAAAAAAAAAAAAAAAACGAAAAACGATTTAACTAAAACAAATTATATTTAAATCAGTTTTGGAAATGAATTTACTCAGTTCAATTAATCAAATAAATGATCATGAATCTATCCATTCACGTCCACACTCAAGATATGCTGCACAATATTAATGGCAGAATCAATACTTGATTTCAAGCTTAGCTTTAATGTTGCTATTCCTAAACTAGTTAAAGCTGTACACAAACTTAAAATTGTGCTCCAGTACAGAAACTGACAAGCAAAAGTCCTAGTTCTGACAGTTCTGAACTTTAACTGAGTGCTTATTTAAACCCTCATAAATAAATCGGTGCCACTATTTTCTGTTACATATTAAACAATAGGAGTAACAGCTAATTCAACATAATTTTCAGTCAAATTCTGTTTAGGTATATTGTTATAATAAAGGTAGTTAATCTTTATAGTATTAAACTGTTATTGAACAATACATATACAAAGTAATTTGCTTCAAATCAAAATGAATTTAATAATTAATATTTTCAACACTCAAATATTTTTTCCTGTGTAAAAAAAAATAATGCAGCTGCTGTTCAGTCTGAACATTTTGGCATGTGTAAATTCTAATAGTCATTTTTTTCCCCCCTTAAAGTAATTAATTAATGCCGTCAAGTCAATCGCAGACTTGAATAGATCAAGCAGACGTCTTGACAGACTTAAATAAAAATGTCCCCCCAACTCATTCAGTTGACACCTGACACCAGCGAGGTGCAATGACCCTAGTCAGTAAATATTGATGTTGGTTTTAAGTGTCATCAAAGGATAAACGTCCTCAAGTGTGCTTTGTCTTTAAAGTCTTAAGACAAATTTTAACTTCTATTTTCCCTCGAATCCATCGAGCAGGATAAGTGTTACTTTGAGTCTGATGGTACAGATTATTCTGATCGTTCGGGAGCATGTATCCTGATGTCGTATAGATAGGCTGTCTAATCCTCATGCTCACAAAAAATATTTAAATGGTAGGATAAATCATATGGAATTCAACTTCAGATCAACTTGCTTCTTTTAGCATTTTAGAATGAAACACAGGCGGGGGGGAGGGTTAAAGGTTAAATGGTTCATGTTTGCAATTAGGTCTAATACTCCCATAGAAGGTTAACTTTTGCCTTATTTGAAGGCCTCATATTTTGGGGTGTAAACACTTATCAAAAAAATTGAAAGTTTTATAGGCTTTTTTCTAATGTCCACTCCCTCCTTATTTGAAAGGAGGGAGTGGAAATACGGTTTTATCCTCTAAAAGTCAACCATTCCCAACCTGTAAAGAACCACACAGATTCTCCCACCGATAATCGTAGCAGAAAAGGTTTGTCTGCTCCTATCTGATTTAGAGGTGGTGTTGTGTAGTTTCTTTGTGCTCCTGCTGGTTAGACCAGCCTCCGAAGGCAGGGAGTTGACTTCTTTTATAGTCATGAGACCCACTCTGAGCTGCAGAACATGCCTAATGAGGGTGCACGGTGGTGCCATGTGAGACATGCCAGCTTGTTTTTTTTTTGTTTTTTGTTTTTTTTGTTTGTTTTACCAGGCTGGTAATTGCTTGTGACCTTCCCCAAACATGTCTCGTGTTTCTTTGTGTTTTAAACGTACTTCTAATTATGAGTCAGATCTGTTGTCTGAGAATTGGTGCTTTGGAGAGACACAGCGGAAATGGCAAATTATTTACGCCTTTTAAACTGGATACACAATATGCATTGGCCTGCCAATTTCACAGTATTTATAACTGAAAGAATTTCTGGGAGAAAGTCTGTGCATTTTATGCAATGTAGTCAAATTTTTATATAAAAGCTGTCAAAGCCTTTGAATTATAATAGAAATTGCAATTGCAGTACGAGAAGCATTTACATCAGGCTTGAGTTTTGTGCATTTATATATTCCAGCGTATGGCTCTGCATTTTTGCTTCAGGTGCACCATCATGATTAGTCAGACATGATCCCTATAGATGACCCCTATGATTATTTGTTCTAGTACTGGTATGAAGACGGTGAATAATTTAATAAAATACTGCGTCAAGAATTATAAAAGGCTTTATACACCTATTTTGTAAAATACAAATAATGCCATTTCATAAAACTAAAACATAAATAGTACATTTGTAGACTTTATTCTGGGGAATGAGCTGCCAGTTACGAAGAACAGTTTATGTTTTAGTTTTATTAAGTAGTATTTACTGTGTTCATTTATTTTTTGGTTCTACTAACCACATGCATCTAAATTTAGCTTTAAATACTGCTAAATATCACAAAGACATTTCATTGTGATCATGTATGTTTTATATTAAAGTTATTATTAGTTCATCAGCTGCATTTAAACACTTTTTTCGGTCAGTATGGTAGACTACACATGTGCATACATGTTGGTGAAATGATCAGTTTGCACTAGTGCAGCAAAAATGACCTTGTTCGTTTGAGTGCAGTTGGAACATTGTAGTTCTCATTTTAAACAGTACATGCAGATTGGATTACCTGCATTCATTCAACAGCTAGTAGCAGAAGAAGAATAATAGGAGGAAGAGTTTACTTAATACAAATGAAACTAGAAAGTCTGGCTCATGAGTTAAATTTTTTCAAGGAATTTTAAGGGTAACAAGCATTGAACAATGAGTTATTTCGTGTACTAATTGTTGAACACTGAACAGTATTGTAAAAATTGAAAATCTTCAGATGCTATTTTGTTGCTATTTGTGTTTGGGGAGTCCTGCTCCTGCTAGGCACAGAGTGTTATGATAAAAACGGGGATGTGCGCAATTGACTGAGGTGCCCACCCCCAGAACAGCCCACACAAATGGACTTATGATTGCCTTATGCAAGAACCTGGGCCTGCCAAAACAAGAAAGTGATCAAAAGAGATGACAATTGGTTAACTTGCATAAAATACATCTTCCAAAATGTGTTCCAGTCCATTCAGGCAAATACCCGATATGCCCGATTATCGGCCTAGCCCCTTTGCAGTACACCTGGATTAAAAGTCTAAATGTACTTTTTTGCACTTCAGAACGTTTTGGTCTGATTATTAACCACTTATTTGAGTTATTTGATTTACATTTGGATTGAGCTCTAACTAGCTTAGTGACAATGCACATGTCAATCTGGCTACCAAACTGAGCTTCAGCAAATGCTTCAGGTAAAGAGAGCATATTAGTAGAAGATTAAAATGGTTTTCTATTTCAGTAATATTTTATTGCCTTGATGTCAAAGTCAAACTTTCTAGCAACATGAGTTTTTTAGCCCAGAGGCAGTCATTGTTAATGAGTAGCACAGTTAGGTGAAGCTGTCAGGTAAAAGGTTTAGTAACAGCTCCAATGCTAACGCTGAACTTTCTAGCAAGGTGAGTTTCTTAACCCTGGGACTTTTGTCACCAATGAACAACACATTTTAACTTTGCCTGCCACCTTTTTATCTTTGAACTTAGTAACATATTGTGCTTTAATTTCAAAGTTTCTTTTTAACACAAAGGAGTCAGATGACTTAATAATAATAATAATAATAATAATAATAATAATAATAATAATAATAATAATAATAATAATAATAATAATAATAATAATAAAGAAAGAAAAAACTCAGAAAAGCTGTCTGCTCATGTTAAAATGGCTTCCACTGTAATCTAGTCTGAGGACTCCAAAGTCATACACACATTTACTCACTAGTGGTGGCAAACTATGTTATAGCCACAGCTGGCAGAAGCAAGGCTGCCATTCAGTTGGCAGGTAAAATGTCTACCCCGAGGAGACAGTGGTAAGGTGACTGAGGCAGAGTTAAAGGCGGGGTTAAAACTGGCAACCCACAAGCTATGGGACTGACCTTCCTTGTGAGATATTGCAGCAACTTGTCCTGCACCTACTAGCACATCTCACAAAATTAGAATATTGTGCAAAAGCACAATTTTTCATGCCCGTCATCTCAGAATATGAAAAGGGTGTTTTATAGTGATTCTTTGCACATCGAGTGTCAAACTTTTATTTTTGCAATTCTAATGATTATGGGTTACAGGTAAAGACAATAGTTCAATGTCTTTTAGAATATCACGTTGGACAAATCAAAAACTGTTTAAGCACAAATGCCAGGTTTCTGAAAAGTATGTGCATTTCTATACACTGATTACTTGGTTGGGCCTCCTCTTGTATGAATTAGTGCATCAATGCGTCAGCCTGACGCGATCAGCCTGTGGGACAGCGTAAGTGTAGTGGAGGGCAAACTGCTTTGATAACTGCTTCCAGACCATCTGCCTTGTTTTGTCTGGTGTCTCTTTTCTTCCTCTTAACGACACATATATTTCCTATTGGAAAAAGGCCAAGGGAGTTTACTGGCCAGCCAAGAATAGAAACACTTGGAAAAAATGAATACCTTTGGCAGTGTGGGCAGGTGCATTGGTGGAAAATTAAATCAACATCACCATACAGCTAGACAGTAGGAGAAAGCTTGAAGTGCTCTAGATGCCTTGGTAGACTGCTGCAAGAAACTATGAACTTTGGAAAACACAGCAGACTAACAACAGCAGATGACATGGCACCCTAAACCATCACTGACTGTAGAAACTTCTCACTGGACTTCAAGCAATGTAGATTATGTGTCTCTCCGCTGTTCCTCCAGATCCTGGTGCCTTGATTTCTGAATAAATTGCAGATTTTACTTTCATTTGAAAATAGGACTCTCAACCATTGTAGAACAGTCCAGTTCCTTTCCTTTTCAGCCAAGGTAAGACCTCTGACATTGTCTTTTATTTAGGATTGACTTGACACGGGGAATGTGACAGGGGCAGACTGATTAGTTCCCAATAATTATAATAATGGCCTATTTCACAATATTCAAATTTTCTGAGATTTTGTTTTTTATTATCTCATCAAAATGTCTAGAAACACAGGGCTGGAATATATCACTCTATGTGTTGTGATTCTATATAATATATGAGTTTCACTTCCTGAGATGACTGCCAAGAAATCTTGTCTTTTTAATGCAAAATTCAAATTTTTGAAATGTACTAATATACCCAACCTGTTAATTCAGTTCGAACTCTGCTAGTAAAGAACCAATAAATCAAACTCAAGTGGTGTTGAGAATAAATAATTCTGTGTTTTTTCTTCTATCTCATTTAGCTAGTTGCAAAGCTAAAGCTAAAGGAAATGACATGTTAGGAAACACCCTCAAAGCAAAGGTTAAAGGAAATGAGGAACTAGGGAATGCCTTCTTTAGGGCATGGCTTATTAGAGGCTAACAAATAGAATTACTAACTGTTTACAAACCCTATTTACAAATCCTACCCTAATACAATTTTGTCCTTCTAGTTCCTAAAGCATATGAAACAAGTATGCTTTAACTCGTTGGATTATTTTACTTAAAACAAGTAAAGAAAAAAAGTGAAATCACACATTGAGCGCCGTCATAAGCAAAAATGAACAGTGAAGGGAAGAACCTGGAAAACACCTACCAGTAAATGGAAAATCCAGAAACGCCTAATAACAACCTCCAGCTCTAAACTATTTTGTTTAATGCCAACTGTCCTAAAAATAAAACCATTGGGTCTGTCTCTGCTTGTATCAAATTACCATATAGTGAAGAATCTACATTTAGATTTTTATGTGGTAAGCCCCCCGTACTTCCACTTTAATAACATTTTCTTTTACCAGGCTTACAGCTGCTTCCTGTTGAAAGACTTTAATTCAAATGCACAACAGTAATTCTCTTCACAAACAGCAGGTGCTGTTTAGAGCAATGATTTTGATTCAGGTGGTCTATCGAAGATGAAAACCAGTATTTAATTGCATCACTGTTTTGGAGTAGAGAGCCTTTGAACAAGTATAAATAATAAGCAGCTACTATGAGGATAATAGTGCTAAGGAGGCAAAAGATCTGTTTATCAGACATCAACTTATAATCGTCATTTAAAGGATTGAGAGGATGGAATTGTGCAGTGTTTTAAATATCGATATTTTGAATTGACCATGTTAAATCTATTCATATCTTGTGCCCCATTATGACTTTCTAATATCACTACTAAGGTGTTTAATGTCACAACGTGGCAAGACGAGTTAAAACATGATGAAGAGCTCCCTCTGTGGTCACATACAGAAACCTCTTTTATAATGAGAGCTTGGGGAGGAAAAAATAGTATCATTTTAAGGAGATGAGGAAATTCCTCAACCCGGGGACAACTTTCTAAACAGACGTAACAAATTTTGATGTGTGATGGAGTTCATTGAGAAATTTTAGGTGAATCACACAAACATCATAAAAAGCAAAAAAAAAAACCCACCAGCTTATTCTGTGGCTTGTTATATAATATGTTTTCTTGCTAGATTGTTAACTCTCCCAGCTAATGTGATCTATTCAAAAAAAACTTTTCTCAGCATTGCTACACGTGTCTCTGTATGTTCCCATGGTTTTTGTTTAGCTCTCAGCCCTTGCCTGTCTGGATCTGTTGTCAATTAAGAGGAGGGCCCTTAATTACTTTCGGAGCACTTTAGACTCGATGCTGATTCATGGCTGTCGTACTTGGAAGTCGGCCAGAGAAGTTGAAAACAGTGGGTCACATGTGGAAACCGATATAAACACTGCATTTTAACCTTGTTATTCCACAACCTCTATGATTAACTTTTGACTTACTTTTAGAACTGCTTTTTTTTTTTATTTTAAGTGTGTTTTCTTTAAGAAGTATATATATATTTTTTTCCCTTTGAAGCACCTGTGATTCAAAAAGATTTCTATTCTTAACCGACCCTTTTCTTTGAGCAGCCATGAGAGATTACTATTATTGCACTAGTCTGTGTTTCATAGCTAAAATATGCCAGATCTAAGAAGGAAAATTGTGCAAGAGGACATTCAAGGCCTTCTGTCAGGCACAGTGTAATATTGTTTTCCGCCAAACCAGAAATTACGGCCTTGGAGGGGCCTTTTCTATGTCAGGGATACGGGTACTGTATGTCTTCTGACAGTTACTCCTTTTAAGATTAATGAGCTTATAAAAACCCTGTGTCTTCTTTCAAACGCCAAGCTCGATATCAGTCAATGTTACCAGCATAGTCTTGTTCGTCTGAGAAAGAAATCCCAAAGATGGATTGGACACTGTTGATACAGCGCTGTAGAAACAAAATCTGGGGTTTTATGTCTCTGAGAAGGTGTAGGATACTGAGAATAGAAGAAGATTGTTTTTTATCCTAAACAGAAAAACCTTATGGTTTTAGTATGAGTAGGAAAAATTAATTATTAAGTCACATAGTTTTTTCTTTTTTTTTCTTTTTTTTTTCTCAGATGAATATACAGGGGTGCAAGGATCTTTTCATGAATGATATCAGTGCTTTGACCTCACTGTACCAGAGCCAGACGCCCATAAATACGTTCCCTTATTTCTACCCTGCTTTGGATGCCAGTTGGGCCAGGAAGTGGGTTTGTTTTGGGTGTCCTCAGTAGCTTATATTCCAGCAAAACCTGCACTTTTCACATTTCTCAAAAGACAGCTGAGCCAATTTCCTGAAATGCACCTGAATTCCTGCTTGTGGTTGTCTGTAATGTTGGTGATCTGTTGAAAGCTGTTGAATCATGGTCCAGTGTCCACATAATGGAGACTTGTTTGTCCCCCTCACCACACATGTGGACTGATTAGCTGGACGTCTCTTTCTCCTCGTTGAGTAGCCAAAGTTTTGGAAGCAGGTTCAAGAAAATACATGTGGAAAACCTGAGTTGGGATTTGATAAAGCAGATGGTAAATCTTAATCAAGCCATCATAAACTACTCCAGTTTTCAAACTGATGATAGAGATTTTTTTGCATCTTTAATTAAAATGTTAAAAAGATAAGCATTTACTGTCTTTAAGCCCAAATTAGTTTTAAAGCCTGTGATGCAAACATAGCAGAGGAATAAGTGTAACTTCTTTCCGTCATACAGGTGCTGAAATATTTGACATGTTTGCACTGAGTAGGGATACATAGACTTGCAACCAAGCCCGGACTTGCTGGCCAAGGAAAAACCCCTTAGCGCCCCCATTTTCTTCAGCATGCCGCTTCCTGAATGAATGTGCTGCTTATAGCGCTGCACTCCCTGTCTTCTGAATCACAATATTCAGGCTCTGTAGTAATATTTTTATTCCGACTTTTTCTCTCCTTTTTCTCATGCGTTCACAAATCACAGTATGGTACAGTGGATAGTGGATATTTTTTATGGATTTGCGGTTGAGCTAGGCATTTTCTACTATGTCAGTGGTACAAAAGACCCAGATTTTAAGCTAACGTGAATTATTTGGAAACTCTACAGTCTGTGAAATGTGTAGTGTGCTGCAGAGGATTTTCAGGTTGAAATGCACCATTGATTATGATTAATTTCTGCCTTTTGAATTAGAGAATTTCTCAGCCAGTCTGTAGGTTCTAATTTGTAAACCAATCATTTCCACTGATTCCGAGTGAGATGACATGATTCTATGGTAACTTGAAAAAATATCTCACTCATTTTTACTTGTTTAACATGTTTTTTTTATTATTATTATTATTATTTTAGGGGCTTCCTGGGGAACATATAATTTGTTTATTTTTAACATGATCCTGCTGAAAAACAAAAAGGTTAAAATTACTATGACAGAAAAACCAAACACGTATGGGACAGGAGTCACACTTTTAAACTTTAATTAAGGTCTACAAGTAATCTACAAGCAATTTTATTGTGTTATCTTTGGAAAATATCTGTGCTTTTCTTTCATTTAGTTACTTCTTTATTTAACAAGGAGGAAATACATTTTTCACAAATTGCAATGTTTGTTTGGAAAGCTTTTTATTTTTATTTTCTTTTAATAAAGACTGTCATTAATTTTTATCATACATAAAGCATGAGGCAAACAATTATCCTGGAGAGTGTATTCATTGGTGTTGTTCGGGATGTTGTGTATTAATTACCACCGTTAATGCTCAACAAATTTGGAAGATAAGAACCAGACGAGCAAGTGAAGGAACACATGCATGAGTTTTTCTGTGATCTGCATGCCTGTATGTATCTTGTCTCAAGATAGGGTTTCTATGAGCTGTTCCCAAGCCTTTCAGGAGCAAAGCCACGTCAGTGTGCAAAAGTGCAAATACCATATGTAGGCGTGTAAAATTTACGAGCATAGTATTTAATAACTACCCATATAAACATATCAATTACTATTATAAACTTATTAATGTGTAATGCATACATTACTAATATATTACAGCCTGAATTAATATATTGATTTTTAGTTGAATTATATTTTGCACATTTCGTAACATCCATCTATTTGTTATGGCTGCCTAATTTTCACAGGATTTGGAACTGCAGCAGTCATTGATAAAGAGGCAGGGTACATCCTGGAGGCAAATCAGTCGAAGGGCAACACAGAAACACACAAGACAGGAGAGCAAGACGGTGAGGCCAACCAACCTAAAATACATGTTTATTATGCTATCGAAATCAATCAATCAATCAATCAATCAATCAATCAATCAATCAATCAATCAATCAATCAATCAATCAATCAATCAATCAATCAAATCCTATTTGTATAGCACATTTCAGCAGCAAGGCATTTCAAAGTGCTTTACATAATTAAAATAAAAACAGCATGTGAGAAAGATAAAGAGATTTAAAAACATAATTAAAACGTAAACAGTGAGTAAGAGAAATAAAAAGCTGAAGAACTTTAGTTGAGACGCCGTCAAGTGGGACTCCAACCCTTTGGACTTTAGTCAAAACGCTGTATGACAAGGACTCTAACCTTTCGGATTTTAGTCAAAACGCAGTTTGACAAGGACTCTAACCTCTCGGACACAAGACTTTAGCTGGTTCTAAATGCGGAATGGATTCTACCAACACTGCCGTTTGTCCTTGATTCTGTTTGTGAGTTCATGTATTTGAAGGGGCAGTCATGGAGTGGAGGATGTCTCTTTTAAGAACACCAGGGTTGCAACTTTGGGTTTTGCAAATGATGTGGTTCTCTTGACTTATTCAAGCCATGGCGTTTTGTGAGCACCGAGTTGGTCACCGGCACTGTATGAAGATTTCTGGCTGAGAATCAGTGATTCTGAGTCTGAGGTATATATATATATATATTTTTTCTCAACAGGAAAAGGTAGACTGCTAGAAGGCTCATCTATTGATCAAGTTAGGAAGTTCAAGTATCTTCCCTCTTGTTTATGGGTGATTGTAGGATGGATTAGAGATGTAATCAACAGATTGGGACTTTGTCTGCCGGCATCCTTCAGTCTGCTTTGGCAAACAAAAGCTGACCTATAAAAATAAAGCCTTCAGGTTTCCAACATATCAATGTTCCACCTCTCACCTGTGGCCATGAAGCTTGGATTGTGTTTGAACTTTATTCATAGGATGGTAATACTTTGTCTTGGGCTGTGGTTATCTTAAGCAGGCTATCATGTGAGAATTTGGCCTTGAAGTCCCTCTGACTTTGACACTTTCATTTCAGGCACAACTGAGGTGCTACAGTACTAGCTTAAATAGTAGATGGTGCTGCAGATAAAATTTGCCGGTGTGTAAAACTGGTAACAGAAGAACAGTCATAGATGAAGTGTATTCCTAATAGACATCTTACCAGATATTTTGACATCATAAGAGTCAACATTTACAAGTCTTTCAAACATTTTGAATTTTTTAGTCCCTTAGTGTTTATATTCAACCGTGCAAATACTTTGTAAAAAAAAAAAGCCGTTCTTGGCGGATTCCTGTTCTACCTGTTTGATGAGCAATACATTTTCTTCATATCCTTTAAGTCAGATCAGGTTTTTGTCGACTCAGCCATGCTGGGAGAGACATTCAGCACTGCAGACAAAGTCCCTGACTTGCTAAAAAGTTAACTAGAAACTAATGTCAATCTGAAAGTCAATAGAAAGCCATGGAACTGTGACTCAAGTAAATTTGTGTCACAAGATTTTTCAGCGTATTTTTGCTTTAATTTTCAGTCTGATATCAAAATTCTAATTGTACCTAAATCTAGGAGAACCCGGCAAAGGCCCACAAGACCAAATAAAAGACGTCGGGTGTGGTTGCACAACTAGGAGTTTAGTGGTAACAGTTACAAGTAAGATTACGAGTCCCGTCCAATAGTGTTGACAGCAGCTGTGATAATGATGGCATGTGTGGTGGAGCCCACATGAGATGATGTTATTCTTCGGAACAGCTTTGGAAAATGTAAAATAAAAAAAAATAAATAAAAAATGAGCTCGCTCAATGTCAGTGTTGATGTATTTGAGTTGTGTGCACCCATATTACAGCTAATTATGGGTTTGGCCTGAGGTCTCAGCGAGTTTCCTAGACAACACGTGGCATTATGAGAAGTCAAGGAGAACGTAGCTTCATCCACAATAATTAGAGGGCGTTAAGCTGTGTTGAAATCTGCAACATCTGTCAGCCCCTTACAAACACCAACAATTCATCAACTCATTGCACTTCAAAGAATCTGTTCAAGATGATGAATCAAATTATGTTTGTTGCTTTTTTAAATGTTATCTTTATGGCTATTTGGTGTTATCGTGATGTTTTGGTTATTATTGTAGATTTCTCAATGGAAAGTTTGAAGTGGGGGGAGAGGGGGGGCTTGTGTTGATAAATCAAAACCTTTCTTGATGTGATTCATGGTCCAATTGTCTCAAAGGAAGAGTCTTAGTAGAGCTTTTAAAGTGGGCCGACATGCAGCAGACCACAACGTGCTGCCACTTCTCAAAAACATCTTTGGAGTCAAGTGTTTCCTCCTACTACTTGCGTCCTGAATTTCTAGGACAAAAGAAAGAAAATACATTAAAATTAAGTGACGAATGGAGAACACTGTGATGACAATTTCAGCTGCAAATAAACTTTAACTTCATCAAATATTATACCCAAGCAGTGATTCGTGATTGTGATGTTGCGTGTCGATGTTGTAACGTGGATTGCGATGTGGCATGATGATGCTGGGGGTGTTCTGTTGGAGATGACAATGCAGGCATGCAGAGCTGGGGTTTCTGTGCCCTCTTCTCTCAAAGCAGCGGAGAGGGAACCAATTAGACGACTTAATTAGCGACCCCAACCTGTCAGGTTGTTTTCCCCAGGAGCTCTGACAGACCGGGTTCAGCAGATCCGTAATTTATTTTGGATCCAATGTTCCTTCAAAGGCGCAGTCTTTTACTCAGCAAGCACTGTCTAAGACATTCAGTTGCGTGTCCTCCTGAGTAAAGACATAAGACAAAGAAATATGCTGTTTTGGTAGTCCTGTAATGTCACTCAGATTCCATCTGTGGAGCTCATCCTTCCTGGGAACTGTGCATGAAAATGGTTCAACGTATAGTGCATTCTGGAATATAGAAGATTTTAATAACAGTCTCCTTTGTTTCTGCCTGCAATTCAGTGCTTTTCGTTCCTCCCGTGGCTGAGCTCAAATCTGCGTTGTTTTTTTTTTGTTTTTTTTTAACACATAAAAACCTGAAAATGTGTATGAATCCCTCTGAGACTGTAGAATAATTTGCAGAACCACACCGAGCCAATCAGGCTTTGCTTCTTTTGGGTTTGCGCATATCGAGACTGAAATTTATAACTCATTTTATTTTTGGAAAGTACCTTGTGCTCAGTCAGATTTCATGGAGAACATGAGTGAACATTAAATCTGGATTTCAAGTAGGTATTTCTAACATATACATTGAGCAAAATCATTCCACTGCTGGTCTTGCCTTTTATTGAACTCATTTTCTTTTCGGAAGGTAAACATCTGCATCAGTTTCAGGACTTCAGGTCAGCCATTCTTCCATGATTGTTCTGTACTTTGCTCCATCCATCCTCTAATCAATGTGCTTCTCATATTTCTGGATATGAGAAGTATGCCCACAGCAAGATGCTACCAACAAGTTTCTCCGTGTTGATGTTGTCTCAGGAGGAGATCCAGAATTAATTTTCCACCACACCGAGCACGGTCCATTTCCTTCTACCACAAATTTGATTCCTACTTTGTGTTTTTCTGGTACATAGAATCCCAATAGAAGAGAAGCTGCGGTTTCGATGTTACAAAATGTGAAAAGAAAAAAAAAAAAATCAAGAAGAAAGATCACTTTTCTGTTTTAAGTGTGAGTGGACTGGGAGATAATGGAGTGTCAGTGATACTGTCTGCAAAGAGAGACCCCCTGAAACTGATACCCACCCTTCAGTGACTGTTTAACCAAACCAACCGAGACGTTATTAGCATTCTGGAGCTAAAATGTTTGAGCAAAAGCTAAAAATGGATCTGTCACTGTTTCCTTGTCTTCAGATGATTCATCCTTAGCCATTCTCAGCACTGTGTTATGTTTTGTTTTTTTAATGGAGCCGAGGCAAGTGGAAGCAAGCCCAGGAGGACAGGTTTGATGGGCTCCTTATAATAGTTTAAACGTTTTCTTTTCTCGTCATGCAAAATTGATGGAAAAAAAAGTCATCGGTTTTTACAGCTGAACAAGAGATAAGGTAAACATAGGTTTTCAAAAGTAAAGAGATCATGTTCCTCAATGTGTTTTAAACGATGTTGAAAATTCAATTTATGCAAAAACAATTACTATATCATTAAACAGGACCAGTCCCATTACTGAGACAATACCACAGCGAAAAGGAGGTAAAGGAGGAGCATGGCAGTAATTTGAACTCTGGCCTTAAAGGACACAAGATAAAAACATTCCTCTGACTTGTTTTTTTCACTCAATATGAGAGTTCTATAGGTCATATCAGGTTCTCAGGAAAAGACAAAAGAAAAAAAAAAAAAAATCTGCGATCATATCGACAACATGGTGCAAAGTGATGACACATTTGCAGAATCAGCCTGTCTAACAAGGACAGGGTTCATGGGTGACTGAGGACACGTAGCTGGTCGTGCGTCTCATCGTCTTCAAGCACTGACAAAAGGCTCAGTTGCATGGTCTTGTCTTGTACGACATACAGGATCAAACTATGTTAGAGACGGACATGGTGTAATGGGAAGCAACAAGACTAGCATCTTTTATTTTAAGTACTTGTCTGAGGGTGCTATAAAAAGTGTGAACACTAACTGAAAACAGATATTTTAGGATCAATATTATTAAAATTTATTTTTTGTGCTAGGTTGTTAAAGTTGCACGTTTAAGTAAATTGTACTGCCTGTTTTAAGGGTGCCAGATCTCCCAAGAATATATATAAGTAAAACTAATAGACAAACCTAAATAAGTAAATACATACATTTTGCAATGTGGGAACTTTTCCCCTCTTCCCGTACATATTTTTGCATTTATAAAAAGATGCATATATGAATATATGAGAGGCGTGTGGTGGTGGGGACACAGCCTTGTTATATAACCCTGAAAGAATAAGAAATGTGCTATTTTCGCATCAGGCATCCTTAAATTACTTACTGACTTGCAGTAAACACATTATTCAAAAAGTGAACCTTTCTCCTGATACGAGAGACCCATCATTCAATGCATTAGTAGTTATTTATTTGCTCGAGCTGTGGTTTAATGGAGTAGTGGTGTAATTTATAGCTCAGCGAAGAGTCTGAAAAATGTGCTTTCTTTTTCCAGACCTTTGCTGCATCTTCACACACTTCACACGGACAGATGAGGACGTTTCAAGGGTGAGGGTGAGAAGAAGCAGGAGGTAAAAGAAGCATCACTGAGGTTCATCGCCTGCTGGCAGAACAGAGACCTTGGGGTGAACCGACTCCCTTTCTCTGGAGTTTAGACATAAACACATCCAGTGTGCAGGTGGAAATACGGGTGTGTGAAGAGGGTAAATAAATGTCCCTGCCAAGGAGCTCTGAACATTTTGCAAACAATGGAATTTTTCACACAAACTTGGATTTGAACTCTGCGTGGATAAAAATAAATTCCTGCTAACAATAAAACTTGAATCCTCCTCCGTGAAATATGTGATTGGAGAGTACTTTTTCAACTTCAAGTGACCGAATCAGGGACAGACTTCTGTAATCCCACTTGAAGAAACGTTTTACTGCATTTTCAGAAAAAATAAAATAAAATTTAAAAAAAAGGTTTCAAATATAAAACGTCTTTCCACTTGTGGAAAATTTCAGTACAAAAATCAAAAATACTGGACATAATACTTCCATATCATATATTCCACCAGCTGGTCAGACATCTAGGAAATGTAGATCTAGGAAATCTCTGAGCTCTCACACGTTGTCATCCTATGTAGTATCCACTAGATGGCAGCATAGGCTTGCATGATAAGTCTTCATGATTCAGAGTTGCTCTTGACCCTATTTGCTTGAGTTGAAATCAAGCCAATAGATATAAAAACAAAACAAGGTAATTGGAGACCTATTTAAAAACAAAATAATGCATAATAAATGTAAAATTCTTCCTTGGCTTTACAGCAGTCTACCTCCATCTTATATAATCTGATCATATTTTTTTTTTATATTTCCACCGGTATTTTGACCATTTCTATTTGATGTTCAGGTCCAGGGTGTGAGGGTGGAAAGGCTCCTTGCCGCCTCTATAATCTTCAGCTCCCTCCAGAGATATCAGGTTCAAGTCAAAATTGTGGCCCTACCACTATAGGTTACTAACATTACTTGCAGTAAGAAGAAAGTTTAGAATTAAAATAATTTTTTAACAACAGCTGATACTCTTTTTATATTGTTTCACAATTTTTTTAAGCAAGGTTAGGTTTAGTGCTAAATGATTAAATTAAAATAATCAAATCTAAATCTGAATGACTGAATGAACTGAAATGTACATACATTCATTTTCTGTTAACATTGCTTGTGTTACAAAAGGACAAGCTTAAATGAGTTGCAACATGAGTTGATTATATTATATTATATTATATTATATTATATTATATTATATTATATTATATTATATTATATAAATAACTTTAAAAACTATCCAATTGAAAATAAATCGGGATCTGTGAGGTCACCAGCAGGTGGCAATCTTCACCCAGAGAAGAAGCTTATTAGTATTTATTTATTTATTAAGTGAAAGTATAATTATTTTAAAAATTAATTATTCCAGTATGATAAGAGTTGATTGTTTGTGTATACATCATTAACCTTAACTAGAACATTTTTTTTTATTATTTTATTTTATTTTTATTTTTTTTTCAATTTACACATCTTCCAACTTCTTTTTTTGTTCAGCTGCCTGTGTTGTTCTGTGATGGAAGCGGTGCAAAAATAAATACATCGAAAAGAAGAATAAAAGATGGTGTTTACTCTCTGATCTTTCAGAATGTCGACAGCATTTACTCCTGTTATTGTTTACCATGTGGTAGTCACAGGCGCAGTTCATGCTGCCAAGGTCCTCTTCTGATTTGAATATGATACAAAAGATGAAACGTTTGACCTCACATTGTCACTGTTAATCACTCCATGTCCTCTCATGAAAACGTCTCTGACAAACAATGCACAGTCCACACGTTGAGTTCCGGGGGAATGAAATAGCTCCATTACAAATGTCCCTGCAGAGCTGCAGAGCAGGAAGTTCAAAGGCGCCCTGATTGATGTACCACTGTATGAAAAAAAACATTGACAGCAATAGCCCGCATTCCTCATCGGGTTCGGCAGTGTCAGCTTCCTTTTCTCTCCATCCTTCATCTGCTCACCGCCCCGTCCCCTCCACGATGAAAGTCGAACAAATCTGCTGACATTGATCCTGTCTCCTCGGCCGGGCTAATTTCATTCCAGCCGGAGAGAGACGGCTATCTCCACAGATCTTGACAGACAATTGTATTTACTATTTTCTTTTCACAAGCCAATAAAGGGGGAGCAGTTATTGCATCAGATTATATGAAAAACCGTTTAATGATTCCAATTTATAACTCTAGACTGAATAATGATACAGTTAAGAGCTGACAGGCCATGATAAATGAAGGCTCATATAAAACATATTTAGAGTGAAGAATGGCTGGAGATGAATTGCGCTGTGAAACAAACTCATGATAAAGAACAGTAAGAGCCACTAGAAGACTTAATAATGTGCTATTCATTTTGAAGTGATTTTGCTGGTTAATAAAGGAGCACAAATTAAAAATATATTTATTGTAGAAAGATGTCTCAGAATATTACCCCCATGACGCTGCCACCCATGGCTAATCTAATCAGGGCCCATCTCTTTAGATTGAACCTTTCAACTCCTCATCTTTTTTTCACTCCTTGACTGCAGACTTGGTGCTTTTCAATACACATTAGCCGCTTGACGTACATACAGTACGATCGTTTTCGGTAGAATACATTACAGTGATGGGGACTCAAGTCACGACTTGGGCACAAGTCGCATTTAATTCATAAAAACAAGGCCTTCAGACTTCACTTTCAGTTGCGATCTAAAGATTTTCTTGGACTTTAATGGACGGTTTTCACGGACGATCTTTATCTAGTTTATCAAACTTGAAAGTAACCCAATAACTGTAGATCTATTTGAGTATATACTGATAGTGTTGCACAAAGTTTCGAGGCATTTCACTAATCATTTGCTGTACGAGAAGCAAATTAACTTACCATCCACTCTAAGTTTGCCTGTTTTTCTTTTATGCAACCATCAAGAAACATTTGCAGGAAGTGCTATGATAAGATCCATATATTTTCCATCTTAAGAGTGTGCTGGATTTACTGAAAAGAAACATTCGCAGACTGTAGGCTATCAGTGGTTGGTAATGAGGCTTGCTTGTTGTACTATTATATTTTTGACCATAAACTGAAGTGCTTATGAATAACTTAGGTCATTTTCTGATCAAAATAAATTTACATCACACAACAAAAGAGCTTTAGGTCTGCTTTAAATGGAACGTAGTTCACTTTCTGGGAAAGTCTGTCTCATTTGGATGTGTAAAAGATTATGGATGCTGGTAAAGTCCAAACACACAGACTCCTAGAAATATGGATCTGATTGCCTGCAACTGAATCTGGATGTGGTTTGGTTATAAGAGCAAAAGTAAACAGAACATCTAACAAACCAAAGCAAGAAAATCAACCTGTTGTGTCTCTCTCGTGTATACAGCTGGGTATTAGTGCTTCGTTTGAGGCTCACACTGGGCAGCTTCTTGTGAAAAATTATTTAGGTTAGAACAAATCAGGACTGACAACCCTGCAGGCCTCTAGTCACTGATACTCATGGACACAATTCTAATTAAATGCGCATATTATGGTAAAAACAATTATGAGTCTTTTAATAATTACAACTACGGTAAAATGAAAGTACAGCCTGAAGCCATAATCTAATGACGCCCGTTAATGTGAATACCTTGCTCTATTTTAAATTTAACAAAGCTTTTACTTAAATGTTTTTGACCCAATGACATAACATTTTGCACAGAATTAAATATGAACAATAAATTAGTTATTATATGCATAGCTCACTTTATGATGGCACAGTTGGTAGCACTGTTGCCTTGCAGCAAGAAGGTCCTGGGTTTGATTCCCAGCCCAGGATCTTTCTGCATGGAGTTTGCACAAGTCCATGCAGAACTTGTGCAAACTGTTGCTTTGTGTTGACAGCACTGTTGCAGTTGGTAGCAACAGTGCTGCTGTTGCCACTGTGCAGCCCATAAAGTGATCTATTATATGCAATAGATCACTTTTGATCTATTGCATATAATAGTGATATATAATAGTGATCTATTATATGCATAGATCACTTTACAGGCTGCACAGTGGTGCAGTTGGTAGCACTGTTGCCCTGCAGCAAGAAGGTCCTGGGTTCAATTCCCAGCCTGGGATCCTTCTGCATGGAGCTTGCATGTTCTCCCTGTGCATGGTGGGTTCTCTTTGGGTACTCTGGCTTCTTCCCACAGTCCAAAAACATGACTGTCAGGTTAAGTGTGTGTGTATGGTTGTTTGTCCTGTGGTGCCCTGTGACAGTGCTTCTTGCCTGAAATGTTTGCTACCTCTACTATTACTATTCAGTGATTTGGAGGCAATATATGTCCAGCTCCAACCTTTTTTGTTGTCGGATCCTTCCTCTCCAGTTGGAGTCACTGAACAAAACGGGTCAAAAAATAAATAAATAGGGTTGCAGTCCTTCTCCCTCTAAAACCCTGCAAGAGGAAACAGTAATAGATCTGATTATTTTTACATCAAAAACCTAGACGTATTATTAAACCACGTTTCCTATCATAGCTGAATGATAAAAAAACACTTAAATGGAAAACACAATACTTATTAATGATTTAGTGATATAAAAGATTTAGGAAATATTAAATTGTCACCTTGTTATAACTGAAAAGGCAACTTTTGAAGAGAAAGACAATCTCTAATAAAATTACTCCAGTGCATCACACTGCAGTAATTGTGAAAACAGAATAATGGTCAAAGCTTAAATACTGTAATAAATTAGCTCAATGCATATACAGCTTAACAATTTTCATTTTTAGAACCTGTTTCTTTCCAATGTCATTGTCCTTTATCCCATTTGGTCACACAACTCTTTTCAACTAATACCTCTAGTTGAGTGCCTGCAAATATTTCATGGACCTCAATAACATTTCAACAATTAGAAAAAAAATATATATATAAACATTTCCACAAAGTCTTTTTTTTCCTATTAATGAGAGGTATCTCCACCTTTCTGTTTGCTTCATTGGGGATCAGTTATGAGAGAGGATTGCTGGTTCCCTACAAAAGCTACAGACACATTTGTACATCTCTGAAGCCATTTTACCCACTACTATTTTACATAATATTGTTCATCTGCCTAATACTTTGTGCATTATACTGTACCTTTAGGCTCCTCGGACACAAATTCAGTTTCTTCCACTGTCACCATTTTAGTTTCTTTTTATTGTCTTTCCAAACTGGAAAGGAAATTTGAATCCAGAAAAATGCCATTTCTCTTTTTTTAATTGGATCAAGGAATAAACTGTTCTTGGGTCAGTATTAACTTGCATGTATTGCTCAACCCTGCCAGACATTGCTCAATTAAGAGAAATTATTTTGATTGATTGCCACTGAAATAGCCTTATAAAAAAAAAAAAACAGTGCATTGTTCAACGCTGTTTGCTTCATTCAGAAGGCCTGGGCTCTCAGCTATGGAAAAACTCTGTAGAAGTTTAAAATTTTAACGAATTGCTAATGTTTGCCCATGACAGTTTGACCATATGGAGCTTAATGGAAATTGCTTCTACTGTAAAAATGAAAATGAGAAAGCCCAGATTGTGCTCTTAGCCACAATTTTTCTGAGAGGAATTGCACAGGAAGGCAAAGGCAAGGCAACATGAACCCTTCAGAAGTCAGCTAAAATCCTATGCAAGATTAATTCATTCGCAAATCAATTTTGATTGCTTGAAGTTTCTTAGCTCACAACATGGTTTTATTTTTTATTTTTTGTTAGTTTTGCCCCTCAGAAACAGTCTCTCTGAGAGAACGCTCACTTTACACTTATGGAAGAGCCAGGATCACGTTACCAGAACCTCAAAGTTTGAATAAATTTGGTGTTTCTCTAGTTTTTTTTTGTTTTTTTTAAAAGAAAAAAAAAGAAAAAACATGTATTGTGTGGCAGTGTGTGACACTTACAATTGTTGTCCAGTGCATAGAGTGTATCTGAAAACACTTGTATCTAAACAAATGTGTGTGAGAGAGTGCTAATTTATATAGGGTTTCACAAAAAGGTATTCAATAGACACGAATACCTTGTCTATTCGTGTTTATTGGTTGGGACCAAGCAGGTGGCCCAGGTCCCACCAAGCAGTCACCAGGAGTGAGCCGACACTCCTGGTGACTGCACTGACCTGAGCACTGACCTCCAGGCACCAAGGGACCAGCTACTGGCATGAAGCGTGATGGAGGGAGGGACGATATAAAACTAACAATATGACACTTTGGCACAATGTAAGCCACTCAGTGTACAGCTTGTATAACAGTGGAAATTTGCTGTGTCAATTATTAGGCTTTAATTACAGTCATTATTGGCTAAACAAAGTCATGTGACTCATAAGTGTAAAAAGGGCTTAGATGTGAATGGGGAGCAGGTGTATTAATTTGATGTTATTACTCTCACACTCGTTGAGAATATTAGAAAAAAAAAAACTGTTTTTTTTTTTTTGCATTAGGATGGTTTAGGCTACAAGAAGATTACCAACAACCTGAAACAGTGCAGCTGCTTATTTTAGGGTCTTTAGCATCCACCAGCTCTGCAGTAAAGTCATATGTCATGAAGGAGTGGAAGAGGTTTGCAGTAGCAACCTGTGAAACTCCAGTAAACTCCATGCCCAGGAGACTAAAGGCAATGATAAAAAAAATAACGGTGGTGGCCACACAAACTGTTGACACTTTTAGCTCAATTTGGACATTTTCACATCAGCATGTACTCAGTTTTGTTACCAGGGGTTTAAAGAACCATGGCTGTGTATTGAGCTATTTTAAGGTGACAGCAAACTGTCGAAGTGTGATATCTTCAGTGTTGTCCTACGAAAATGCGGCAAAATTTAATTACACAAAAACATTAGGGGTGGGGTCACATCTGTGACACACTGTACTTGTGAATGTCTCTGATACATTAGCAACTAATTCACCGAGGAGGCATAATTCCTGCTGCATTCCAAATGTACTACTCAGACCACTACACCAAGGATAAACTACCTGCACCAACACAATATATAAGTAATTAAAGCTGGAAATGAAAAAGCTTGCATTTCATATATTCCACAGCTTTGAGACATCCTTGACTTGCTGCGGTAAAGTCGCTCATTAAATACAGTTCATATCATTTAAATAGATGGACTTCTGCACTTTCAGGTAGTTGAATGCTGTGGGGAAACCACAAAGGAGGGTTGAACCTTTTAAAAGCACGGTCAAGGACTTGACTTCCTGCAGAGGTCATGGAACATGGGCTTTGAATAATATCTCCACAGTTTATTTTCATTCAGAAACAAGACATTGAACTTAGTAGGTGAAATGCTCCCACATTCTTGCAGGGATTAGACCCTCATTCTAAAAACAACAACTTGTAACCATAACCCTTATAAGAGGGTTTGAATGATGTCTTAGTGGGTGGGCAATTTTCATGTTCATTGGTTACTGCAATCAGGCTGGTGATGTTTTATTCTCTCGTATGAGACTAAGTGAACTTTACATCACAACTCAAACAACAACACAACATCAAAAAAACAGATCGCACTCAACATGGCATTTAAATCACTGGATGGGGGGGAAACAAAAAAAGACAGTACCTTAGTTTAAGTAAATTTCTGAAACATAAAGGCTGAGGTTTCAGTATTGACATAAGTGCCTTAACATGTAAAAATGGACATTAGAAAAGGTTAGACAGTGTGCAAATGTTTGCATATTCAGCTAGAAGGCATGTTTTTCAGAATTCTCAGTTCTTAAGTTCTCAATCTAAATTTTGTAGAGTCATGTTTATTGGAAGATGAAAATTCCTGTAATCTTGGTGTTTTTCAACAGCAATCAGGGTGAATAAAGACCTTGTTTTCCAGTTTGATCATTAATCCGAAGTGCAATAACACTTTGAATTAATGACAGAAAAAAAGGACAGAAAAAAAGACAGAAAAAAAAGGTGAAAGATGAAGGACACCAAAGCAAAGCAGCCAGCGGTCTATAAAAACAGAGAATCTTCCTCTCAACAACCGCGTCCTTGAGATGCAGATCAACCGTGATCACCTGACAGTTCAGGACATAGGAAGGGCTAAGCTCTTGTCGACCTCTTAGAGCCAGCCTAGCAACACCCTCTGTCCTTTTCTCTCTCTCTCTCTTTCTCTCTGTCTTTCTGTCTCTCTCTCTCTGTCTTTCTCTCTCTCTCTCTCTCTGGACACCCATCCACTGTCTTTCTCATCTTCACCACCTCCCCCAGGCCTCCCACCCAGACCCTCAACCCTTGGAGAACGCCGCCAAACCAACGCAGTAACAAGGAGCTTCTGAATGGACCTGAACTGGCCTTTGTCTGGCCCTGCTGCAAAGTCCCTTTATTTACACAGTCTTTAACGCTATATGTTTTCTCGCCGCTTAATTGCATTGGCCTTTGCTGCCCCTTGGTCAATCAATACCTCCTCTCCAATGACATCAGCCGGCCTATTCATCCAGGTGATGGGAGTTTTGTGGGAAGGTCGGTGGGAAAAAGCTTCTATCTATCATCTATCTATCTATCTATCTATCTATCTATCTATCTATCTATCTATCTATCTATCTATCTATCTATCTATCTATCTATCTATCTATCTATCTATCTAT
>NW_006799969.1:24770-37689 GCF_000485575.1 Poecilia formosa | reverse complement strand
TATCTATCTATCTATCTATCTATCTATCTATCTATCTATCTATCTGTCTGTCTGTCTGTGCTGAAGAACAGCATCCCCACATCACATATTAGTGATCAGGGTAACGTGAATTTAGTTGTACATCATCACTTAAGGAGTTGCCGATATTGAGCCGGAACAATTCAACTTTGATTCACGCCACAGTCAGCGCTGTCAAAACAACGTTTTCTGAACTTTGCAAAGAGAAGGGTTTGACATGCCATCACCACTCCTGAATGCGTGTGACCAACACATTAATCATAAGAGGTCCAATCCTCTCCTGTGTCTAATTCAGCGGCGATTTTCTAGTGCAGCACTGTGGCAATGTTTAGACAGAGCTGGGCATAATTATCTTTTTTGTGTACTTTAATAAGGAGACATCCGAGTGCTCGGATGACAGGAGTGCACATGCACACGCCACCAAACTATCGTACAGTGATATTATCCCCTTCATTCTGTGTAATTAAAACATAAATAATTAAATGCCACTAACTAACGTAACTCATACTCATATGCAAATTTAGATGATTTAGTGAGTTGAAGAACACAGGGATTTTTTTTTTTTTTTTTTTTTTTTTTTTGCCAAATGGGGGCCATTTAAAGCTGACCTTTGGAAATGTTATTTTGAATGCAATGTGATGGCGCTGTTTAATTTGAAGAGGTGCTTATCCCAAAGTCAACATCTTACTTCTGTTTTCCTGACGCACACTCAGTCACCATATATTAGGCAGTAGCCTGGCAACCACAAGAGTAGAGCCGTACCAAATGGATATGTTTGCAATATGACGGGCCCAGTGCACTCCTTACTGCTGACCTGCCTGCCATTTTGTTTCTGTCCTGTGAAGGTGTCAGTGATAAACGTTACCTTGTCTCAGCAGGTGTGCCTGTATGGAGGGCCCTGCGGCACGGAGGGGGTCACCAACCCCAACAGTTTTTTTCCCCAGTTATTTGAATAATGGGCCATTAGGACGGCTGGATATCCAATGTTAAAGTAGCCGTATGTGTCTCCTAGATAAAAGACATAATTACCTGAAAGAGGGAGGATGTGTTGGTGCACACTTTTCCTCAGCTGGGCTGCAAGGCTCAGAAACTGGCACACACTCCTGCCATTAGATGGCGACAAAGGGAAAGAGTAGGGTTGTTTTCAAGAGGCGGAAAGACTCATCAAGGATTACACACACAAACAGCAGCACAAATGTTCTGAAAATGTTAATGCAAAATCAAATTAGGAACACCAATTATATATTTAAAGAGAAGTTTTGAAAAACTTTCAGATTAGTTATAATTTGGGACATTTAAATCCATTTAAGTAGAATGCGCTTTGATTCTTATACTTCTTTTCTGGTACGGGATTTTTTTTTTTTTCCCAGATTCAGATTATATTTATAAAAACCGATTACAGTTCTCACAATTAATGTTTTCCTAGAACACACCGTACATTTTTAAAGCCATTTTTAATATTGTCTTTGTTGAATTTCATAGTATCATGATGAAGAGAGAGTTGGCAATTTGTTTTAAAAGAAGGAAGAGTTGTCCTTTTTTTATCATCATTGTGGATCCCTTTTGCCTTTCAGAAACCTGGTTCAAGAGAGACTTGCCTTGCTTTCACCGAAAACGTGGATACAAAATTTAGAGTAGTATTCATATGAACTACAAAGATTGCCAATTAAAGATGAGTTCTTTATCATTTATTTGCCCTTGGGTTTTTATTCCTCAATTGCTATCACCTTATAAAAGCATCCTTTTAGTGCAAAGAATAGAAGCCCATTTTCATGACCTCCTCTAATGCATTTCCATCCATCTTCACTGCCTCAAAAAAAGTTTTCACCTCTCCACAAAACATGTTAATTGCCATCATGAGCCTGGTATAAAGAAAATATCTACACGTTAATTATCCAAATATGTTGGCAACCCATCTGCAGAAAGCCATTGAAATTACTAAATTGTGTTTTCTCCTTTTCGGCTTTCATTTTGGACACATTGTTAATCAAAAGGCTTCAGAAATGTGCAGATGGGTAATCCTTATGTTTGCAAGGAGCAGCTTGGTTCAAGGTGACTGTTTCATGCTCCCAAGCCCTTCTGTTTCTCCCATTGTGTTACTTTGGTTACATATCCTGAAGGGCTGTTCACTGTACCCAAATAGGGACTTTGCTTGCACATATGCAGACTCCCACATAAAAAAAAAAAAAATGAAACTCACACAGTTGTAAAGATTCATGCACTCTTCTCTACATGCAGCTGAAGCTATAACCCCAGTGTTATAATTGATTTTTATTTATGTTTTGCTAATTAGAGTCAGGCTTTAAGGTATAAAAAGTGTTTTCTTAGAGTAAGAGAAGAGTTTTCTTGCCTAAAACACAAATAATTATGCAGAAAATAAAAAGCTGACAGTTACAACACAACAAAGCAGTTTAGGGCTGATGAAAACCGAATGCTTAACCTTTTGGATTTTATGTGGCACACTGACATAAAATTGAATTAATTTTTCAAATTAATGTTTTTTTTTTGTGCACATAACTAAATATTAAACAAGTCGAGGAAACTTGTTTTAAGGACGTTTTATCATCTTTATGTGATGCATGTTATTCTCTGTATATCTAAGCTGATGTGGTTTTGACATTTAAAGCATTGGATTTTCAGAATTACTTTAATCTGTATATCCAGCTTGTTCAGCTGTATCCCCAGTCAATTTCAAGACCTGAAAATTTAAAAAATATTTTGATTTCACATTCTTTATTTTTTCAATTTGATTTCCTTAAAAGAATTTGACTTAGGGAAACTAATATGATCCTTTTACATATACTATAGCTATCAATTTGCACTACAATACAGAGTGAAAGACTAAGAATGGAAAGGAGGTCTACTTTCAATGAAACCTTGTGTTGCTCTTATAACTTCTGGAAGATTTGATTGTGTCATGCATACTAACAGTAGCATTTTTTTTATGGTTTTGCATTTTTGCAAGGTAAGGTAATTTTATTTAAATAGCACATTTTCAGCATCAAGGCAATTCAAAGTGCTTTACATGAGTTAAAAGGAAATACAAACAAAATAACAAAACAAAAGAAAGAAAAAAAGAGGAAAGAAAACTAATCTAATGTTAATATTCTAAGTTTACAAACCTAAGGATCAGTTAAATGTCTAAAGAAGCGAATAGTGAAGCACAGCAGTGGCTCAGAGATTCTTCGGGGCTGCCGTGCATCTTTTAACACAAGATACTTGGATAATGTGAAGGGACAGAAGAACATAAGAATGCGATCAAGTATGAGAAATTTCTAGGATAAAATCCTGGCTGTGAATAAGCCTTAGCTTGAGCGTCGTTGGACCTTGGCTTCTTTTTTTTTCTTTTTTTTTTTCCTGTGAGATGTCTTGAAAAATAAAAGGGTGGCTGTCAGTTTCCTTAGCTTGAACTTTTTAGAACACTTCTGGTAGAATGTGAAAGAGTCGACTGCAAAACAACAAAGAAAAAAGAATGTAACTGAACTGGACATGGCAAGGGTGAAGCAAATCTTTAGATGATTTGTTAACCTCATTGTTGCTGTAAAATACAGGAGAAATACTCCACTTGACGTACCTGCAAGAACTCCTTCTATACTTTGTTCTCTCAGCTTTAGGGTACTGTTAATTTCTGGTTGCTTAATAAAGTTCAAACACTTAAGTCGCTCTGTTGGATTTTTTGTGCACTAAGGGAAATTCTAAGATTTCCTGTGTTACCTTTGCCAAAGAGGTTTTAGAAACGTATTTCATGGAAAGATACATTTGTAAGAATGAACGACCTTCATGTCTCCCCTTTTATAGTTTCAATTTGTTTTGTCAATCTTTGGGTTTCTATTGAAAAACAAGAGTTATATTCACGCAGCCCTGCTTCAGGGCGGACACACTGTGGAAGGAAACAGACGATATCTTTGTGATGCTTTGAAACCTTTTCTCAAAAGCAGTTCTGTTCTGCTGAAGAGAAGACGCGAGGCCAACTTCGGGTCTGCTTACAATGATCTATCCTTGACTTATGCTCTGATTTTTTTTTTTTTTTGGTTTGTTTTGGAAAATGGCAGTATTGGAAGATTAAAGTAACTGAACTATTGCTATCAGTATTTCTTAGCTTTAAGTTTTCACAGAAGATTCAAAATATCTCCCGCATATTTACACAGGTCGTCTGCATTGACAGACTATCAGAGCTGATCCACTTTCAGGCTCGTCTCAATTCCTTTGCAGGTCTTTATTCATTCACAATTTGATTTGAAAGGGTTTTTCAAAGGCCTTTCCAACAGAGAATGCTTCTTACTGTAAAGGTAGTGTAGCCACTCACAGCTAAATGACCTTATTGTCTCTAAACCTGTGGCGAGCTGCACCTCTCACAGCAGTACCATCTCTAACCAAAACATAAAACTCAATAGCAACACCACAATAAGAAACCAGACCTATTTCTACTTTTAGGAAAATTATCAGAGTTATATATATCATACAAACAGGATCAATGGATTATATATTATACCAAATGGATCATATGTAACACATAAGTTAAGTTGTTTTTTTTCTTAAATAGCACCATCAACTTGCACAGATTTGAATTGTGGCATATATGTTACGTTAATATTTCCGTATTAGGAAATTAATTCCCTAAGCACTTTCTTGATTATTGACACAAAATTCACTTTTTATTTGCAACTTCCTAACATGTCTGATGTTTTGTTTTTGTTTTGTTTTTTTCTGGTCAAGACATTCTTCTTCATCTCCGGTCTTCGAACCTCCAAAGTATTTTCTACAAAGTGGTTCTATTTTCCTCAATGAACAGGAGTTCAAATGGAGAGGAGAATAAGAATTCATCAGCAAAAACGTTGTAAGTGCAGTAAAATTAAAAGCTTATTATTATTATTATTATTAATATTAATATTATTATTATTATTATTATTATTATTATGGCCCAGATTTTTAATCTCCAACGGTGGGGACAGCCCTGTTGAGTTGTGTTTGTCCCTATAGACACAGTTTGCTCATCAAAGGAGTTGCATTCATCTGTGATGATATCTAGGCATTATTTCTGCCAAACACATGAAGCCAAGAAGTGATTCTCCAATACTCATCTTTCACAATTCTATTTGACAAATCTAGACTGACATCATAGAGATGCCAAGAAGATCTGACATCTGATTTGTGATGCGTTGTCTTCCACTGCTGGACAATTTGCCAAATGTCAGGAAATTGAGAATATCGCAAAAATGTTCGAAGACCCATACGCAGGTAGAGGCCTATTAGTATTTATATTTCTTCAACCTTGCTGTTAATATTTCAGTCACTGTTAGATTCTTGTACACTATTTAAATTAGCTTTTTCCAATATCAACTACGACATTTCTTATGAGACGAAGTTTCTGTTGTCCTACACTGGATCTCATCAGCAGATTTGAGGCATGGTATCCTGTATGTAGGTCTAACGGTTTAAAAACTTGTATTTCTCCAAGAACATTTTTGCCCTGGCTTTTGCTTTCCAGGGTTGATTTGGCTTGCATGTGGTTCTGTATATAAGTCATTGGATTCAGATGTATCTGAATTGCTAGACCCATTTGGTTCTTCACTCACCAAATCTTTGTTGGGGATGTAATTAAGGTGTTTGTGACGTACATTTAAGCTAATTTAACAACTCTCAAACTCTCTGTTCTGTCCAGTGGTGAACTCTAACGCATCTTGAACACTATATTGTTAATTTTTTTTTTTCCATTTTACAAAAAAAGACAATAAAACAGGGGGTAAATGGGAAAGAGACGACTATTATTGTTTTCATACTGACATAAATACATGACTTAAAAAGAAAAATAGAGAATATATTAATCTAAAATATATGGATAAGCTAAATTGACTAAGCAGGTGATTAGTTATCATCTTATTGTGACAAATATGTCACATTGAATTTCTCTTTACAATTAGCAGTTTAATGCCTGATGTGACATATATGTCACAATGGTACTTGACAAACCTACTTCATATCAAATCGTTTTATAAATGCTGTCAAACCAGGTTATATGTGGGATAAGACATCTTATCTGAGGATTAGAGTTGTTAACCAGGTGCACCAATACTTTGTAAATGGTGTCTTCAGTACACAGAGTGCCTCACTGCTCATATGACTCAATAAGTGTTCAGAAGATGCTACTTGAGGACTTTACGTGTTAAAAGTCAACATTAAACTTTAAAAATAAACTTTTCTCAGAATAAAATGGGGTCCTTATAAGTTAAGATGGTAGAGAAAAAAATAGCTTTTCTTATGAATCAATGTCCACTCGCTCTAAATATTGGACAAAGCTGAAGAGGATATAACAAGGCCAGTCTAGCCAACTGACAAGCAAAGCAAAGACAGACTAAGACAATCAGCTAACTGCAACAAGAATGGAGTCAGTTATTTTTCCAAGTAAAACTAAATAAAATCTAGAACTTGTCAAGTGACTGTTTCTCAGTTGATAAGTGTAAAGTTGCTTGGGTGCTCCAAATTAGAACTACAATGCAAAACCTTTGAAAGAAAATGAAGAAAGTTAAAGTTTCAAAAACTGACAAGATATTTAATGAACAGAGCAATAACTTTAGGGAAAGAACAAGTGGAAATAGGGCCCGTTATGGGTGAGACAGTCTCAGAACCACTAGTGGTCATGTCCTTCTGGAGGACTCTCCTGGTATCAGCTCTGGATTCAGAACTTGGTGACCTGCTTGAAGAAAAGTCACTGAGATTGAAATTCTCAGATGGACATCCATAAAAAAAAATAATAACTTAACCTGATATATTTAGCAAAGCATGAAATGCAACCATAGCTCTGAGAAGTTCCCAAAGAAGAAATTGACGAAGATTTGCATTGCAAGGCCCTTTCACATCCACTCCTATGAAGATCTGACTTCCGCTTGGACTTGGTCCACCAGGATGTCTTAAAGTGCTTCATAACAAACATCCTATATGTTAACGGGGGTGTAAAGTTTGTCAAATACAGTGTTGCTCGTTTATGCTATCAGAAGAAATTGCCAGTGGGAGATTTTACCCAAACAATTTCAAGATTATAGAGAAAAACATCTTAGCATGAGAAACATGGTTTATTTTGGCCAAACTAAGATTTGATTTGGCTTAAGTCGTACAATTCAGCTGGTCAACGGAAATGGCCTGGAGATCAGAGAGTTTCTGGAGATTAAAGGTGAAAACTTCGTAGTTGATTTACACTACAGTGGCTATAACAGCGATATAATGTTTCCACCTTGAAAAGATAATTGAAGTCTACAGCGTTGGAATCGACACCTTTAGGAGACCTTTATGCTTGTTGAAGCCACATAAGTGTATAATGATAAAGCTGTCTAAGATCAAGGCAGCTTCAGCGACATAAATCCGGTCCTTGCTTTTCAATTTGTTAACAGTACTTACACCATCTTGAAGGATAGATCCGGCCAGTTTCTTCATTTGTGTCTTTGGATTTCCGCAGCTACAGCATCCACATTATCCTGGCTTTCTAATGGCATCTGACTCAATCTGATGTTTCTTAAGAGAAGATTGTGATTATTTTGGTCTTCATCATTATTTGTGGCTAAAAGGTTTTCACACATCTTACCCAGACAGGGCATTTTCTTTTATAACTGCATTGCTCGGGGGCCAACAGGCTTACAGAACATGTCGGCTGGCCCGTGACCTCAGCAGCAGCATTTACAAATGGCTATATGGCTCCTCAAGGCTGAGAACTGACCTCGCACCAAAGGCTTAGCTCTGAAAAAGAGGTATTCGAGTATAAAGTTATTCATGTCAAGTAATGCCCACAAAACCCATAAATCTGATATTTTGATGGAAAATACCAGACATTTCATGGGTGCCCTTGAGGAACTTTTTTTTTTTTTTCTTTCGCTCAGTTAACATTTGGACAGAACTCACCACTTTCACACTCATTGTTCTGTTTCTTCTCTTCATCCTCACTTTGTAATAGCAGGGCAAAAATGTTAAGTTTCATCACCCTGCACTCAACTGCTCCTCAAATTCACAATGTTCTGTTGTCATTTGAGAGATGGGCTATTTCACAACTGCGCAGAATTGGGCACTTTGTTGGAAAACAACTCAGTTCCTCTTACCAAGAGCTAAAAACTGCCATCTACTCGCCTTAATGCAGAGGACTTTGTGATCTAAACCTCGGTGAGTGCATGTATTTGTGAGAAAAAAAATTACCCAAGCCTTTCATGCTGATAGGTCTGGCTATGATTGCGTACGAGAACAAGTGTGTCCTCAGGTTTAATTAAACTTTTTTTTTTTTTTCAAAGTGTATCTTCCTGGTGAAATCAACCTCATCCATCCCTGCATTTGTGTGTAGAGAAGCTTGCCCTCTTTTAGTCCTCCTTGAGCAGTCGATACATTAAAACTTGAACTGATTGATTTCAGAATAGCTGTGGCATCAGTGTTCTTACAAAGCCATTAACCACATCTGAAGTATTTTAGTCATCAAGCTCTGGACCTGGGATTGATAATAGCTTGACCGCTAAGGCCTATCTTACCCATCCTTTTCGCAGGAGGTCTTGTATTTAGCACCTAGAGCACTTGTAGCACATCTCAAACAGCGCAGGGGCATTCACAGAGCGGCTGAGTGGAAAGCTTTTTTTTTTTTTTCACATTTGTCTCAACCTCATGAATACATTCCAACTCTAACTAACTGCTTTGCCTTAATGTGGAATTTCAAAGAAGGTATGAGGCCAATTTATTTATATGTATTCTCAGCATCTTAGTGATACTCTTGAAGACAGCAGTGGTAGGCATGATAATCTCTGTCTTTCATCAGCAAAGTGGCCCAGCACAAAACCCATCAGTAGTGTATTCTCTATTGATTGATGGCCGCTCCTGCTCTACTAGGCAACACCATTATCATCATGCATAGATTCCAGGCTGCCCACAATAAAATCATTGTCTTGATTTGAGGTATTCACTCTCAACGTGTCATTATAGCACAATTGGTGTTTGCCTCATATTGCTTTCTTCCTGCCTAGACAATTACCTGCATTCCCCGCCATCATCTTTACACACGTGAGGCAATATTCACACAGGGAAAAAAAAAAAAAAAAAAAAAAAGTGGCCTCTCCTCTGCTCATCTTTAGAAGCAACAGGTGTGAAGTTGGCTTATGGAGACCTATTTTAGCTTGGAAAAAATAAAATAAAATAAAATAAAAAAACGTTCCAAATTTTACATTTCTTTCAAAATGTCAAAATACTCGCCTAACAGGCAGATGTGCATTAAAGAGAACTGGATAAAAATGTATTATAGTTAGCAAAATAGGAGGAAAAAGCCCCTGAAAAGTCTACTTAAATCATCAAAATGTGTTTTAACGCAACATAATAATAATAATAATAATAATAATAATAATAATAATAATAATAATAATAATAATAATAATAGTTAACTCTGTTTGCTCTCACTGTTCCAGGTGTTTCCATTGTGGATGTTGCCAGTATGTGTTAGTCGCATGTCCCTCCTGGGAGCTGACCTGGTTATCAATCATTGTATCAGGGTATCTAATGTAAACGCAACTGTGGTGTGGATAACATGCCACATCTGCTCTTTAGACTGCGCCGCTTCTTGGTTACCAAGCGATTTATTAGAGCGCCCTGGGTGAGGAATAATAGGTGGCGGCGTAAAGACCAACCGGCAGCGCTTCCATAGGCGCACAATTATCTCTTAAAACAAGCTGTTGCGACAATATCATTTACCGTCATTGCGCACCGGATGGTTCCGTGTCTTCCCCCCCCCCCCAAAAAAGAAAAAAAGAAAAAAAAAACATCTCGAAAGGAGAAAACTTGTCATGTGGGTTTAAAAGCACCGTGTTCTGGAGGGGGATGTTGTGTTTGCGCTCAGGGCCAATTTATTGCAGATGAACATATGGCCAATATTTTGTCTCACGTCACACCAAGGGGGAAAACAAACACCGCGCAATGTTAGCGAGTCAGCAAGTGCACAGCCACTTGGCCAGCTATGCAAACGCTCTTTGACAATATGAGAAGAGGAGCACTTGCTTTCTGGGTATATAAACCACATCAGGCTTATCTCTGCACGCACTCCTGACTCCCATTTGGAGATATTTCATTAACTCTGCTGCGCTGTCCTAACGCTGCCAACACAGAGACACCTTTCCAGTTTAGGTAAGCGCATTGGCTGCTCCAGTCAGCTTTGCACACCGTCATTTGGGGTGATACATCTTCACGGAGACAGCTGGTTTTCTTTGTCTAGCATTGCTGTTTTCTCTTATTAATAATTTTGAGCTACATACACCTTGATAAGAAGGACCCTGATCAGGCTGCGTTTTCATTCTGTCTATGTTAGGTATAGGCCAGTGGTTTTAGGGCACAGTAGCTGGTGAATCATTACGCACTCACCTGAGGAGTCCATGCTTGGTTGGGCATTGTTGTTGAGATCAGAGTGGCCTGCACCTCCGAAGGCTAATGGTTCTCAAGGCTAATGATGTGGGCAAACCTACAACAAAAGTAAAACCTAACCTTAACAAACACAAAATAACTCTTTTATGCAGAAGAAAAGAAGACTTTCTGCAAGAATACAAAATAAAAAAAAGTTCCTTTAGTGATTTAGATCACAGTCACAATTTAAGTAACTCAAACTGCAACTCCACCTTAACGTTATTATTCAGACTTGTTTTTCTGAAATTAATCAAATTAACTTTGGAGATAGGTTGTTACCTAGAACAATTTTTTTGCTAAATTATAAATTAATCAAGATAGCATTTACGCCTCTAAAAAATGTGCACGTTGGACACATTTTTATGTTTTTCTCTGATTTTTACTCGTTCTTGTTTTCATTCGTTTTAAATCAATTTTTGTCCTTATTTGAGAATGCCGAATTGATTTATGGACTTGATTAGTTAATAAGATAAGTTAAATATCTAAATTTAAAACAAAAGTTGCTCTCCCATCTCACTAAGACATAAGATACTAGTTAAGTTTATTCCCCTTTTGTGATGTAATCAAGTCAGATATAGTGAAAGAGACCTATTTATTCAGTTCTTTGAAAACTTTACAAAGTGGAGCTCAAGACTTTATAACACAGCTGTATATGTTCTGTATTGTATTGTATAACTGTTAGTGAAACAAAACTGTAACCACTGAATAGTCTCTTTAAATGAACAATGAAATATTAAAAGAAAAATAATGTGCCTTGTGCAGTTTAATGACCATAACCTCACCACCAGTTGTACAGGCTTATGCGCCTGTACAACCGACATATCGTTTCCTTCAAGTTGTTTAATCTAACGTTCACCCCCTGTTGTTTCTTAATTTTACCGGTAGAGACCGCTAGAGCTCTACAGATGTCAACAGCTGTTAATGTTATTACCACTCTCACAAACAAGACAACTCGCAAGGAGGATAAGTTATCTGCTGTTTCTTGTGCCATTCAGAAGAAGCCACATCAAAGCCTCCTAAAGAAAATATTTTTTTAATGTTATTTCAATACTTTTTGGTGGGTTTTTTTTATTTATTTTTATTTTTTATTTTTATGGCATTAATATCGTCCTGTTACAAGTAATGGTTGCCCTTTTGAATAGGAATCTGAGCTTAGTTCCCCCCCCCCATTATAAGTGCCAGTGCCAGTGCGACACTGAAAAAAGGAAGTGATTAAAAAATAATAAGCGTTTTTTTTTTTTTTCAGCGATTCGTCTTTACACACACAGGGGAAAGATTAGGGCGAATGGCTCAGCGTGGCATGAAATTCGGCGTTACAAATAAACTGGTGGTTTAACAAATGAAGGCATCTCCTCGGGTCATGGGCGCGACTCCATAATCTCGCAGTGACATGTTTAATCATTATAGAAAGGAAGACGAATAAAGCTCTTTTTTTTTCTTTTTGCCTGGAAGGGAAGGAAGGTTGGCTTTCTGAGGAATCAAAACGTAAAAAAAAAATCTTCCCCTGAAGCAAAGTGTCTCCGGGCTGTCTTGGCCGCAATAAATAAAGCAGCACCCGACTTTACCTTCCTTTAATATATTGGCTTTTAATCATAGGAGGGCTTGTCACTCTGTACATTTATCACGGCTGCCCTGAGGCAGGAGGGGTTACCTTTATCAAAGCCCAACTCCTTCCCTCAGGCGTCCCAACACGCTGGAACTCAGCGATTAAAAGGGGAAGCACTGATCAACATTATTATGGATCCTCCCGCGGCATTCTTATTTGCGCTTTCAATCGAAAGATGTATTCAATCAGGCATATAAAACCTCCCTTTCTTTACTTATTTGAGAACAATCGTGGGCATGAATTTTTAGGAGGGAATTATAATTAATCAGCCTGGATTAAAGTTTTTTTTTTCTTTTATTATAATTATCATCATCATTTTTGGAGGGAGGATTTGTCCGAAATATTAATTGTTTATTGAATGAGTATTGCATTGAATGAAAACACAACGAGCTTGAACACTGATCCAGTCTGCTCTGCAACTAACATGAAAATGAACAATGGTTTTAGCATAGTGACAGCAGGAATGATCAGATGAAACAAACAAACAAACAAACAAACAAACAAACAAACAACAAAACAGATTGCTCTTGTGCATGCACTCTGAGCAGTTGCTGTACAAAAAGTCATTTGAGAAATTTTGTCCTATACGTTTCTGCAGCGAAGTGATATAATACAGCAACTTTGCACCTTCCTTATTGTCCTCTAAATCCTGACACATCTGCACCTGAGAGGCCCTCCCTAAGCATTATCTTCTGTGAGGAGTCACACGGTCTTCACAGAGATATAGCTGCAAAATTACTTTAACTTTGAGACTGTCAAGGAGACTGCCTTTAAAAAAATTTGCATCCCAAAAAAAAGTAAAAAAAAAAACAAGCCATAAGAAACGCAGCACGTATGTGTTACAATGCATAGCAATTTGAACAAAATGAACTGCTTGAACTATGTTCG
>NW_006799969.1:18471-22825 GCF_000485575.1 Poecilia formosa | reverse complement strand
TTATTATTATTATTATTATTATTATTATTATTATTATTATTATTATTATTATTATTATTATTGCAGATGAGCCTTAAATGCATGTTTAGCGTCTTGTTTTAGTTTCGACACATCCTCTTGCCCTAAGCTGTGGCAAAAATATTGACATAAAAGGTTTACATAAATTATCCACTATTTAAACGACTCCTTTCCTTTTCCTTTTGTTTTTGTTTGTTTTCTCTTAAAACACACATAGCCCCATCCCTTCAAAAATGATGGATTTGTGAGTCATTTTATTATTAATATTATTATTTTTCTTTTATACTATAAAAGTAACGGGCGAAAGCTTCACTTGGATCAATTTGTTAGAACGGGGCTTTTTAAGTATTGTGAGAATAAAGCTACTTGGAGGTTCTTTGTATGTAAATAGGGTGTAAAAAAGGCCCTCCCCGTCTTTGTAATTAATTGACACGTTATACCACTCATCATGCTCTGAAGCACCAATGGTAGAGGCTCGGATCTCCCCAAAACCCACAATTTCACATCTGCAAACACTGTCTTCATCCACTTGACTCCTAAGACCCGCCCACACGTGGCCAACCTTTCGCGTTTTTTAATGCTTTTTCACTGCAGGTTCATGTGTTGAGACCAACCTTATATGGACTGATCAGGACAAGGTAATGGCTTATTTCCCTCTAGCACCCAGCAGTAGCACAGTATCCATGAGCCGCATATAGCACTTCAGCCACTTTGGCATCCTTCCTGGACTTACAGAGACCGAATCCATTGCTTCTTGCTTTGCTCATAGGCGATGGTTATCCACAGAGGCTGCTTTGACTGTACTTCAGCGTAGAGCGATACTTACTCATCCAATTTTTTTCTCTGCTTTTTTTTTTTCTCCTCTCCTTGTTAGTTTTGTTTTTCTATTCTCACAACAGCGGATTGTTACGGGGGAAAGAAAAAAAAAAAAGCTGCTGCAAGCAACTTTTCCCTGCATATTTCCCCCCCTACCAGAATATGTCGTTGACCAACACAAAGACGGGCTTTTCTGTAAAGGACATTTTGGACCTTCCTGACACGAATGACGAGGACGGATCTATCACCGGAGCGGAAGAAGACACGGAGGGATCGGAGACCGCATCCACGACGAAAAACGGTGGAGTTTTGGTGCAAAGTCCTCTAGAAAACGTTCAAAATCTACCTTTAAAGAACCCCTTTTATGACAGTACTGACAATCCCTACACGCGATGGCTTGCTACTACGGACAGTATCCAATATTCATGTAAGTAGAGTCATATATCCCCTCATTATTTTGTTATTTTTGATCCAATGCGGGTAAATTAAGTGATAATTGATTGCATGCATGGTCATATTGCGCCCTAAGGATGCCCTTGGGTTGCGTGCGCTGTTCATCCTTATTCATCGTGCGCTGCTCGTCTTAGAAAATGCATGCAGTGTTAAGGCATAAGGCACTCTGCTTTTGCAAGAACTGTTCGAATAACAATAAGCAGGAAAAAGCAAAGGGGCTTGAATTGAATTTCTGTCTTGCTTTATTTCCAGCATCAGTTTTTCTGTTGGCGTAAAACCAGAGTGTTAAATTGTGAAGTAACATTTAAGAAGACAATGCACCTTTCACGCTTCACTGACTTTCTCTGTTTTCTTTGAAAATCTGGACCATTTTGCTTTTTTGGAACAATGCTCTACACTGATATTAGTTTCTTGAGATGCAATTTGTCAAAAAATGTCGCCCAGTTTCTATCTTTATGGAGATCCAAGAGTTCAAAATCATAACATGCATGATAGACATTTGCTCCCCGGTAGTTCTTATTGAAAACGCACCCTGAATGTTTACTAATCACTTAATGTCCTGTGTGTTTGTAAGAAATCTCTCTGAAAACTTCCCGACATAACATTTTGACAGTGTTTCTCCCGTTTCTTGTCGCAGTGCACGGTTTGTCCGCCAGCTCTCAGGACTCGGCCAAGTCTCCGGAGCCGTCTGCGGACGACGAATCCCCCGACAACGACAAGGAGACCTCCAGCAGCGGCGGCAGCGACTCGGGCAAGAAGCGGAAAAGGAGGGTGCTGTTCTCCAAGGCGCAAACCTATGAGTTGGAGCGCCGCTTCAGGCAACAGAGGTACCTGTCCGCCCCAGAGAGGGAGCACTTGGCCAGCCTCATCCGTCTCACCCCGACCCAGGTGAAGATCTGGTTCCAGAACCACCGGTATAAGATGAAGAGAGCCCGGGCCGAGAAAGGTATGGAAGTGACCCACCTCCCTTCTCCTCGGCGGGTGGCCGTGCCCGTCTTAGTCAGGGATGGGAAGCCTTGTCACACTCTTAAAGCTCAGGACTTGGCGGCCACTTTTCAGGCCGGGATTCCCTTCTCGGCGTATAGCGCTCAGTCGCTCCAACACATGCAGTATAACGCGCAGTACGGCGCCGCGGCCACACCGCAGTTCCCCACAGCACATCACTTGGTGCAAACGCAACAGTGGACTTGGTGAGAAAAATTATAGAGACTTGGTTTGGAGGGTGGGCTGTAGGGTGTTTCACCGCAAAGAAAGGAAGGAAGAAAGAAAGAAAAAAATAAAAATAAAAACACAAAAAAGACTTTTCATTTTTGCAGCTTGACTCATATATATACTACTACCATTTTTATTCGGGGCTCATGTGTGCGCCGTGTTTACATGTTTTCGTTAAGAGAACTGGGTCCAAACCTCTCCCTTATAGATTTTATTAAGAAATGTCAATGCTCTTCTTGTGACATTTTTTTTGTAAAGTATGTTGTGTGTTGGTTGTAGAGATGTTTTACTTTTTATTTTAATGTTTTTCCTCCCCCCCTTTTGTCCCTTCGTGTTATTATCAGCACGTGCGAACCACTTTATAATTATAGAAAATTTTTAATTTCTTGCTTCTTTTATGGACCGAAAAAAAATATTTATGGCCATGAATAAAAACTGGCAAGTTTTCAGCCTTTTTTTGTTTTTTCTTCCTTGTAAATATTTGCAGTCAGGTGGTGCATTTGGATGCAGCTCGGGATTTAAATTTCCAAATTTATTTTTTTGCGAACATGCTGTGAGATGTGTAAAAATAATCCGTGCTGACGCCGCAGTTAAAATGGACAAATATCTTCATTTTTAAAGTAATAACTTTTAAATAAAATATGACTGAAATGAGGCTTTGTTTTGATAAGTGTCCCGTCGATTTCATTTTTTTAGAAGGGCGGAGAGAGCCAAATACTAGCTTGTGGCGCAGAATAGGAATAAATCTCCAGCGCACTTCAACTCTTTCCTCCCCATTTAGTCAAATTTAATCCGAGGAATATTTTTTTCTCTGTCCGAACACCTCACCCATAAAGAGCCTAAAGTCACTTGTGAAATGGGACTAAAATCCACTCACTTAATATAAGTGGGCTTCTCCACACAAGAAGCTTTTGAGTCAAAAGCACTCCTTTTTGTCAGCACCCCCGGCCTTGGCTGTAGAGTGGCATACAGCGGAGGGAAAGCAATTATTTAATGCAATAAATGTTTTGTTATCTTATTAAGCGCTAAATTGCAAATAGAGCTGGGGCAATCAGTGTGTTTAACAACTGAAATTTGGGGTTTAATCGTGTGATAAAGTTATTATTATTATTTTTCCCCCCACACACGATCGTTTTCACGCTTTAGATTTCACACTTGACATTAGAACCTATTCTAGACTTGCAGACGGTGTTTTCCTTGCGTGTGGGAATCGCAAATGGGTAACCCGCGAAGCACACTGTGGATTATCAGACTCCGCTCAATATCTTGGGTAAATATGATAACACCCAGTAGAAAAATCTATGCATTTTGTTGTTTGTCCCGGGACAAAATTCTAACCAGCAGATGTTAGGCTCGCCCCTATCATCACCGAACAAACAGCTAAATTAGGCCAGATTTGCTAATTATTTACAGAATCCAGTCTCAGGGGGGGCTACTGCTTTTGTGAAAGAAGGGGTGTGCGGGACAAACTCAAAAGGCTTTTCTGTTTCAACACTGGTTGAGCTTGTAGGTCAAACAAATAAGCAACTTTATGAGATGTTTTATTATTATTAAGCAAAAAAATAAATAATAGACGTGATGATAACTAATTAAACAAACAAGTTATTGCAAAAATGTGCATTTTACGGTGCGCATTTATTAGAAGTGCCATCCAAATATTTTTTTAGGGAGAAAGGGGAAAAAAAAGACTGATTAAAGATGCTCGTACAAAATGGATGTAATCTAAATTGTTTTATTTTATTTTAGATTTTTTTATATATATAATCTAAAAACTTATAAGTAAAACAAGATTCCTGGCTTTCCCTCGTTGGATTCTATCCGACTCCATCGCTACCCAATACAGTAAACAACGCAG
>NW_006799969.1:11791-17558 GCF_000485575.1 Poecilia formosa | reverse complement strand
GTTTGTGTGTTATGAATCCAGTGATCTGGAAAATGCAGATGTTTTTCCGTGAAAAAAAAAAAAATCTGGGAATAATGACAGGTGTTTTGCTTACTGATGCTCTCATCTCTTGTAAAATCTTGTAATTATCCGTAAATATATATATAAAAAAATACACACAATGATTTATATTGTTAAAAACAATCTACAGATGCAATCCAGTCAGACTCTGCATTTACCCTAAAACAAAGCAAAACAAGAAACGTTAAACTCGCAACTTTTTGCACCTTTGTGCTGGTATTAACTCTGCAGGAAATAACTGAACTCCTCCTGCAGCTTTGTAACAGGGTCACATTTATCGGAAATTGCTTTTGGCTGCTTGAGGGGATAAAGCACTACGATTTTAAAACAAGCATCTTGTAGTTCAACCTGCGTGGATAACGCTATTATACACCTTGCCACCATGCAATACTGGAGGAAATGTGCACTCGGGACACTCGTGGATCCTCGTCATCCTGCACGTTTGAACCTCCACATGAATCATTTCTCTATCGTGCACATCGCCGCGTAAACGAGGATTTCAAAGCTATAATAAGAGGCGCCTCTTTTTTATTTTTTATTTTTTTTTTCATTTAAAGGAAGCGATCTGGGTTTTATTGCCTTTAGAGAAGATCCAGATTAGATTCGCCACAGTGGTGCAGATATTAAGGAGGAGAGAGGGGAGCGGAGACTGTTGCGGTGGGCCGCCACAAGATGGAAGCAGAGATCTGTGGTTGGCGTCCTGCAGCTTTTACCTGCGAACGTCCTCCAACATCCTCTAATTCCATCACTGCAAATTACTGCAACTAAATTCCAACTGTTGAAATTAGCGTGCACTTCCTCCCTCCCTCTCTCTCTCTCTCTCTCTCTCTCTCTCTCTCTCCCTCTCCCTTTAATGAACACACATAGAAGCAAACTTGACTGCCGCTTTAAGTGCATGATTGCGGTTTATGACATTGTTATGGATCTTGAGAGCATAATCATATCGCTCTTCAAAACAAAACCAGACAGGACGTAAACAGTCCACGAGCAATTAGTGGAGTTTGCAGCTCACGCTTGGAAAATGTTGGAGGGAGCGAGCGGTGGGGAAGAGGAGCTCCGGGCTTCTCCACGGTGTGGCGCAATAGGATAGGGAGACAAAGATGGAGGGGATCGTCACAGTTCAACGACAGTGAACAAAAGCAATGAAATGAGGAAAAAAAGGTCCGCTCTCAGTAAACAAAGAGTATTAGTCAGCACTTGCCATATTAAACAACAAAAAAAAATCTACAATTTAAATCGATATTTAACAGATAAGGATGCTCTTTGATCTGCTGAGAAGTTTCTAGCTAACTGATGTAATTTGTGTAATTTGCATATTCATTTAGTGATGCAGAGTCCCGCTCAGGCTGCAAAGATGGGTCAAACGGCGTCAAGGCAGCAGAATCTTTTTTTTTTTTTTGCACCATCTCCGTTCAGCATCGCTAGGCTCATTCATACCTGCAGGTGGCCTCATTGAGCCATTACTGTTTGACAGCGGGAGCTTCGGTGAGCAGCTCGACACGATGAGTGCAGGGTTAAGAGGAGAGGAAGTATATCTTCTGGTCTCCAACAGTTTCGAACCGCTGTTATAAATATTAAATAAAATAAAAACAGCCTCTTCATTATAATGTTGAACAAGAGTTGATTGTTCACAAATAGCACATAAGCTATAACCGAGAGTGCTTCCAGACAGTTTCTAAAGGTCTGTCCAAAAACTGAAAACTAGAACAGGGTTTCAGGGGCTTTACTATAGAAGGAGGTTGACTTCCAGGAAGCAGGAATGAGTGAGTGATAGGACTTTCAAAGGTGGCATTTTATAAGTTTAAAAATAAGACTGATAAGGTCCTATAACCACCAGGTAATTTGATTTGTTTGATCTGTATGCATCAATATGCAGCTATTTGAAACTGATTGTCATAAACACTAGCCTGACCTTTAAGTGTAATTAAATGCATAAAATAGGAGCCAAAACTTCCTCTGATCTCAGTGACGCTTATTGTTACCAATATGAACATGAACAATATCATAAAAAAGCATAAAAATATGAAATTCAGAATATTAAATGAATAATTTTGGTTTTATTCATTTTGAACTCTCAAGAAAGAAAGTTGGAGCCAAAACTCAATGGGAGAAAACTAACGTACTGAATACAAGAGTTTAAACGAAATAACATTTACTTATGAGATGAAGAAAATGAGTTCATCAAAGCTGGGAGGCGCAGTCACAACACAAACAAGTGCTTCCTCTGCACCAGCAGGACCCAGTGAGTCCTGAGCTGACTGACAACATCAGCATCTCTGCTTTAACCCTCCTGCGGATCAAAGTGACCCATTCTAAAGTTTAAAAACATGGGGAAAAGAGGTTAAAAATATCTTTTTTGGTCATTTTCAGATTTTCAGTAAATGACCAGCAAAAATTAAAAGGCGACAACCCTGGAGGAGGTGGGACTTATCTTTGATCAAGACTGAACTACAGAAGGAAATGACAGCAGTGGCCACCACCACTGAGGCTAATTCTAAATCTGATGAAAACACTAGTGATGTTCCTCCAAGCCAGATATCTATGTCAAAAATGGCGAAATCCAGTGATCTTCATCTCCATGTTAACGCCAAGAAAGCTGTGTGCAGAAAACATGGACTACCAGCATGCAACCAGCATGCCAGTAACTCCTGTCAAAGACGGCTTAAAAAATCTGGACAGCAGGTGATGCAAAGACCAGCCATGCATAGAAAGTTTCCATTGGAAACTTTAAGATCAGGGTGGCAGGCTCATTCTCGCAACATAACCTGTGATCATTTCTTCACATTGCGCTAAAAGAGGGAGAAATGTTGTCCTCATGAGCCCTTTGCACAAAAGTGCTGCAATCAGCACTTGAAAGAAGCAGAAACCAAATATGATCCTTTACTAGTATGCTACCAAACAACGAGTAGATAACTTGGACAAGGTTACTGGGCCACACAGCTCCAGATGAATAACTCCACAATGGCAGCAAAATAATTAAATATATATATATTTTTTATGTATAACCCAATAATTGTTCAGAGTAGGTTTTTCTAATCGACATTAAAAAATTCTAATTGTTTTGTGTTTTTGAAACAACAAGTGAACTGTCCTCATTCATGTGACAGGTAATGGACGTTATTGCAATAATTATTGATTGAAATTGTTAGTAATGAGAAGATACAAAAATTAAATTTTTGATTCTGACACTACTACATATTAATAAAAAAAAATGAGATAAGCCTATTTTATGGCACTTCCAAAATACTTCTATAATTATAAAATTTGTATCTAATTAATTAAATTTTATTTGTAGACTAAATGCTCTAAAGGGAGTTGTTTTTTTCTTTTGTTTGTTTGTTTATCTTGTTTTTTGTCTTGTCGAATGCTTTAAAGTTAAACAACTGTTTGAAATTGTTCTGCTGAGGGCAAAGTAAAACAAAAAATGCCACAATTTGGAACGTAACATTAGGAGTATTTTTCAGATTATCATAATGTTATGGACACATAAAAAACAGTGTGTATACATTATAAACTATATTTTGGAGAATATAATTTGCTAGCCATAAAAATCATTTAATGTCAATAAAGAATATTAGTTTGTTCAACATTGACCCTATTTTATCAATTTGGTCTATTTATTATATTATGGTGGCAGATTCAATCTAAATGTTTAGTATTCCATCAAAGATAAGGAAAAAAGGTTGAGTCATCATTTTTTTCCTCATTCATTAGAAATTAGAAAGGCTGACATATTTATGTTGGAGTTTTATGAGTAAAAAATAGCCGTTTAGTTGAAGCTAAGAACTGCCATGAGACTTGTTACTTGTGGTAAAGAAAGTTTCTGTCCTGGAGGAAAAAAAAAGAAAAAAAAAAAGAAAAAGAAAACAGATGTAAGTTTGAATCCAATTTTGCGAGGTATTGTGCTAAACTCAAACACTGTAGGTCTCTGAGCTCCTTAACCCTGATGCAATTGTTGCCAGTTAACATTAACCCAAAAGAAAATAGATTTTACAACTCATCTTGTTAAAATAGATGTAAAAAGTTATTCTCCAGCTGAAGCAAGTTTATAAACAGTGTTACACTGAGATCAAGATTGGCAACGAGCTGAAGCTGAAAAGTCGTTGCAAATAAACATCACATCTTAGCTGTTGTTGCCAAGGAAGAAAAGGTCAACCTACCCTGTTTGAAAAGGTTGAAAAGTTTATTGAACTTGTTTTTTTTTTTGTTTTTTGTTTTTTTTTATTCCTTTATCAAAAATGAATTAGTGTCTTCGGTTTCTTTTTAATATGAAAAGGAAAAATATTGGGACAAGCATAGATCACTTTCAACTGACTCTGTACAGTTAAAAATGTATTTGGATCCACTTTAAATCAATTTAGCTTTTAACTTTTTGTGATTTCAAGTCACATCTTACCTTTTATGCTAGATTATTTCAAAACTCTGTGTAAAAATTCAAATCAGCTCAGCTCATATCAATAATATTGACGTAGAAAATAAACTAGAAGTTGTACTGGCTCTCATCTGAGGTTTTTCAACTCACATTCCAACTGAGGTTTCACAATCACTCACCTTTAAGTAAATTTGCCTATTAGTAAAATGCAAAGGTGAAAATGCAATCGAGAAAAACCCTACTGTTACTTCTTTAAATTCAGTATTATTTGTTATGAGTGGGAGTGCTGTAGATATAGTCATAAATAGATTTTTTTTTCTGTTACATCTGTTTACATATAGAATGCTGAGACAGTGATAAATTACACAAATAATCTAAATCTGTCCTGCCCACTTGAATCAAGTGACATACTGAGTCAGTAAATAAGATATCATGCCTCGGATGAATAAATGAACCTTCTGTCCGCATCTAATATCACATTCTTGCACAAAACAAAACATGCCATCAGCGTTTCCTTCAAGACGCTGAGAGTGCAGTTCTTCCGTGTTAGTGGTTGCTTGTTTAACGTAGGGTTAAAGTGCTGGAAACGAACAGCAGCCAGCTCAGTGTCATCTTTGTGGAGAAGGAGTAAGCGTCAAGGTTCTTGACTCTGCTGAATGTGGAGATTAGGAAAACAGCAGAGCGAGCAGAAAGATGAGGACACTGACCAGAAAGGTAATGCCTGAGAGCTCGGGAAATTTTTTTATTTTTTTTCCTTACCTTGTCATCACCATCATTGCTTGCATGGAACTCATGTCCTCCTTCTCAATAATCAATAAAAACTACTTCAAACCTGTTATGTGGTCTTGTGTCCTGGTGGCGTGTTTTTTTTTAATTTCCTGCCAATATCATTGTGCCTGAATGTAACATCAACTATAGCAGTGCGCACATCCTTAAAACATGCTCTGAATGTAGCTACATTACAACTTAATACATAAAGAGGGTTTTGCCTCCATTAACGTCTAACGGCACAACTGTTTAATTCAGCTTTATTTTTTTAGTAGCCATACATATGATGATTAAGTGATTTATTCCTCAGATTCAGCTGTGTAAAAGCAGAGCTGGTCGGAGGCTGTACATGGCCGTAAAAAGAATTTGATTTGGGGGCCACCAGAGCACCGCGGTTTCTTTTACATTGTCCATGCTTAATTATTTTCCATCTTTGCACTGCTTGTTTAGAAACTAACTAGTGAGCCAACAATCAGTTCCTTGAACTAATAGCTACATTTATTTATTTATTTATTTATTTATTTATTTATTTATTTATTTATTTATTTATTTATTTATTTATTTATT
>NW_006799969.1:0-11366 GCF_000485575.1 Poecilia formosa | reverse complement strand
TATTATTATTATTATTATTATTATTATTATTATTATTATTATTATTATTATTCATAATTCCATGGTTTATGTCTTTAATCTGTAAAAATTGTGCTTCTCCCTTTCAGCAATTCAGCCTTACTCCCACTTGTCTTCTTTTCTTTCAATTTCCCATCTCATAGGACTTGAGCTGTCTTGTATAAACCCATCAGTGTGCTGCAGTCAGGTGGGCTGGATGGGGGGCAGCGCCAACAATCAGGTTCCCAGAGTTGAGTGTTTATGCCTTTCCCTTAATGGATTGTCTCACCTTCTTCAGAGGATGAACATGAGGTGCTTGAGATGCCAGCACTGCGAATGGATCCAGGGGCTTTGAGCGTGATAACGAGCAGCTGTCATCTGTTTCAGATGTGCTTTAATCAACGCCTGTGATGATCAAAGAGTGGCAATGTGGCTGTTTTAACAATTGAGATTGCATAATTAACTTACTGTTTTAAAGGGATGTAAAGAATATGAAGCAAACTCTGCTCCGATTGTCTTTGCGTACCCAAGCTGCATGGTGAATTCATCGGTTCTGGAGCTGCACTTGAAGGACATAAATACAAGTAATTATGTTGATATTCTCTAGCAGACTGTGCTTAACGGATAGGACGTTTCTAAGTATTGCACTACCCACTCTGTGATTTCTCACATTCTCTATTTATTCTCCTTGTGGTGTGGGGATATTGAAGAAATATTTGGACCAAAGGCACCGTGGCAACTATGTTTTCATCTTAACGCAGAACTGAAAACTGTGAGAGCATCATTGCTGGCCTCTAACATACATGCACTCAGCCCTCAATATGGTAAAGAATAGCACCACATAACATTAGTCATGTACTCTGGTGGAATATTTGTCAAGCTTCTTCTTGCAACACCTTTTTTGATATTTGGTCTGCTGAAATGCAACACTGGGAAACAGTCAAAGAACAATTGTTTTTTTTTTTATTGCTTAGGTGTTGCTATAAGAAAATAATGCCGATATATTTTGACCTCCGAGAATGTCAGATATTTGTTTCAGTTCTTCTTTTATGATTTAACACGTCACAATGTTTTGTAGAGTGTTGCCTCAACAAATGTTCAAGTTTTTTGTGCTATTTGGAACAATTGTCCCTTTTCACTTTAACTCTGAAAGCATTATTGTTTGAATTCAAGCATGTTATAAGTAACACGTGTAACCTGTATTTTATTTGTATGTATTTACAGTTATGAAGAACATTTAAAATTGTACTTACATGTTTTGTTTTTTTTGTTTGTTTTTTTAATTAGCATGCAAACTTTTAGAAATGTTTTGCTACAACTCAAAATAAAATGAAATAAAAAAAAAATTGTTTCCACAGCCACAAAATATCTCAACATATATGGATGAATAAACACATCATATTTCTATGGGATACACAAGTTATGAATTTTACTGGCACAAATAAAGGAATTTGAAATGTGAAAATTAAAAAAATATATTTTTTGTTCAAGGTGTTTTGCAGGTTTGGCAAATTGTAATAACTTTTTTAAAACTCCTTTCAGTTGTTGCTGATTTTTGTCTTGTTTTTGTGCCATGAACCAACAGTGTAATATATGAAATATTACAAATAATATTTGGTGCAACAGTGTATTTTTATTTTTTTTTTAAGGGGGGGGTAGTGTGGAGGGATCCTGACGTTTGCTGTTTCGTAGATGGCTTTTAATTCTATCTGAAAAAAATATTTCAAAGTAAAAAATGACCTTTAGATCATATTATAATGTTTATCCCTCATTAAAGACATACCTGGAGTGGTGTTTTGATTCTTTCATGCATATTGGAGAAAACCTTGAATATCTCATGGCACCCATTTGAGGGTGCCTAAATGCCTGCTCATACAATATGCTGCCTATTTTCCCAAAGCTCCTCCTCAGAACTGCAGTCTCCAACTGAGTGTCTGCCTCACATAGTGCCAAAAGATGATTTAGGCAAAAACATTGACAAAAATTACTTAGGTCAATATTTTAGGAAGGGGACGACATAAACTACTTCTCCAGGAATATTGAACAATGACCTGCTGTGGAGTGTCAGAAAGAATAGGAGTTGTTTTGGAAACAGACTCCAATTTCTAGGCATCAAATTGCGGAGTTAAAGGTCTGAAGTTAGTTTTGATAAATACACCATTTTTAGGACAACTGTAGTTACTTGATGTCAATGTAAAATAGCACCATGTCGCTGAGAATGTCGGTGTTATGACAATCTGTGCTTTTTTTTGTTTTGCACTACCCTAAGATCAAATTAACTGAAAGACATAATAGTAAATAAGCAGTTTTGTAAAAACCTAATACAAACGAAAGTCATCCTTCAGCTTCAGATGCAAGAGAACTCTTCTGCATTGACATAATGGCTGCAGGTGTGCTGCTTTTAGCTCAAACATTGTTGAAAATCTTTGAACTATTTGTTGAATTGTGCATTTGCAAAATAAACACATCCTTCCTTTTTGTACATAGCTTGATATCTTTTAGCCTCAAATAAAGTGAAAACCAACAAACAAAGTGGAAAATAACCTGATTTTTGAAATGTATTGCATGTTATTGCGTATTACTTTGAAAAAATCCACTTTAGTAATGTTAGTATACTTTGTAAGTCATAATTATTATTTCTATTTTCTCCCTACTTCCATTGCGCACATGGAAACTATTTTTGTAACAATGCACTCACAATATTGAGTATAAATTTTTCATTTGTTCTATTTTTTTATATATTAATTGTAGCAATAAATTCTCATAAAAATGTGAGTATCGCACGTTTTATTTAATTGAATGTCACATTATTATATAAAACTGCCACAAACAGGTTGCCAGGCCATTGGTATAAACATTTGCTTTGTAAGGTTAGTGACTGACTGGTCATTGAGTGAGAAAAGCCATATAAACAGACATTACAGTCCCTGTTATTGGGTCTCGAAAGTCAGTTGGCCTCTTTCCATCAATGAAATGAGAGCATATGACAGTGACTTTGGTCAGATTTTCCACAGTAAACTCCTCTTGCTTTCAAGCTCCTGTCCAGTGCTGACATTTTTTGGCATTCCTTTGGGGATTACAAAATGGAATTTATAAAAAAAAAAACAACAACAAAAAAAAAAACTGTTCATAAGGTGATGATCATCACATCATGAGTCACTCTGGCAGACAAAAAAGCAGCAGTGTTTTGTTGTTACCTTAACTCTGTTCAGAATAGCATTCGACTCTTTCACTAAAGAGACAAACAGGCTTTACTGCTCCTGTTTGTCCGAAACCAACATGGCTGCGGCACTTGTGCAGTACGTTGTTCTAAATTTAGCATGGTGATATCGTTTTCAGTCAGTGGCATCAAGGCGTGTTTGCGTGGGTGGACTTTGTTAAAGTTTTAAACTATTGGATCTTGTTTTAATGAAGATAGAAGTGTAGAGTCGAACAAGATGGTTGTTAATGTTACAGTTTTTCTCAGTCGCGTTGATGAATTTCTTGAACGGTCCTTGACATTTGCAAAACGGTAAGTGTATTTCTCAAAACAATTTGTATAAACAGCAAAAGACCATGGACTGTCTGCAAAACCCAGTCTCTTTCTCTAAATCATTAGCTCAACTCTCAAAATAAACATCTGTGTCAATGAATATGACACAGATGTTAGAATGACATGCCCTTGTTCCTATGTAAGGATAAGATAGTCAAATTCCTTTGTCATGTTTTCAACATAACTGGGTATTATAGAAAGATCTGTGATGGACGGGTGACCTGTGCAGGGTGTAGTGTATCTCTCACCCTCTGGACATAAGACCCAGCAAGGATACAAGGGTTAAATAACGAATGGACGGATAAACTCTGGAGGGATGTACTATTGTAAACTATGGCTAAAGTTTTGATGTCAAGTATTGTAAATTGTAATTGTAGAAAATTTATGACTAGAGACTGGAGAAGATTTGCATTTACGCTTTTACAGTAATTTGCTGATCAGCCATTGTGCTACAAAAAGGAAAAGACAGCACTGCAGAAAACACAAAAGTAGAAACGGGAACATAACACAACCTCCTTAAGTTTACATGCGGTGCTGTAGGAATTACAGTGCAGTCTTCCTCTGCTTTCCATCTCCATGCTGAGAAAAATTTCTCATTCACTCAGATCCCGACATGCTTCATCTGAAACTGAACAGTGAACACGCAGTTACATGGTTGCAAACCATTTTTATTTGCACACAACTTTTATACAACAGCATAGTCCACCTAGGACACCCCCCTCCCTCACATCATGCCACTATCTGCGAGGGTTCTCCCTCCCTGGATTCTCTGCTTTGCTTGTACGAAATGATCAAGGAGAGAGTGCCACACTTTTCTTACATGAAAAATGACATCACACTTTCCAACCGGGAGGTGTTAACCATGCACCAATCATATTTTTTTTAGGAGTTATTTGATGAAGAATCGTACAAACGTACCTCAGCGAGTCAGATAAGCATTTAGTGAAATTGTATTAATTGATATTGTTTACTTTCGTCTTAAACTTATTTTATGCTATTTTTTTTATTTTTTTTTTTGTAAATTTCATTGGCACCTTAACTTCTAAGTAGATTTTTAGTTTATCATACTTATTAGTTTTAAAGACATTTTTCTTTGCAGTTTTAGTTTAAAAGATATAATTTTAGAACTTTTAGCAGATCATGTCTACATTATAATGTTTACCCAATATTGTAGACAAATTTACAATATTGTAAATGTCTTTAACAATGCACATTTCCTCAGTTTAGCAAGTCTTCACTTTTTACCAGTCGCTGTTTTTTTTTTTTTTTGTTGTTGTTTTTTATGTTGTGTCTTCACCTTTTTTCCTTGCTGCAAATAACTTGCTGCTATCTTAATTGTTTCTGCAGAGTGCAAATAAAGACAGACTCACTGATGGATTAAATACCAAACACTAATGCGAGACATTTGAATTTTAGACAGGCGCCTCACAAAACTACTCCTTGAAAAAGTAATGAAAACTCCTGGACATTTTCTTGTACGCAGAGAAGATGTATAACTTTTGAAGGCTCAAACAGTGGGTCCAAGCGTCCAGATCAGTTTGGCAGTCTGTCTCCCAGTACATGGCATAGATCTAAAGAATAAAGTTGGTAGTAACGGAGTAGAGTGTAACTGCACTTTGCAACAAGTTTTCTTCCATGATTTACTTCATGACAGGCATTCCTGTCAGAGTTTATGCTGAGCAAAAGCATCCCCACAGCATGATGCTGCCACTGCCAGGTTTCACCCTCGCATTAGTGGAGAGTGTCATAAGTCGGTCCTTAACAGCAGCTGTCCTGCATGTTTTAGGACTGACTTTTCCAGGTAACATGGTAAATTAATGGGACTTCCTTCAACAAATAGACGTCATTCTACTTATCACCTTCTTGAGGCCAAATATGTGTAGTGTGAGACAAGTAGCTGTCCAGTCAACAGATTCACCCAGCTAACCCTCCTCACTGGAGTTACTCTGATTTTCTAGGTTCTTATTATGTTTGGTTGCTGGATGAATAGTGTTCTGTAGCTGCGTTTCCATTACAAATGTGCACAAATCTTTGTCTATATTCTGCTAACGTCGAAAACCCACAACTTTGCAATTTCTTAGTTTCCCTTAAATTAGAAATGACATTCAAATCATGTGTGAATAAGCTTGTTTACGCAATAAGTCATTAAAAATCATGGCAGCAACGGATGTAGACAGTTACATGAGATATTTATTATTCAGCCATGATGCTAGTGCTCTTAATCTGTCAGCCATCAGAGGCAACTTATTCAGGCGCTGGAGTGACAACCCCGTAATACCTCGGAGCAGCTGTGTATGCAGTGTTTTTAAGAAATTATAGTGCGCAATTTTACAGAAGATGTATGGATTTAACATGTTCAAACAAAACACAACTTTTTGTGAAGTGTGCAGTGCTGTGAGAACTCTGGTGAAGCCAGTTGTACATTCTCCAAAAAAACAACAAAAAAAAAACAAACAAATATAGAAACACTACAAACCATGAAGATGAAGACTACTTCTTCTTGTCTTCTTCATGGTTTTCACCAGCAATAGCACTGGCCTGTTGATCGGGTAAATCGTGTAGTGCAAAAAAGTGTTTCCATTGCAGTTCTGCAACATCTACTTCAATACAGTTGAAAGAACACCTCATCCCAACTTTTTATTGAAAAATGTGTTGTTGTTTTTTTTGTTTTTTTTTTTTGTTTGTTTTTTTCAAAATTGGCATGTTTCCATTTAGTGAATTTATTTTCATAATTTTAGTTTGCAAAATTCTATGATTAATAGAAACAGCTGCTGACAAGTTGTGAAATATTATTTTATAAACTCACTCTACTTAACTGATCCCGTGGATTTGCTTGTTCACCACACAGATGCTGTTTGTTCACCTGTGTGGTGCAGCTAACTTAAGAGGCCTTCACTGAGGCCTTTTATTTACTTTTATGACTTCTGACGGCAGTTGAATACAAGTGTATGCGGCCAGTTTCACTTTTGTTTTTTTGTTGTTTTTTTTATTTGTAACAACCTTTTAAAACCATGAATAATTTTCATTCCAGTTCAGAATTATGCACTACTTTGTAGTGGTGCAGAACATAAAATCCTATTAAAATACTGTGGAGCTGAAATGTGACTAAATGTTTGAGGATTATGAACATATTTTTGCAAGACACTGTATGTGGAAAGAAAGTCAGTCAACCAATTACGTATTATTTTCCCACCAGAAGGCGAAACAGAAATGCTAAAAAAAAATGACACAGAATCTATATAATGGCATGGACTAAATAACAGCAGAAGTTGTACAATCTAAAAAAACATTAAGCAAAGCACTTAAATTTGATATTTGTAATACCACAGAATTACATGTAAAGAAAAAAAAAGTTTTCAATTTATTCACAAACATTCATCCATCTATCCATTGTCTAACCATTTATCCTTGAGAGGTCAAGGGGGGCTGGTGCCTATCTACAGAAGCACTCATAAACGTGACAGGTAGTAATGGTTGCAGCTGCGCAAGACGGTAGCCTATTTTTAAAAAGGCTGTACATGTTAAATTCATTTCCATTTGCAGCCGCATTGCTCTTTTTAAAAATGCAAGCAACACTGACAAAAAAAAAACAAGAGTAAATGCTGGCACGCTCATATGAAATCATCACATGAGCAGAGGATTCCTTGCCTGCGCTCACAGTCGAAAGGAGAGAAGAAGAAGAGCCTGCTGGGTTCTACCACACAACGACGTGATGGTTTCAGAGGAGTCAGCCAAGCATCTCGAGTGGTGGAGCAGCGAGAGGGCAGCCTCGAGGAGGAGAGCAGGTAGCAAAATGATCAGGTGGACAATATGACATCAAGCGTGCTCGAAAGCGGTCGGGCAAGGAAGGCTGACATTCTGCTGCATAAAAGGAGCCACTGAAATGAGACGAGAGAGAACAAACAGTAAAGGAGAGACACATCAGACTTTTTGTTGCCAGTCACAAACTACAACAGAGTTTAGTTTGTTTATAAGGTGATATGACTCCCCAAACTCGGACAAAATCTGCCAGTGAGGGGAAAAAAAAACCCTCTTTATTCTACTTTATTCTATCACAAAGTAGCAGGCCATGCACAAAAGCAATAAAGAATTTTGTAACATATCAAGTTAACTTCATCATTTTTTTTTATTTTTTATTTTTTATTTTAATGTTGTTGTAACTTGCTCTCGTTTGCTAAGAAATTTGCGATTTCAAGTTCAAAGTTCCTGGAAGATGAGATGCTACATCAAAAATATACAATTTTGATTGACTGTGAACTCGTGTATCTTTTCTATATGAGCCCAAGTTTGATGTTAAAAAAAATACCTAATTGTCTAATTTAGAGTTTACATAAATTGGGATTTGTCACCTAAAAAAAAAATATACACTTTATTATATGGGTGGAATAAATAAACAGGATATGGCATATTTTTAGTTTTTTGGTCAACTTTAGGTGTTATTACACTGACTTGGGAAAAAAAAACACAAGAAAGGTTCAAATATTGACTCAAGCTAAAAGTGAAAAGTGATTTGCATTGACATAATAAAATGATTTATGGTATTTCCTATTTCAGTTTTTTTTTTTTTTTCCCCACATGGTTTTATTACACGTACAGTAAAATTTTAGCATGCTGTCATAGCTGAAGTGCAATTTACACACAAGGATTTACTGACTCAAAGGAAATTTGGGGATTTGTGAATATTTAATATTATCCAGTTGATTACCTGTGTATTTTGAACTAGTTGCAAGAAACATACAAAAATCAGAATATTTATCTTCAATAAAAAAATACATTTATTTTCTTTCTATGACAAAAAAAAAACTCATGTTACTTTTTGTACAGATTTTTGACTTGCTCTGTATTGAAAAATTAACATTTAGCATCCATAGCATGCGTTCGTGTGAGGAGATACAATAAAATGCTTTTACTTATTTCCTCTTTTCTCTATTTTGTTCCATTAATGCATTTTTCTTTTTCAAAAACATGCACACACCTGTACACGCACACTTACAAACGCATGCATACACACACACACACATGCACACATCTTCAAAATTCTTATGTATTTTTGTACATATATATGAATTTCCATTGTAGCAGTGTATGCATGTAGTTTGTGTAAGACAGGAGATATCTTGTTTCTTAAAGCTGTAAAGCTTAAAACAATATGGTGTATGCAGACATTTCTGAGAGGTATTTTACTCTTTTGTGTTTGTTAAAGTCAACATTAGCACCCTGAATGTCCCCCTCAGACAAAAATGCTTTGGAAACAATTTTATTTCCGCTTTTAATTACTGAAAAGGAATTTCATTTTGCTGCAATTGTATTTTACAAACAATATTCTACGTCTACGTCTACCATCTTTGAATTAATAAAATAGCTGATAGCAACAACATCATCAGTACATGCAAACAAATTCAAATTTCACCAAAATCCTTATGTATTTTACCAAAACTATACCTGTTGAAATTGTGATTAAAAAAATGTGTATGCTGTGATAAACTGTGCAATAGTGTGACATTTCCTTTTGTTTAAATACATTTATAAAAAGTTGTGTAAGTGCAATTACCTTCTTCGAATTCCTTTTATGATGAAGACTTTTATTTTCAGCAGCTGAAACAAACAGAATTAACTTTCTAGAAAAAAAGAGAAACCCCAATTTAGTATTTTTTCATACAGCTTAAAAAAAAGAGAGATTGATTTAGTTATGTATTTAAAATGCTCCCACGTGGTGTGGTCTCGTATCTGTCCAGATCTGAAGTAGCTTTGAGATGTGTTTATGTGACTTCATCTAAATAATGATGGACTATCAGGCGGCCTTCTGAATAAAAGGATCCCAAAGTGGGGGACAAACAGGCAGGTAAAAACATCTCATTGATGTGCAGCTTCACGATTTAGAAAGTTTCTGTCTCCATGTGCAGCACTCAGAGAGCTCTGATACTTTGGAGTAGAAGATACATCTCCAGAGTGTTAGCAGGGTGGGGGGGGTCGGCAGCAATTGCAGTTATTTGCATGCATTTTGGATCTAAAAACTGTGTTTGTATGATAGAATATCTACAGCTACAACAATGTGATGGTAGACTTTACCTATGTCAAAAACCCTTTCATACATTTCTCTAAAAGAAAAAAAGAAAAACAAGAAAAGAAAAGAGAAAGAAAACATGGACATTTCTAGGAGTTTTGTTCACTCACATGAATAAAATGTGGCCTGACAGTAGAATATTTGTGACACAAATGAACAAATATGCTCAAATATGTTCCTTTTCTGAGAGACTTATCTCCACTCATCTATGTCCTCCTGGCATAGATTGACTGCCCTCATTCCATCTCCTGATATATTCAATAAATTAAAATATTGTTGAAACCTTCAGTTATTTCATCAACTCAGCTCACTAAGTGAAATTCTTTATATGGATTAAATGCAAAAAAACAGATGCTTTCAAGCCTTTTCTTGTTTTACTAATAATGATTTCTCCACTTAATACCAATGAAAATATGCAATTTAAGATTAGAAAACTACAGTAGACCAATCAAAAGATTTTTCATAAAGAGATTGGTGCGTATTTTTAATACCTGCTCAAAGATTGTTATTTTTTAAGAGGAATTTTTGATCTGACAAATGGGCCTCACTGACGCCCTGAGTCTCATTTATTGAATATGAATGCATCGACTTGAGTCTTATAATATAAACATTAGCACAATTCACAGAACATCAATCTGTAAAAATAAAGTTTTCTTTTATAAGAGGTGCAATTTACAGTCTAAAAAAGTCAATCTTTTTGCAGTGCTGCTGGAATATTTCAAGGAGAAATACAACCAGTAGATGAAGGCGTAATTTAGTCAATGAAGCATGATGACCACATTAATTGACACGTGTCCGATAGCCGAAGGCCTGAGAAGATATTACTGAGGGTTTCTGTATTCATAGCTGACTGATGAAAAACAAAACACATTTTTTTTTTGTAATCTTGCACTAATAGCCTGGAAGTGGGCAGGTTGTAGAGTCCAGTGAAATGGATCATATATGCAAGTTTATCATCAACACATATGAACACAAGAAAACAGCTTTGAACATCTGCTCAGTGCAGAGACAGTTATGTGTAAAAGGATTAAACATAAAAGTGAGCAAAAATACCGTTAAGCTGAAACTGAATCACAAAATCAATTAAAATCTGTTAGAGGTTCAAAAGAGGAATCATCAAACTTGGATTATAAGTGGAATTGAAATGTGTTATAATGACTTTTGTACTTGTTTATATGTTTCTGCTTAAGTAACAAATCAAATACAGTACAATGTTATGTAACGCCTTTTCATTTGGTAAGAAAAAAATATATATATATAAATAACTATGCAGTACTACAAAAAAACAAAACAAAACAACAAAAGAAATTGGAGAATAATATAACTTATATTAAACTTATAATAACACCTTAGAAAGGAGTGGGGTGAAGAAAAACATTCACCTCCACCCCTCATTTCCACTCCAAAATAAATGACATGTATGCCGGTACAGTTTCGTAATTATTTCTTCATTGTCATATCAACATAGCATTTTACATTAACAAGGTACAAAAAGTAATCACTAAATGTAATATATAGTTAGTGTTGCAAAATACATGTGTATAAATACATTGCCGTTCCAGTCAGACACCCTATAAGTTATGTGACCAGAACATTTCTTTATATCTTCATTTTAATGGGATGAAATTTTTAACATTGCTTGAGCCATGAAACAACTAGTTCCAAAGTTTAACACAACAAACAGACATACACAAACTTTTCATAGTAGTTCCCACTACTGAAAAGTAGTAGTGAGAACTACTATATAATCCAATGTATATAGAAGTTGTGTAG
>NW_006799968.1:3634372-3697357 GCF_000485575.1 Poecilia formosa | reverse complement strand
CACCTCATTCCAGCACAAAAACCTTTTGTCAAAAAAAAACGTGTTTTTTTTTTGTTTGTTTTTTTTTTTTTCACAGAACAAGCGTTTCCATTAAGTACATTTATTTACATAATTCCAATTTGTGCAATTTTAGCAAGATAAATGAAACTGGTCTTGATAATGAAAAATTTACATTGATAGGAGAGGCTTCTTCTGAGATTCTCTTTCATGTTTTAATAAAACTAAACCTGAAATGAATTACACTGCCTTGTAAAAGCCAATGTGACAATCTGTTTTGTCACATTGGAAATACAAAGATCAATATGTTGCTTGTGGTAGGCAAATACAGTAGTGCATAACTGCAAAGTGGAAGGAAAATGCCATCAAAGTTTGTCTTTACAAACACATTTCTACATTTGTATTTATTTATCTACCTACTTAGAAAATCTAGGGACTCACATTTTTGCCCACATTTCTTTGCAAAATAGCTCAAGTTCATTTAGATTAAATGGAGAGCACGTCAGCATTGTCATATTTAGGTATGTGTTTTAATTAGATTTAGGTCTGGGCTTTGACTAGGCCATTCTAAAACATAGGTATTCTTTGATTTTCATTCCACCTTAGCTCTATTTGTATGTTTATGGTGCAAAAACACAAAATCTTACCAAGTGTTTATATTTAGATTCTTGTGTCAATATCTTACAGCACTTTAAATTAAATAGGTTCCATTAGAAGATTTCTTTAAACCATAACATGTCAGGATCGGTAGTTTTCTGTGTTTATTTTTGAGTAGTTTCCATGTTTATTTGTTATCGTGTTTCCCTGTGAGTCTCTGTCTCTGCGTTTCCCCGTTGATTGTTCCCAGATGTGTCTCGTTCCCTTGTTTACCTCCCTTTGTATTTAAACCCACCTGTTGTCTTTGTCTGTTGTCGGGTCCTCATCTGTTTCGGTCCCCTGTGCTGCCAGTGATTTTGGATTTTGAGTTGTTCTCCTGGTTCTTCATTAAATCATAATTTTCATCATGACTACCTGGGTTCACCGGTGTCGCCACCCACCGGACCGTTTTCTGTGTTTGGAGTTTTGTTTGGACTGAGTTATTCTTTTTCTTTGAACTCTGGCCCTCCATCCGTTGCCCCTCCGCCCACCCTGATGGGTTGTTTTTTGTTGTATTTTTTGGGGGCATCTGGGAGCTGCCCTTGAGGAGGGGGTGCTGTTGTGTTCTGTGTTTTCTGTGTAGTTATTTTTGAGGTTTTCTGTGTTTAGTCCTGTCCCTGTCCTGTCTTCCCCGTTGATTGCTTCCCAGGTGTGTCTCATTCCTTGATTACCCTCCCTGTGTATTTAAGTCCACCTATTGTCTTTGTGTGTTGGTCGGATCCTCGTCGTGTGTTACCGGTCGTGTTTGTCGTCAGCCTGTTTCCCTGTGGACTTTATCATTAAAATAATACATCTTCATTCTGACCTGCCTGTGTCTTATCTCACCTCACCAAAACCCGAATCATGACATAACACAGGAAAAATGTTGTTGGAAGTGAAATAATCTGCCAGGAGCACCAGCATTTTTTCAACATTCAAGAATTATGTACTGAAAACAAGTTCCTGTATCTTGCTTAAAAGTAATGAGTTCTTTTTATTTTACTCAGACATTCGCCCTAGAAACTAGAACAAAACTACTTGTTTTTGCAGTTTGTTTGATATGTTCAGAGTAATATATGTTACAACACATTTGACTTTGGAACTTGACGTTTCCTCGCAACATGCCTGTCTTACTACGTCTCGACATCTTCCTGTCCCCCCTCAGGGCATCCTGGTTAACAAAATCCTGACCTACATAGAAAGCCCAGAGAAGTCCACGGTGGCCCACGGCGTCGGCCTGGCCGTGGCTCTGTTCTGCACCGAGTTCCTCAAAGCTTTCTTCATCTCCCTGATGTGGGCGGTCAACCTGCGGACGGCCGCCAGACTGAAAGGAGCCTTCTCCTCTATAGCATTTCAGAAAGTCATCTCTCTGAGGGTGCACAGCGGCATTTCAATGGGAGAGGTAAAGCATGATGCAATCACCAGACGCTGTAATTACGGAGGATTTGAAATCCGCTCGCTGTCTCTCCCGTTAGATGATAAACGTCCTGACCAGCGACGGCCACCGGTTGTTCGAGGCGGTGCTGTTTGGGAGCTTTGCGATCTGCACCCCGGTGATCTTCATCGCATGCATTGTGTTAGCCTGCTTTGTTCTGGGTTACACTGCACTGACAGGGGTCTGCATCTACATCATCTTTGTCCCCTTACAGGTCAGCAGCTCGCATCACAACCCCGGCTTAGTTAGTTTTATCTGAGCATTAACTAAGCAACAGTAAGGACAAAGTGCATCCCTTAAAGGATGTTTTTAGATAAAAGGTAAAGAAAGAAATTGAATGTCAATCTATTTTTCCAGAATATGTTTCGACCAATAGAAAGTAGCTGTATGCGTAGCACTACTTTAACATATTCCTGCTCAAGTAAGAGTTAAAAGTAGCGACTCAAGTACTGATCATGACATCATCAGACGGACCGAAATACAAAGTTATGTGGAAAATATTTGTATTATCAATGAATCGATCAAGCTTATTTGAATAGCACGTTTCAGCACTTCAAAGTGCTTTACATCATAAAAACACAAAAGTACAAAGTCATAGAACAGACAGCCAATAATCGAAGCACTAGATTTTATCAAGTGCTGTTTTAAAGAGCAAAATGAAACTAATTCATATAAATAACATAATTACAAAATCACAAAATGAAGCAAATGAACATTCTTTATTCCCAAATTAATTTCTTTCTATATAAAACTGACGAAACTTTAACAAAAACATCAAGTCTGAGTCAGATGAATCCTTGGTTAAAACAAGCTTGTTCTTCATTCAGTGAAGTTGCTCACAGTGGGTAGAATCCAGACATTTTTACTCAAGCAAGAGTAGCAATACTACATACTAAAATTACTTAAGTGAAAGTAAAAAGTACAGTAAAAATACTCCTAAAATCAAATTTCTTTTGCAGTTTTTCCTGGCAAAGCTCATTAACAAGTTTAGATGGAAAGCCATGCAGCTCACAGACGGCCGCGTCCGCACCATGAACGAGATTCTGAACAGCATCAAGCTCATCAAGATGTACGCCTGGGAGGAGTCCTTTGAGAAGAAGATAGCAGGTGAGTCTGGTGTTTGGACAGAGTCTCACAAAAGTGTTTTTATTACACTTTGACTTTTTACACATTCTGACTTCAGTGTAATCTTATTTAGGTTTTTATGTAGTAAAACATAGATCACCCTCAAGCAGCCCCGTGATCATGAAATGGATCAAAAATGTCACTATTTATTTATTTACTGAGTCAAACTGTTGTTCATTGTAACTAATAAAGCTCAACCTTAGAACAGAGTCTGTTTTACATGAGCTCAAGCCACACACAGATGAACTCTATTTACTGACGAGGTGACGTAAGGATTATTTTTATTTAGGGCCATCAGAGTAAAACAGGTTGAATAGAAAGGCACAACACAATTTTCAGAGTTTTATTTGTAAAAAATTGTTGAAAACCATGTATGATTTTCCTTCTAACCTATAATTCTCCCCGCCTCCTAAAGGACATTCTGTGGTACTACATGACAGAAACGTTATCTTCCTTCCAGGGTTAAGAAAAAAGGAAAAGAAGCAGGTTCGGTTGGTCAGCTACATCCAGAACATCAACACCAGCATCTCCAGCATCATTCCGACCGTCGCCACCGTTCTCACCTTCCTGGTGCACACTCTGCTGGGTTTGTCGCTCACCACGTCCGACGTAAGTGTAGCAGCGGGCAGCGCCAGGGGGTTTGTCGTGTGGGGGGTTGTGAAATCAGCAGTTATCACGATTCATGTCTGCCAAGCAATTTTCATTTAGACTCGGTTTTAACCCTGCCAGGGGTCATATTGATTTTGTTTATGTTCTCTGACATCAACAGGCCTTCACTACCATCGCCATATTCAACGCTATGAGGTTCTCTCTGGCTCTGCTGCCACTGTGCGTGAAGGCTCTTGCTGAAGCCGCTGTGTCCCTCAAGAGATTAAGGGTACAGTTTTAAACAGCTGCTTTCTTTTTAAATGTTTCTGCACAAATCGGTGAACTTCTGTGCTTTTTTTATGTTTATCACGTAAGATCCATGTAATTTAAAGGAAGTCAGTGATAGGCACTCTAAAACCGATATAGTGATATGGATTAAGAATTGTATTGCAATATTGTTTGGTATTATTGTGATGACAATTAAAAATTATGATAAAACTATTGTTTGTTTTTTGTGGTAACTGTATGCCGCAGCATTCATAGCATCAAGTGTTTTTGGACTTATTTACTTAAACAAAACTCCTACTTCTTGCACAAAAAATATTTGTAAATTAGTTTTATCTTATTTCAAGTGTACTAAGATATTTGCACTAGAAATTAGACCAAAATATTTGGTAGGATTTTGTGTTTTTTGGGTTGCCAGTTACTTAAGATGCGTGACTTATGTCACTAAGCTGCACACAGTAACTGCATTTAATCAAATTTACTGAAATCTATTGCCAACAAACACTGGAGAAAATTGTTTAAAAAAAACTTTTTCAATAATTCCATCGATTTTGGCTTTTATTTAATTGACAAAATTTATTGAGACAATGATAAATCAAATTCTTTTCACTGTAAAAACAATTGTTTACGATACGCGATACAATAAATACCCCTAATCCGATGTACGGCTGCTGTTTCAGAAAATCTTGCTGGTCCAGAATCCCGAGCCCTACCTGGAGCAGAGGAAAGACAATAACACCGCTGTAGAGATGAGAAATGCAACTCTGTCCTGGACCAAAACTGCCAGCGGGCCGGACCTCCCCAATCCCCAGAATGGCCAGGTGAAGGACCACAAGCAGGACGAGACGGGTCAGAGTGAGAGCTTACCGACGCTGAAGAACATCTCCTTCACTCTGCCCAAGGTCTGCAGCAAATCCGGTGAACTTGTTGTGGACACCGCTGAAGGGCAACTAAAGGGCTCTGCTTTTGCTTCCTGAAGGGCAACCTGCTGGGCGTTTGCGGCAACGTGGGGAGCGGAAAGACGTCGCTCATTTCCAGCATTCTAGAACAGGTTACTTTATCTTTTTCTCAGAATTTCTACAGATTTATTCCCGTTTCTTTTCACTCCATCATGCTTTCCCCTCTAGCTACCCAGGTTTGTAGCGCTCCTGCAGTCTAAGTGATCTTCTGGTTTTCTTGCAGATGCACCTTCTTCGGGGCTCCATCACAGCTGATGGGACGTTCGCCTACGTTTCCCAGCAGGCCTGGATTTTCCACGGAACAGTTCAAGAAAATATTCTGATGGGGGAAGCTTTCAATCAGGCCAAGTAACTACACGTCTGGGGTTGGGAATTCATCTCATCGCTTATTATTTATCATGATAAAATTCTTATTGTGATAACTTAGTTATCATTATTTAGATAGTTTTAAAATTTTCCCCACTGTTATTCAATGAGAGTATCAATGAATATCAATATATTTGAAAATATGATTAAAGGCGGTTATTCAGTTTAGTGATACAAATCGCTCTTGTTTAAGTGTCTAGTTTGCGAAAGAAGCGCTTTATAAATGGGAATGTTTTTCTACAACAGTGTTTGTGCTTGAGGGGCCATGATTGCTGTATCATGCAGTCACAGCCACACAGACCTAAAAACAAAGAAATAAATACAGTTTATTGTCACTTTTATTATTAGACAGGTCCATATCGCTCAACCCTTCTGCACTACTAGTTACAGAATAAACTCAGAGTGTTGTTTAAACATATCAAATGATAATCTATGCTAGGTGTTCTGCGCTAACACAAACCAAACGGACAAGCTAACGTTTAGTTTTTTTTCCTCTAAACACAGTCTGCTTTGGAGGTTATCTCACATGAAAACTGTTTGACTAGGAGAAAGGGAAGTCTGATCTGTCACGGCGGTTAAACGAGGGCAGAGGTCATCTGTGTTATCTGACAGCTTTATGCTAGCATTAGGCCAACTGCTGATCTGTACATAGTGAGACCTTTATGGGGAGAGACTTGATGTAAGTTAAGATAAGAACTGTAAGAAATGTACGAGATAAGCTGCGGGTAGATAATTCTCGGGATAAATGTGTTTATTGGTTTAAATGTCTATATTTCAAAGAAAGGCAGCTGTTATCACTGAGGCAGCACAAAGCCTGGCTAACATTCAGATATAAAATGATATAACGATGCTTTTCTTTATTTTCTGGCATATATTCCAATGTTTTTATGATTGATCCATTTTGTACAGAGCTGGGAAAAAGTATTTGCCCCATTACAGATTCATTTTGCTTTGGATTATCAAGCAAATTTTAATAACAGCAAAAGATTAAACACAAAATCCAGTTTTCTGTTTGAAAATGTAACAGGAAGTTGCATTTTTCTGTTACAGCACTAGCTATATGGCCTACTCTTCATTGCAAAATTGTTCTACATTAGTCTAGTTGTAATGTACATTTAAGCTCCTTCCAAAGCATCTTAACTGGATCCGACCCCAGAATTTGACTAGGCCATAATTCTCTTTTCTCAGGTGATATTTGCTAACGTGCCTTGGATGATTTTCCTGATCCAAAGTAGCCGCAAACAATCACACTCCCACTATGTTTAAGTGCGTTAATGTTACTCCAGATGCAAGTTACATCTGTCCTGTGTGTCATACGTTACGGGACACACATCTTCCAAAAACCATCAGGAAACGTGAGCTTGGTCTTTGAGTGTTTTTGCCCAATTTTTTGATTATTGTTGAATCACGGGCACTGACATCATCTGCATTTATATCACAAATGTACGCAAAACTTTGTCAGTATTCCGCTAACATTGATAAAACACAATTTCCATTGCAGTTTTGCAATGGAAATTGCAAAACTGCAAAATTTACAGATTTTCTATATGAAACTTGTTCCTAGTGGTGAAAAGTTTTTATTGACAAATGACAAAATTGCCACAATTCTATAAAGTCAATTTGTTTTTTCAAAATGTCAAATTGCGAAATTACATGGTCAGTGGATGTGCAGCTCATGACTCTCAGAGTTTCAGAGGTCTACAGGGCTTTCAATGTTTTTTATGAAAAAACAATGACAGCCTGAGTAAATACAAATTAGCAGCTTGTCTTTGATTGGGTTATCCTTGTCTTATACAAAAATCTTTTTGTCCTGAAACATAAAGTGAAACAAAAAAGCATAAAAGGAAATCCGCATGTGGCAAAAACAGTTTTTCACAGCGCCGCAAGTGTCAAACTAAAAGCCGTCATGTGTTTATGTTGTACAGATACGACCGGGTTTTGGATGTGTGCAGCCTCAGAGCTGACCTTAAGATACTTCCATATGGAGATCGGACTGAGGCAAGTGATCTCTTTAACCTTCTTCTGCCAGTGTTCCTGTTTTGGGTCTGACCATAGATATAGGAGTATCTACACTCATTTTGAATCTGAATTTGACTGACAGGAATGTCAGGTTTATTAAAAGTGTTTATTTCTGTGCACTAAACATTTGCATGAATTACTGCATCAATGTGGCATGAAGGGGGAACACGAGCTTTTGTGACCAGTTTCCCGTCAGTGTGGACAGGAACCAGATCTTGCTGGAAGATTAAATCAGCATCTTCATCTCCACAGCTGCACCTTTCCTTTTTTTTTCCTTCCACTTAACCTTTTGATGAAAAAAACATTCAACTTTCTTGCAACATTCAAATTTTCTGAGACACTAAACTTTGGGTGTTCATTATCCAGTAGCAGTAATCATGAAAATGACAAGAAATTGAGGCTTGAAATATTTCACTCTACGTGTAATGAATCTACATAATATGGGAGTTTCACTTTCTGAAGTGAGTGACACAATACTCTGTTGTTTGTCTGCACAAAGTCCCATTTTCAGGTGGATTTTTAAAAACATTTATTGGGGAGAAATGTCATAGTTCTTATGTTGCCATATTTTTTTTTGTCAGATTGGAGAACGGGGGCTGAACCTGTCAGGAGGACAGAAGCAGAGGATCAGCCTGGCCAGGGCCGTCTACGCCAACAAAGACATCTTCCTGCTGGACGATCCACTGTCTGCTGTTGACGCCCATGTGGGGAAACACATTTTTGAAGAATGCATAAAGAAAGAGCTTCAAGGAAAATCCATCATACTCGTCACACATCAACTCCAGGTAGGATCATACAAACCTTTTGCCAAGTGGGACGAAACCTGTCGAGCTGAAGGTAATTGAGGGCCACAACATTTAGATTTTTTTTTTTTTTTTTCATTTTTATTTTTAATTAGAAAACAAAAGATGCGTCTCACTTTTACCTGCAAGAATACAAACATGCAACATTTAATAAAATGGTAAAAGTCTGATTTCCGTAGAGGTATATGTTTTATGTTGGTTTGAAACATAACATTTTACAGGTACACACACATTACAAACAGTATCCTATCAGTTTTTTTGATTATTATTCAAACAAGAACAGAATGTGGATTTGTTCTTGTTCTTCAAGAACTTGAGTAAAAATCATTGGATGTTTGTGGATTTTGTTTACTATGATTTTAAAATGGAAAAAACGAAAAATATGTCTGACATGAAATGATTTCTTTTGACACCTTACTGCAATAGATGGATGCTATTGCAGTAAATGGAAAACAAATTTTGGAAAACTGACAATTTCCAAAACTTGGAAATTGTCAGGTTTTTCTTTTAACAACAATCCAAAGCCGTTTTTATGTCTCACATTTTTAATGATATACAGATTTTTTTTTAATTGTGTTTAGTGTTGAGAATATAAAAGGAAGAGATAATAATAATAATAAAAATCACAATAAACTTGCTATTCTAATTTAATAAAATTTTGTGTGTGCCAGTTTTGACCATCACAGCAAAAAAAAAGTTTGGACACCACTGACCTAAATGAAGTTGTGAAAAATGCTATGAAAATATAAAATGCTTTCCAAGTATTACTTGCAACTCCACTCATTTTGTTTTTAAAAGAAAGGCTCTAATTAGGCGATTGTTGTGGCGTGCGTGTTGCAGTATCTGGAGTTCTGTGACGACATCCTGGTTCTGGAAGAGGGCGAAGTGAGGGAGGCCGGGAATCACCAGGCACTGATGAAGGCCAATGGACGCTACGCTCAACTCATCAGCAACTACCAGATGGAGCAGTCGGAAGTGAGAGCGTCACAAAATGTTTTTATGAACCAGATATACGCCCCTCTTCACTTAGACTTTCTCGTTCTACAAGCACGGGGTATTAAACGGAAGAATCAGCTGTAAAACAAGCTGTAATCGCCGGGTTCTTGTTTGTGAATGTCAGGCACAGAAGGAGGAGGAAGAGGAGGGCGAAGATGAGGTGTCCCACAAAGAGGCTGCTGAGGTCAGACGGCGCACTGACAGTGGGATAGTGAACCCTGGTATGAAAACACAGATGATCTATTTCTGTGGAACATGACAAATAATTGTTGGTAAAAAGTAATTATTGACTTAAAACAAACTCCTATATCTTGCTGAAAAGTTACTTATAAGTTAGTTTTGTCTAATTTCAAATGCACTGATATATCTGCCTTAGAAACTAGACCAAAAATGCTTGGTAACACATACTGATGTCATGCTAGTTAGCTCCTGGGGAAGTTTGTATCTTTAGGAGTTAGCTTTCTTCTAAGAGTAGCATGTAAGTTAAGCTGAGTTTTATAACTGCTGTAGTCGTGATCGAGAAAATAACATCTGTGCCTCTTTTCAGCTTTTGACATGTCAGATGAAACTGATGATGGGGCGCCAGCGGACCAGAAGCGTAAGTAAACAGAAATCAGTAGACTCTGATGCTGACCCAACAGTTGGTTCAAGGTCCAGACCAACGATGCAGAACAGTCCCTACATGGGAGACCAGAACCTTAAAGACAATGATTCACAAAGTTTAATTTTTGCTTTAACTTCACAACACAGGTTACTTTAATTTGTTCAGATTTTCAGTCATGTTTCAGTCATGTTTTCTTCTACACTGCCATTGGCAGTGTAGAAGAAAATAACTTATGTCCAACTGTTGTTATCTTATTGTGATGTTCATAGAAGCAGGTTTACCTTTAATTTTAACAACCATGACAAAATGAAGAAAATTAGAGGAACACTGAATATAAAAGCTTCAAAAACAGCAAACTTTTATCAGAACAGCTATGCAGAAAAACTTACGTCATAAAGCAGCACAGATGATCCAGAAAGTGAATGAGGGAGAATATATGTAGTTTTATTAAGGACTATAGTAAAAAGGGCAAATAAAGGCAAAATCAAGACATATTGAGAGGGTTATTTAGGACCTCTGGTGGGTAAAAGAAGTGTTGCAAGGAATGAATAAAGCACAAAAAATGTCAGACAATGGCAGATTCAGCATTAGGCTGTACAAATAGAACATGTTTCAATCAAATAAGGACTTTATTTGATCATTTTGTTCCCGTTCAGCCGCTGTGACGGGAGAAGATCAGCTGGTAAGTCAGGAATCCTCCACAGAGGGATCAGTGTCCTGGAGAGTCTACCACCAGTACTGCCAGGCAGTTGGAGGTCTGACACACACAAAAACACACGCACACACACGCCAAACTCAGCAGCAATGTTCTTCAGATATCCTCTTCACGGCTGGTTTTATTTGGTGAAACTTTGTCTGCAGGTTACTTCGTCACCTTCTTCACCATCTTCATCATAGTCCTCATGATCGGATCCACAGCTTTCAGCAACTGGTGGCTAAGCTACTGGCTGGGGCAGGGAGACGGGGTGAGGAAGTTTGTCTTTCCTGTCACACATTTTCATTTTCAGTCACAAGTTTTCATGAATTCTTATAACTAGAGATGCATCATGCACAGTTTTCCCAGCCAATATCAATTCCCGGTTTTCCCATCCTGGTGGATCCAAACTGTTTGATTCCAAAAAGGAAAAGAGTGGAGCAGGTGCTTTCATAAAGGATGTAGTTTTGAATCCAAGAAATGCAGAAATTACAAGTTCATTCATATTTGTGGACGAAAACATGTCTCCACCATGGATTTAATTAAACTTAACACAATTGCATCATCATTGTTGTTAGAAATAGCTAGTGTGAGTAGAAAGATAGCTAGCTATAGCTAGATAAAGAGCTATATTTTATGTTTGGTGCAATAAAGTTAGATAAATACATAGTAAGCCAGCTAGCTATTTATGTGGCTAATAATAAGGTAGCTGGCTATTTATCTAGCTTAAATATCTAGCTAGTTATTTATCTAGCTAGTTAGATAAATAGCTAGCTAGCTTGTTAGATAGATATCTAGTTCTTTGTCCAGCTAGCTAACTGTTTATTTGCAATAGCAAATAAACAGAAAATTTATCTGGCTACCATATTAGCCAGATAAATAGCTTGCCATATATTTATCTAATTTTATTGCACCAAACATGAAATATATTAAACCTATTTCTAGTCTTTGCTCCTCTAATATCTTTATATTTTCTTTTGTTTAGTCCAATTCAACTTCTAACTCTGGAAATATGACTTCTAAACCTGGTGATGTCTCCCAAAATCCCCGCCTGCACTTCTACCAAATGATTTATGGAGTGATGATCCTCGTCACGGTGGTCCTTGCTGTTATCAAGTGCTTTTTTTACACTCATGTCACACTGAGAGCTGCCTGCAAACTCCATGACAGTATGTTCCGAAAGGTACTGTGGAAAATCTGGACTCAGCAGAGATCAGCTCCAGTGGATCTGTTCCTTTGTCAAAAGCGAGAACATCGTTTCCTATCTTCCCAGATTCTTGCCAGCCCAATGAGTTTCTTCGACACGACACCTACTGGACGAATTCTCAACCGCTTTGCTAAAGATCAGGAGGAGTTGGACTCTGTGCTTCCTCTCCACATGGACCCTTTCCTGCAGTTCTGTCTCCTCGTCACATTCACCATCATCATCATCGCCTCTGTTTTCCCCGCCATGCTGGCAGCTGTGGTTGTCATGGGTGTTTTGTTCACCCTCATCCTCTTGTAAGTCCAACACCAGTCAGGCCAATGTCGGGTCAGAAAGCTGCAGGTTAAAAAAATTGGTCTCTTATTGGAAGATTTTTTTTCAGTGTATTTCAGAGAGGCATTCGTCAGATGAAGAAGATGGAGAACATCAGCCGCTCTCCGTGCATCTCTCTCACTACCTCCACCCTACAGGGCCTCAGCACCATCCACGCCTACAACATCAGGGACAGCCACATAAAACTGTAAGATATCGTCAAGCGATATCTCTCTGACAGACATCTTGGTACTGATCTACAATGTACAGCACCTTGCAAAAGTATTTTTACCCTTCCAACACCTTAAAACTTTTGCCAGGCACTTTCAAATTTTGTCAGATTGTCAAAGTTTTGTGTCACCGTTTTACCTTTTTTATGTTTTGGTCAAACTCTAGGTTCAAATCTCTGAATGACATCAACTCCAACCATTATTTACTGTTCCACTCCGGCACACGGTGGCTCTCTTTCTGGTTGGACTTCATGGCCGCCTCCATGACGCTGCTGGTGGCTCTGTTTGTGGTGCTGAGCAGCAATGACGTCATTAGTCCGTCTCTAAAAGGCCTCACCATGTCTTACACCATACAGGTAAATCTGGACAGCAAACAGTTTTGGGTTTCTTTTGGTTTTTGGATCCTTCAGGCTTGTAGCAACACTGAGTTCTGCATGTCTACCAGCTGACAGGCATGCTCCAGTATGTAGTGAGGCAGTCAACTGAAGTGGAGGCCAGGTTCAATTCGGTGGAACGACTGCTGGAATACATCACGGTAAGAATCCTGATTAAAGGGGACGTATTATGCAAAACTCACAGTTTGTACTTCCAGTTGGATCTCTACTGCATCTAAAAAGAGCCCAAGCACTTAAAATAAAAAACACTTGGTCGATTTTGTGGTGTTTGTAAAACGGCCCGTTTCAAAAATCAAAAACCTCCAGAATGTAACGTCACAAATCAGCGGGCACTGCCCCTCACCTAGCAACTCCCAGCAAAGCCCAGCTTGTCACTTAGCAACCCAAACCGAACTCCAGCATGTTAGTTAGTTAGTTTACTCATTTCATTAAAAACTAAACAATTATATACAAATAGACCAAAAATATATTTAAACAATAGAAATTTACAAAAACCGAAACTAAGCAAACTGAATTCTAATTCACATTATTCTATTTCACATTTCACATTTCTTACAATTTTTACCATACTTTTAAATATGTACATTGATCTGGCATTTTTAATATCAACTCCTTTCCTTCTTAATAAGCAAAGCGACTCCACCACCTCTTTTCTTGCTTCTGTTCATATGACAGAGTTCATACCCAACAATATCGACATTATTTATATTTTCATCATTAAGCTAGGTGTCTGAAAGTGCTATTATACCAAAAGTTGTATTTAACTGTTATAAATAATCTGTTATTTGCATTCGCATTTATACTTCTACTATTAAAATGAATAATAGAAAGACCTCAATTTGTCATGTCTGTATGACAAATGGTTGCAGGGAATGGCTGAAAAGTGTTTTGTTGTTGACTTATCATCCAGAATCCACTTTTTGCATTCTTGTTGTTTGTGCAGAAAGTTGCACTTCTTTTCAAAGATGTATGGTTATATAATTGCGTGTCTGTTTGCAGCCATTTTTATGTGCGAGTATAAACATTGAGTTGAGGAGGCGTGGCTAGCAGCAGATAGTTTGGATTTAAAGTGACAAGAGGCCCTAAAACGGCTCATTCTGAGAGGAGCACAGAATAGGCAGAACTGGCAGACTGAAATCTCATCTAAGAATGAGTTTGTGCAAAAAAATGTAATGAACATGTTTTCATAGCTCACAGACCGGTTCAAGGAAGCATAACAGGTCACCTGTGAGAAAGCACTTCATCATCCTGGGGTGTCTAATAACACTTTTCTCTAAAGGGATTTCTTTTATTTGATTCCACATTCAGACCTGTAAGTCTGAGGCCCCCAGACACATAAAGGGGGCTAAGATTCCTGACGGCTGGCCCAAAAACGGAGCGATTACCTTCCATGAGTACAAAATGAGGTACAGAGAGAACACGCCTATCGTCCTGAATGGGCTCGATTTCACCATCCAGGCTGGAGAGAAGCTGGGCATCGTGGGAAGGACGGGCTCTGGTAAGCGGGCTTCCATCCTGCGCCGTCACCATAGTTACAGAGCATGACTCAGCCCCTCCCTCCCCCCCTGCGCTCCGTCTACAGGGAAATCCTCCTTAGGCGTGGCTCTGTTCAGACTGGTGGAGCCGGCGGGAGGGAGCATTCTTATTGACGATGTGGACATCGCAGCCATCGGCCTGCGGGATCTGCGCAGCAAACTCTCCATCATCCCCCAGGACCCGGTGCTGTTCACTGGCACAGTCAGGTACCCGCTACTCACACAAGTTTTTTGACAGAACAACCACTGCTGTGTGGACCAGTCACCAGCTTACCCACTATGTTTACCCACAGGTACAACCTAGATCCTTTTAATCAGTATACTGATGAGGAGATCTGGGCGGTGCTACAGAAAACCTACATGAAGGACTCGGTATGTTACTAAAACGCACAACTCTTTGGACTCATTGGAGTTTATAAAAGTATTAATTCTAACCTTCTTAAATAATTTACCAGTGGTTTTTACACAGTAGCTATCGGTGTTTTCTGCTTTTAGTGGTAATCAGAAGAGGCTTCAACATCAGTAAATGCTAGCTAGCTTTTTCTACGTTCTACGCTTTGCTTCATACAGATGATCTGGACCCTCGACTTGCTAGCTGGAGGCATGGATTACATTGAAGTTTTAAAGAACTGGATCTCATTTTACCCAGTCGTTAATGTTTTGGCATTGCATAAGGCGTCAGTTTGATGAAGCTTACCAGAAATTGCTTGTTCTGTAAACAGCCCCGTAGAAAGTAGAGCCACAACATCTTTGTCAGCAATAAAATGTCTTAAACATTCGTCTTGGTCTAACTTTAATGGCTTAATATTTGGAAAGCAAGGCCAACATCGACTGAACGTCTGCGTTCACTTCCTCTGCCGCTATTGCTAAAACTACAGGCAAACTACAATTTTAAAACAGAAAAACTATGTCATCATTCACAACTTCTGCTGATCACTGATTCGAAATTGAGTTCAAAGAAAGAAATCCCAGCCGCGCAATGAAGTGAGATGAGAATCGAGCAGAATTGCATAAGAAAGCAATAGTCAGGCTAACTAAATGCTAATTTGGCTGTGAAATATATCTAATCAGCTCAAATGACCAAAGGTACGGTTCCAGCACCTTGACGTTTGCTCTTATGGAGAAGGTTAAGACAGCCATAATTCCAATGTGGTAAACAACTTAAAGCGTGATCCAAGCTTTTTATGCAAGAATAAATGTGTCTTTACAAGTGGAACAAATAAACATGACTAAACGTGAAATTAAGTTTTAAATGTCAACTTCTTTAAAACAAAAGGTATATATTACAGTTAGTTTGTGCTAGCTTTATGTCCCGTAGATAAAGCTAGCACAAACTAACTGTAATATATATACTTACGGAAGATAAAGTGTTAAATACATTGTGCCTGTGTGTTTCCTCAGATCTCCAAGCTGGACGGGACGTTGCAGGCTGAAGTGTTGGAGAATGGAGAAAACTTCTCTGTCGGTGAGAGGCAGCTGATGTGTATGGCCAGAGCACTTCTTCGCAACTCCAAGGTCCGTATGCGTGGGCATCCATATGCCTACACTGTCACCACAGTAATCACATCCCCTTAATATTGACACAATTTGTCACGATGTGGCACTGATATTGAGAGACTAGCTCAACATAGTAGTGTATAATTTTGCAATTTAAAGAAAGATATACAGGAATAATGACACCAAAACCAAAAGAAATCAAAGAAAAACGCATTGTCCTACATACAGAATACTTTGTGTTGAGGGGGAGTTAAACAGCAAATGCTTATTGTTGGCAGCATCAAACTATGGGAAGTAAAGAGAAGTTTTTTAAAGGCTGCAAAATCAGCCTTTAAAAAAAAACAATGGGTCATGAATTAGAATGACCCAGTCAAAGTCCAGACCTAAATCTAATTGAGATTCTTTGACTAGACTTGAAAAGGATTGTTTTTACCGATGTTCTCCATTTAATTTTAGCAATTTTGCAAAGAATAGGCAAAAATATTAGTCTGTCGATGTGCTGGTAGAGACACGAAGGAAAATAACTACAACGGGGGAAATGAAAGCAAATTCAGCAAACTGTGCAAACATCGAGTCATTTTCTTCCTAATCCACATTGTTTCACTCTTTTATTGGTCTATCAAAGAAAATCCCAAATAAGTACACTGAAGTTGTCTTTTTGCATTGTAAGACAATGGGGAAAATATTCATGTTTTTTTAACTATTCTGTTGCAGATCAAGTTCAGTCAATCAAGTTAACTTGAGTGTAGCACATTTCAGCAACACAGCGGCTCAAAGCTCTTTGTCCTAAAAACAGAAAAAACGCCATAAACACATTGTAAAACTAGTGACAGACATTACATTTTGTCAAGTTCCACCATCAAAATCATCAATGCTCATCAAATATGTTGTCAAATTCTAGTTATTATGAATCACAAGTGGGTTTTAGTCTTGATTTAGATCTGAGTGGGTGCCTCATCCTCCATGGTGTGCCTGACAGATCATTCTGCTGGACGAGGCCACGGCCTCCATCGATTCAGAGACGGACGCTCTGATCCAAAACACCATCAAGGAGGCCTTCCATGACTGCACCATGCTCACCATCGCACATCGCATCAACACTGTGATGTACGCAGACCGCATTCTGGTCATGGACGATGGAAAGGTGAGCTACATGGAGACGACGAGGAACGCTTTTAAGAGTCTCGTCCCTACGACAGCACACTACGGCAGATTTAGTTATTAAAAAAAGAGGGGTAAAGTCCTGCCGAAAACTCAGAAATTTTGAGATCAATCTCAGAAATTAAAAAAAAAAAAATGTAAAAAGTGGAAATTTGAGAGTTTGAGAAGTAGAACGTTGACTTGAAAAAACTCAGAAATTTTGGGATTAATCTTATAAATTTTCTAGAAAATCTTAAAAGTTTCTGCCTAGAACAAAATTTTGAAATCAACCCCAGAAAATTTTGAGGTAAAAATCTTGGAAAAGTCAAACCTTTGGAGTTTCAAATGTCAAAAATTTTCTACTTTTTTTTTTTTCCGCAACGTCTCAAACTCAGTTTAATCAGAGATTAATCTCAAAAATTTTTTCTGAACTTTTCAAACTCAAAAATATATTTACACATTTTTCTTATTGAAAATTTCTGTTTTTTCTTGCAAATTTGCAACTTTTCATATTTGGAAATATCCTATTTTTTCTAGAAAACTTCAGTGATTTTTTTGTTTTTTTTGGCAGAAATTTATTTATTTATTTTTTCCATCTCCAATGGCCCTAACTCGCCGCTGTGCGTCCCCTGACTCGTCTGGCTTTGTCTTTTCAGGCAGCAGAACTGGACCCCCCTGAAGTGCTGAAGCAAAGACCAGATTCCTTGTTCTCCTCACTCCTCACTGCTGCTAACACTGTGAACACATAAAACCTCCAGAGTCACATCATCGAGCGCAGCAGTAACTCATAGCAACAGCTCTTCATCACTTAGCCTTATGTCAGTCGGTGCTGTAAAACTATAAAGTGGGAAGCTGAGCTTAAATCAAGTGTGGCAGAGAGGGAGAGATCAGATGTGGGAAATATTAAACTTTTATTTTTGTTTTCTTGGCTGGGTAAATAAAGGTGTACTTATATCACAAGTGTTCCAGGAAAAACAATGTTAACAATGTTCTTTCATCAGTTTTTGATCAGCGTTTGTGTGTGTTTTATTTATTGCTCCCTGTCACTTTTGCAAATGTCATGTAAATGTTGAGAGTAATGCAGAATACCAAGTGAAAACGTATACATTTTTAAATTGCCACTGCCTTTGAAAACACAAAAGGCTCCCATGTATCGTAAAACCGACATCCGTTTTCTGATGAAATGTACAACAGGGCTCTTTGAACAAACTAGCAATAAACACTGAAAATTTGTAACCTTGAGTCGTCATCAGCTTTAATTTTAAAGTCTAGTTTAAAGAAAGAATGGCAAGGAGAAAGTCCCCAAGAAATCCTGTTTGAAGTTTGCTACAAACTTCAGATGAGATTTTTTTTTGACCTATTTAAAGTTTCCATCCAGTCTGAATTAGCTCCAGTTACTTTTTGTAGACCAAAATGATGCACCAATGAATGAAAGTCAAATAAAAAAAATTAAAAAAACACTGGAGACATTCACATAGCATTGCAAAATTTTAACAAAACTTGAAAGAGTTTGGATACTTTTGAAAGGTTGTGAGTTTATTTTAGCTCAAAGAGGAAAACATTGTGTTTGTAAACCAAATATTAAGCAATAAAAAATGAGAGCAGATTGAACCGAATCACTTTTCAGTTCTCAAAAAGGGGGGAGATAAATTTTCATCAAAGAACTCAGTTTGAGATTAATCTGAAGTTTTCTAGAAAATATTGACATTTTTGAGTTCCAAAAGTAGAACATTTTCAACTTTTGTCAATTTTCTGAGTTTCAAAAGTCAAAAAGTTTTGACTTTTGAAACTCAAAATTTTTCAACATTTTTATTTTTCTAAAAAACTTCTGAGATTAGTTTCAAATTTCAGTTTTTTTTTCTAGCAAATTTTCCACTTTTGTTACTCTGACATTTAGAGTTTTTTCTAGAAAAAGTCAGAGACTCAAAATTTCTGAGATTTTTGGCAGAAATCTACCCTTTTTGTTCTCAATTTCTATCTGTGAGGGCCCTGATATGTGCATCTTTACACCAGAGACGTAAAAACTCAACAATACAAAAGAAAATGGTGAACAGAAAAGAAAACTGGTTTCTGAAAATGAAAAGTCTGTTTTCATCTTTCTTAGCGCCACACGATGGCGGTATAACCTTCTATATTCTGAAGGTGCTATTGGAGGAAATAACTATAAACTCCACAAAGGCACATCACTCCACTGAATTACAAAAACTACTTTAAACCATTAAAATGATTCTAATAAACTGAATCGCTCTCTAATCCGTTTTGACTCTCATGACTGCATTTCTACTTTTGTGTGAACTCTCCCGATGAACTTCTGATGGTTTGGTGTTGGAAGACAGATGCTCCCTTTGTTCCTCTTTATACCCCGCCAAAAAGAAAAAGAAAATAAAAGATTAACTTGTCGTGCTTTTCCAGCTGAAGCATCAAAGCAAATAAAATTAAAGAACCAAGATTTAAAAAAAAAAGGGAGAGAAAAAAAAGCCACTGCGAAAATAAGAACATTAAGATGGTCACGGCAACTCAGACAAGACACAAGTTCTGCTTATACATATTGGAGTTGAATCTCCCCTGCAGCTCCTCTGGAACAACGAGGAGCTCAGTGATGTGCCTGGAACGTTCCCGGCGGCGTGGCCCACACTGAGCCCGCTGCTGCTGCCTCTCGATTTGCTCTGGTGACCTCACAGTCACAAGCTTCTCCTGCAGGCTGAGGCTGGATAAAATTATCAATAGATCAGTTATTACCCTTGGTGTCTACATGCGATCATGCTGAGTTGTGTATTCTCCCCAAAAAATAAAAAAAGGGAACAACTTTCCAAACATATTATTTTTTTTTCTTTTTTTGTACTTCTCATTTTCTCCTTGGTGCTACTTTGTGATTATTTTATCGTTTCTGTAAGTCGCTTGCAAGGATTTTTCTTTCTCGGCTGTGTGACTCTTTCGAATGGAAATAACGTCCTTATTTAAACTCCCTTTGTTGTGATTGTTCTCATTCTGAAATGAGGGAGGAGAAAAAAGACAAAACTGGGAAAGGTTTTCCAGAACAATGCTAATGGTGCAGACCTATCAATCAATCAAGTTTATTTGTACGGCACATTTCAGCAGCAAGGCAGTTCAAAGCGCTTTACATCATAAAAACAGAAAAACACAAAGTCATAGAATGCACTCAACAAACAAGAAAACCAGTAAGCATTGCATTTTTGTCAAGTGCCATTGTTACACATCAAAATGTTTCAAAAGCAACTCTGAACAGCTGGGTCTTTAGTCCAGATTTAAAGGAACTCAGTGAAGAAGAAGAGTCGTGACAGCAACCATTTAGTTTCACGCAGAGAAACAGAGCAGCAAATGTTCTGCTTGTTCGGTGAGTATTAATAGAAATACTCAGAATCAGTGTTTTGTAGACCCAGCGAGAGTATACTGTAGGTACCAAGAGAGGAACTGTGCGCTGGATGAGGAACTAAGTTGTCCAAGTTGTCCGGCGAAGGCCTCACGGGTTTCTTAGAGAACATTAGCGAACAAACTGCAAAAAGAAGACAGAGGAACTGAGCAGGTAGAAGAAGAGGGACAAAGTTGTGGAGGAGTTTCAAATCAAGATGAGCTTTGTAGCAAAAACCTACCAAGACACGGCTGCCTAAAGCAAAGAGAAGCTAGAAAAAGCTCTCAGACTGTTGTGGAGGATCAACTTTCAGCAGGATGACCGAAAACGCAGAGGTGACATCATCAAGATTCAAGCGTATTCATGTTGACCCAGTCAAAGTCCAGACATAAATTCAGGAATATTAAGGCTTGACAATGACTTTTTACAGATCTTCTCCATGCATTTAGCCTGAGTTTGTGCCTTCAGAGTAGAGTTGGGCATTTATTGTATCGTTTATCATTTATCATGATAAACTTCTACTCGTGATTTTGATTTATCGCTCTCACAATAAATCCAAATTATGTTTAAAAGCCCATAAAACTCTCCGTACCGTCAGGATTGTTAGTTTTACTACTTTCCTCCACTTTTTGTTCAAGGGTGTATCAATAAATATCAATACATTTGAAAATAAGATTAAAAGCAATCTCTGTGTGCATTACAGTGATACACATCATGCTCCTTTAAGTGACTGGTGTCCTAAAGAAGTTTATTGCACATTATTTGTTTTTCAAAAACAGGATTTGGGTTTGTGGATCTATGAGTTTCCTAAAAAAGTAATAAATAACTTGTATCGTCACTTTTATCGTTATCATAATAGTACCACAAAATGTCTGTTAGTCTGTTGATACATTCCAATTAATAATGAGACAGCATCAATTAATATCACTCAAATGAAAAAGTATGATTAAATGCAGTTAACTTACTATGTGCTGCTGTTTAGTCATTTGAAATCACACTTTATGTAATGGGTACGTTTATTAAAAGTAGTTTTTGTACTGAATACTGAAAATACTTAACTTCTTATCGCCCACTCTCAAAAATAACAATAAAATACTTCTAAGATTTTGGCTGTTTCAGCATGACAAAGTGTGAAATTGAGTGTTAAGACGTTTGTAAGTGCACAGACGTGGATGTGGATGGATGAAGGAAGGTGTCTCCAGATATTTTCATACACATTTTGTTTTTTAAATAGTTCAGGCTTTATTTTGTCCCTTTTATTTAATTTTCTCACGTGTAATTTTCAGACCCACTCTTACATGATAAATTCATGTTGGACGTCTGTGTGCGGACGTAGCTGCACGCTGGCTGCGAGTGGGCGGAGCTAAGCGCGTAGCTGCTTGGAGTTTGTCAGTTTCCTAAATATAGCGGACGGACATTGTCAGTGTGTCTGTCTTTCTGCCGGGAACGCTTAGAGATAAAGACGGCATTTATACAAGCTGCTTTTGGAGGGGGGCAAATTGGTAAGTGGAGCAAAACGCCGTTTTTTCCCCTTTTTTCTTTCTTCTATTTTTAATAAGTGAAAGTCCGTTTACAGGGCTGCTTTCTGTGCTGTAGGGAGTGCAGGGAGGGGACCGCTACACTTCATCCACCGCTCCGATACAAGTCTTGGTTCAAATATGTCACTGAGTTTCTAACACTCACCTTAACACGCTTTAATGTGAGTATCGCATGGTCGGTGCTGTCGCGTGCCGGAGGATGAGTTTCTGTACATGCTGTGATCAGCCGATACATCAACAGGATCAAACACTAACTTATTACTGACACGCGCTAAAGTAGCCACTCAAACACTGCTTCACACCAAGGGAATCACTATGACGACCTGACGAAACGGGTTAGAGCTCCGGGGAATAGTTGTTCAACTCACTGAGAGAAAATAAATAAATAAATAATCTCTCTCTCTCTCTCTCTCTCTCTCTCTTCTATGTGATGCATCGGACCAATCTAATAATAAATTTAAATTTCCATACATTGCGACTTGAGAGTTAAGATAAAATGCAGCCCAATTGCCTAATTTAGTTTATAATATCAAAAAAGCAATGCAATAAATAGAAATTAAATAAATTATAAAGAAAAAAGTAATCATACAATGAATGGAAATCCAATAAGGAATTGCTTTTCTGCCTTTTGGATAAGATCAAGCATGGAAAACCAGTGAGGAGATATTTTTCCCCAGTTGTAATGTATTGAATCAGTTGTTTTATCATAGTTTTTATGGTAGCATAAAACTAGCATAGTAGTAGTACACTAATATGCCACCTGCTAGTAGTATACTGCTACTAGGACACTATTCAAATATGCTAGTTTCATACTAGTATATTCTACAAGGTACGTGTCACTTTTAGGGTTAAAATTTAAAGGCAGTGGAAGCAAAAATGTGTCGCATCAATTGAAAAATCATCCTTAAAACTTATTTACTGAAATTCGTAATAATAATTATATATTAGCTTTTATTATGTAACCATGTGTACTCCTGATGTATAAGGTTGGGTGATGTGACAATGTTTCACCATGAGGGATTGGAACAGGATGATTAGTTGCCAGATTAGAGAGATTGTGTTGTTGTCCCTGCAACACATTCATGGTCATGCTTTTCTGCTTTTCTTTTTTAAATATATGTTTATAATAAAGCAAGACTGCAAATAATGTCGTCAGTGTCAATATTCTTTTCCTTTTCCATGGCTATACAAGGTTACGTTTCTTTTTTTTCCTTTTTCTTTTTTTATTAAAGTTTGTCCTACCACTTCTGTTTTGGGAATGACTCTGTTTTTAATATGTAAAGGAGAAGATGTGCTGACACTTTGGAGTTGTTTTAATGAGATGTATGTGAATGAACCGTCTGAGACAATAGTATCAGTTGCATCTCATGTGCTGCGCAGCGTTTTGGGCTGGTTGACTGCTGCAGGCAGTTGGATTTGGACTTTATCAGATTTTTTCCCCAGTGATGTTTACATTCAGCTTGTTGTTCCAGGGTAGTAATTGAGCTAAGTTCAGACTGAGCTACATACCTCACTGCTAGTGAAAAATGTGAGCGCTGACATAATGCTTTGGTTTGGTCCACCTTTCTTTCTGCACTGGAGTTGCTTGAGAAATCCTGATCATAAATAGCAGAGTTTAGCGATAGCTTTAAATTCTCTCTGTTTTCTTCTGGTGTCACTTTATAAATTTGCTCTTTTAAAAGTTTCATTGAGCACTCAGTTCCACGTGTAAACAATTTGCATATGTTCTGGTATAAAACAATCTGTATTTGTTCGTTCCTGCTTAGAATTAAAATTAAATGGTATTAAAATCTGTTCAAAGATGTTCCTTCAGCTTAGCCCTCTGTTTGTTTTTTCACATTGGGAAATTGTAGTAAAGGACTGCTCATGATTATTCTAAAATCATATGTTTTTTCATACTGCTAAAACGCACTCATAGATGAACCAACTACACATAGCGTAGCAAATGACAATATATTCATTTACCACAACAAAAACAAGAAAGTCTTGTTGACCACAAACCTGTAAATCATAAGCCTTACACAATAATAACTTTTGCTGGATGATAAATTGCCTCAGTAGGTATTGTGTTAAATGATAATATTGTTGCTTTGAGACCATTTTCAAGTAATATTAATAATGGCATAATAATACAAGTTCGCCCTGTCATATAAACTTTAACTCAGTAAAGAACTCACAACATTGGAACTGCAGGACATTTAAAATCTCCAGAATAAAACTCAACAATCAAAACCAATAAATAATATGGAAATAAAAAAGTACTTACAACCGAAAAAATAAAATCTCTGCAAACAAAATTTACTTTCAAAAAATATTAATCGTCAGAGTGGAAATTATTGCGCTCATTTTAATTTTGCATACGATTAACTGATTAGTTGTTTACTGCGACAGGCAAACGCCAAAGCAACGTACTTTTTTTCTTGCACAAAGAAAATGTTAATTTGATTTTAGTCTAGATGAAACCTGAACTGGTGCTTCTCAGCAGTGTTTTACTTAGAGCGCCGGTTGTTCTCCTCTCCAAATGCTCCGGTTGTTGCATCATTTACAGTGTTGCATCGGCTCTCCAGTACACAGTTCCTCTCATGTTCTTGAAGCAACAGTGCAAAGAGTTTAGACTAAATTGTCCAGATGTTCCCCAAAACATCTGCGTCGTTCATGTGTGAAAACTGCTTAGCCCTGTTTGCAGATCTGTGGTTGGAGCTGACAGACTAATAAAAACAGAGGGAAAACTTTACCATCAAAGGGAAAATGAGTCAATTACCGTAGTTGGGCAGTATATGCCGCTGCTGTTTAAGGGCTTTAATTTAGCCCTTTGTGATGGATTTTCTGCACAGAATGGAACCCATGAATCCCCCATCTGCAATATATTTTACGACCAATTAGAACGAGGCATAATGCTTACTAAGGGCTTTTTTCAAAAGTATAGTTATAATACAAATTTGAGGGATTTGTGTAACTTAAGTTGATCTGAATGTCCTGCCAGCTAACGGTACGTAGTTGGTATTTTAAGATGATCTCCAATTCCCCACCACGCTCTTAATTTCATCCCCTTTCCACAACATCGACTAACAAAAAAAAAAAATCATTACATGCTAGCACAACCGCTATGGCTCCATGTTCCATGTTAGAGCTATTTTTTTCCTCTACGTAATCTGCTGAATTGTGACAAGCCTTTGAGAGCATTGCAAAAAAAAAAAATGATTCTGAGCTCTAGCAGCTTGATGTGGGTCTGAGAGCTATATATTGCCATTTTCTGATTACAGTGGTCAGAAGAATGAATATCTGTAACAACTGATTGTAGTGAATTCAGTCAACTCTATGAAAACATTTGATAAAATTACTTTGCTCTGATTTTTTCTTTTTTTTTTCTTTTAGAAGTTTCCGACAAAGTATGAAATTAAACCACAATATTTTTGAGCTTTGGTTCTAGAGGTGAAGCCACAATATTTATCTAGGAAAGTATTATTTGTTCCTGTCCGTATGACTTTGCTTGACTTTGACTCTTATCCTGAAGTAACAAGCTAACATTTCCTGAATAGGAAAGCTAACATTTTGAGGGCGTTGACTATAAAGTCTTCTACTTGGTCACATAAACACTGAAGAAGCTACCGTCACTTTTAAATCACAGGTGTGGCTGAGTTTTTATGCCAGGTAGAGATACAAAGACAAAATACAAACAATTTGTTAAGCTCTGTAAGAAAATATTGCCATACATTTTGCCTGGCTAGCAACACTGAAGCTAGCATCTGAGGTTTCTTCAAGTGATAAAGGATTATTTAAATGTTTTTTGTTTTTTTTTAAAGGGTACATATAATTTTTTACAATTTTTTTCTTTTCGGCCTGGCTCAGGACTCTAGTTAATATTTAAATTCCCTTCCAGGACGTCAAATAAAGAAATATGCAATGAGTAACAAACAGTAAGACCAAAGCAGTCGTGAAAGGATGTTAGCAGTGTAACATTAGCCGTTAGTAGTTACATTTGGATCGCAGAACATTGGCTGTATTAAAATCAGTCACGCCTTTTCGGGTCATAGTATTGACATTCCTGAAATCTAAGATTCCAGCTGTTTCATAATCTGGTGGGAAAAGGGGTCTCCAGCAGATTTTGTCCTCAGGTTTTGTGGATAAGTAGAAATCCATCTATCTTATGTGCATTTACTTTTCGCAGAACTCCCCCAGATTTCCCGAATAAGTGATATCTATAAAAAGTGTTCACTTTTTTCTTTTTCTGTCACTAATAAGCAGCCATGCATCCGCTCGACATATTCAGTTTATTTTTTAAACATAAAAACAGTCCAGGTCATCTTTACAGGAATGGTGCAACAAATAATGCAGATGGAGACACATCATCCAGATATGGTACTCACCTAATTTTTTTTTAAGATTTTGTGTGGGATTAGTTTTGTTTATTCACACAAATCTGGAATGGGGAGACAAAAATGCACTAAAGGTTCCCGGGCGGGAAATCGAACCCTAAATGGTTATGTTGAGGGCTAAAATCCTCCTTAAGTGTGGCATCCATGCCTCACACTCCCTCTCTTACTTCCTGTTAAAAAGTTCTGCTAAAATTACTACAATCATAATGCTTATGTTTTATTTTTGTATCATACATTGAAGTTCATGTCTCTAAAATATGACAGTGGCCCTTTAAATGAATCTGGACTGTTTTTGATCAGCTCTTGTACAAAATGTTAAATGACTGGTCAAACCTGTACAGCTGGACCAGACTTTAGAAAGGAGGCCCAAATCTTGCTAGTTGAATTAGTTTAATTTTTTTATAAATATAAGCAATATTCAAGTATTTCAAAATGTTGTTTCTTTGGGAACAACATTGCATCAATTAATACCGGCTGATATTTGGATTAGGGCTGAAACAATTAATCGGATTAATCAGGTTAATCATGATTAACTGAGTATTGAAATAATCACCAACTAATTTAGGAATCAAATAATAGCATAGAGACTGAAAAAAGTAAATTTTCTGAAAAGACAATGTATTCAGAGCAGGAATTAAGCCAAAACTGTACAAAATAAATATGGATTTTGCATGTAATGTATTTCATAAAAAAAAAAAAAAAACAAACAAAAAAAAAATCGGTTAAGAGGTTAAATAAAAATAGCTGTAGAATTTGCATTTTTTTTTTATCTGAACAATTGAGTAATCATCAGAATAATCGATTACTAAAATAATCGTTAGCTGCAGCCCTAATTTGCATTAGTAAAATAATTTTTTCACCAGTCCAAAGGCCCACATTCTTGTAAATCCAGCCCTGCTAATCTGCAACTTACAAATTCTTTGAACACTCAATTTATGATTTGAGAAGCTTTTAAACCACTTGTGAAATTTTTTAAAAGTGTCAATATGAGCTATAATCTCTTCATAATGAAGCACATGAAATCACTGATAGTCAAAAATTGCTGGTCTTACAGTAAAAGAAGGAAGAGTTCAGTGCCCAAGGAATTATATTACATCATTTTTGATGAGACATGAATGCCCAAGTAAAAAAAATAAATAAATAAAAAATCTCCATTCTAAAACATGGTGCATCTTCCGGTCTATCCAAAAAAACTGCAAACTGTTGGAACGGTTAACATTTATTGTACTCAAGTCAAATTTATTGTTAAAAATTTCCTCTCCTTATGAGAATTTTGAGTTATCGTTGTCATAAATTAAAATTTTTCAGGGTAAATATAAGAAAAAAACAAAACTGACAGTATGGTCGGAAGTGTTATATTTACCATTTTCTCCACTTTTTGTTCCATGAGAATTTAAAACGTATGAAGTGCAGTTAATGTGTGAGGCTTTTTTAAGTGAGTGGTGTCTAAAAGGTGCCTGTTTAAATTGGAAAAGTTTTTCAAGAACAATATTTGTGTTTGTGGCACTACATAGTCACGGCCATACAGTTACCTACGGTAAAAAAAAAAGAGAAAGAAATGTGTTTTTTAATAATAATTTTCAATGTTATCACAATAGTACTGCAAAAATATCAGGATAAAATCTTAAGTCCATATCGTCCTTCGCTAGTGAGAACGCATTTTCAAAAAAATGTGCAACTGCGAGTGAAGGCTTCCGTCTTTATCACTTCTTCTTCTTCTGCTTCTGCTTCTGCTTCTTCTTCTTCTTGTTCTTCTTCACTGCTTTTAGTTTTCATATTTCATTGGCTGGGCTGGCAGCATGTTCCATCAGCTTCAATTATCCTCGCTGTCAGCCGACCGCCGTCGCCTGTCTGCTGGCTTTAGTGATTACAGGCTTCAGGGGACAGGTAATCAGGTCATGGTTACTCTGTCACCGTGACGATCCGCTGAGACAATAAGGAGCATGTGGGATGAAAGAGCGCTTCCGTCTTCAGCCACTAATGTCACGGCAACCGAATACATCTCTGCCATGAGTCGTGCCGAGGTACATATGTTAGCGGAGGCTTGTTTTCTGACATTGTTCGGACTCTGACCGGACTGCTATGTAGCACCAATGCACAACATTTCCCGATGCAAGGGCGGGTGGAGAGTTTCTAGCTCGGTCCGTTTGGCATTGTGTCTCTGCTTTTCGTAAATGATGCAGTCCTGTTGGATTCACTCGATGGAAATCCGACGCATGCAGACAGGCTCTTTGCAGAAGAGTGCGAAGCGGTCACACCTTGAACTTGGTCACCAAGGTTTCGAGCCTTTCAGAGTTTTGAACCGCTGAGGCTGTGCTGTCATGGTAGGTGGTAAAATGTACTGATAGCACGTGAACAGTATCACATTTTGTAGTGTGTTTCTCTGGGAATTTACGTGACAACCAACGAAAAGCTCAAGTTTTGTCTACTGAACGAGAGCATGTATAAACAGCTCTCAGTCTTCAGATTTTTATATATATGTATGGGAAAATACCTTAACAGGAAGTCTCACATAAACAGAACATGTAGGTGTGAATCTGTGACTCATGCCTTTTTGGATAACTGTGTTCTTCATTCAGTGAAGTTACACACAGTGGGTAGATTATCTGGAAAATTTACTCTAGTAACATTAGCAATGCTTCATAATAATAATGCTCAAGTCAAATTAACTATTATGGTGTAGTAAAAATAATCTTAAAAGTATTTTTTCCCCTCAAAAAAGTTACTCAATCACATATAACCGAGTCACTATAACTGCCTCTGACTAAAGCATCTTGTGTTGTTTTCTGTGTTCCTTGGCTAATAGGTCTACTGAGGTACTTGTGGTTTTCTTTCAGCAATAGGGTTCTTCTTACCACTCTACCAAGTTGAGTACTTTTGCAAGAGACCGTAGCAGGTTTTGGTGTTAGTTGTTGCTTACACCAACTATTTCTATAGAACATGTAAATTAATAAATAAATCTCTTTTTTTTTTCTTTTTTTTTTGCCCAGATTTAAAATTGTTTGTTAATCCCAATTGATGGAATGGGGATGTCCAACTTCAGCTGCTCTTTGTTCTGCCAACACTCCATTCGTTTGATTTAACAAGACGTATCTCAATTTTAATATTTTGTTTTAGATATGATTATGGTGTTCCAATCAGGATTTACCCTGATGAAATAAACCAATGGTGCATTCACACCATTAGTCTGCTTTAATCAAACTCCAGTTTGTTTACCTAGAAAGTGGAGGTGTGAAAGCATAATCAAACTCTGATGTGGACCAAAAAATGTAAACCCTGGTTCGCCTACAAACTTCAGTCTCGGTTCAGCTAAAGTGAACTTTGCAGCAGTTTAAATTCATAAAATGCCAAGCGGAATGGAGATCACTCTAAAAGCAGGAAGTGGACTATGGTGCATGGCATTCTGGGTAAATACAGCCAAAACAAACACACGAGTCTAACTCTGGTGAGAGAAATAAATGGCTTGTGGTCTTTTACCAAAGACAAAAGAGAAATGCTACAACCATTAAAATCTCACACCACTCCATTTTTCTTTACGTTTTGTGAAGAAGGAAGTCACGCTCTGTGTCATCTTCTGAGGTTTTCGTGTTGTTTCCTTCAGTGGTTCTTGCTGAAGCACCGCACCAAATGCAGGGTGTGGGCAGGTTTTTAAAGGGTTTGTTTTGTTTGACACAGTGCAGTGAGAAAGTGAACTGTCCCAGCTGAAAATAACACAAATGTTGCAATTTTGGTCCCCAGTCCAACAGAGTCTAGTGAACTATCAGGTATGAAGACATCCTGACTCTCCAGCTGGTTACCGTCTAAGACGGCAGACAGTAAACTGATGTGACGGTTCCTTTTCAGACATGATGGAACTGCTGACAGACTTCCTGTAGATGGAAAGACCAACTTTTAAAAGCAAAGCTGTTGCATATATATTGAACCTGTTCCTGGTTATGAGAACTATTTTCTCTATTCAAAGCATTTTATTAATTTCTTTGCTGTTTTATTGAATAGAAATATCATTTCTGTAACTTGCCCTGCAACAGTCTGGCGACCTGTCCAGGGTGTGCCCTGCCTCTCACCCGAAACGTTAGCTGGAGAGGCACCAGCAACCCTCCTGACCCCAAGGGTGTACAGAAAATGGATGGATGGATGGATGGATGGATTTCTGTAACTTGCTGTCTCATATTCCACCTTACCATCATGGTTCATTTTATCACCTAGAGTTAAAATGAGGTGATATTCTATGGCAACAATATTGCCATGGAAGTAGAAGTTTTGTTTCTTTCCCCCCCTTTTTTTTCTCTCATCATAGGCTATTCGGGGCCATGTGGTTAACAGTAAATAGCAACACTTTGGAAGGAAAGGCTTAACTGTTTTTAACCAAAGTCAGAGAAAACAGAGGCTCCACTGTTGGTGTCTGCTTGTCTTAAGTATTTTCATTGAGGGACTAATTTGACTCTTCAAAACCAGTTTTTCTAGTCAACTATATAGTCTCCTACTGCAAATTCAAGCTCATTCGGGCTGATTACTGGTGTTTACAGCTGAACTATTCTGCATCACTCCCAGCAGAAGTGATTCAAAGGTCTCTTCCTGATCTGAATGTCTGGACTGGCGCTGAAGTTCAGATCAGTCTTTGTATATTATTAGAGTTGGTTCTTTCTCTCTCAAGTTCCCAGTTGAGAGCTGCTTATGAGATTTCTCCTTCACTCCAATTAAGAATCAAGTCTGTTCCTTTCTGGTTGCAAAAGCTTATAGTTTCATTACTTGGCAATCAAAAGTTAGAAAGACATGGACCTAATCTCTTTCTGCCTCTCCTCTCTTTCAGAATCACATTGTTCTGAGGAAGTTTCTGTGTAGTTTCTCCACAGTCCGCTTTCCGTCTTCACTCCAGTCCAGCTGCCTCTGGCCAAGGTAAAAAAAAACTTTAATGCGAGTGTTTCACTTTAAACTGTTATATTTTTCTCCACCAGGATTGAAATGCATTTCTAGGTGGTCTGTCCCCCTCTTTGCTCCTAAGGTCATGGATGTTAAATGTCCTACATATCTTGGAAATGTTTTCAAAGCTTTCATGGTGGGACAATAGTAACCTTTTGGGGCCATCCAGTTTTGGGTCAGTCTCACTGCAGTCATTTGCAGTGAGATTTCAAAATGTCTTGCCAATTATTCACCAGACAAACTCTTATTTCCCCCTTGAAACTAATGCACACAATCATAAGCTCAGGAAGGTTTTTATCATTGTTCATGGTCCACAGTGTCTTAAAATGTGTCTTATTTGCAGAATAATTCGTAAAGCTTATATGAAATATTTGAAAAAAAAAATACAGTTTATGAAGTTGAAATACTTAGCAGAATAATATTTCATGTTCTAGACTTTGGTACTGTTTTTATTTTTGTGAATAATTTTGTGAATCCCTGAGTCTAATCACTTTCTAAGAGATTTTTGATGGTGTCATCGCAAAGTATGATTTCTTTTGGCCAACTTCAATTATGATTGCTTGATTGTTACTAATCCAAAGATTAGTAACGATCCTTGGATTGTTACATAAGAAACATGATTTGTTTCTCATGTTGGCAGGCAACAGAAAATACCACAATGGAGTATAGAAAATAAAGCAAAATAGAAACGCAACAAAGAGGTGACGAAGAACATTTCCAAGCTGGCAGGCTTTGTTAAACCACTTAGTTGGGTTGGAACGGAACCAGTATCCCTCTCTCCTTACCCAAACATTAGTCTTGCTAACGTGGGTGCCGACGCAACATGGTGCTGTGAGTAAATCGGTGGCAAATGAAAACATCATGGAAAAATTGACAGGCTTAGCAACAACCTGATAGCTGTCAAAATACAGACGTTGATTTTAAAGCATTTGACAGTGCTTTAAAATCAACGTAAAATAAACGCACAAATGGTGTGTACATCCCAATACTGTGGATGCTTTGCTCTCCATCTACTGGAGCTGCTGTGTTTGGATTTGCATGTTGCATTTACAGCTATGCTAAAAGTCAGCAATGCCTTAAAACGGATTTCAGTGATTATAGAAGCCCACCACAGAATGCATGAAGGAGCATGAAAACTTCAAACATCACAGAAAAACAATGATGACATTACACTATGTTAAGAATATTAATTACACTGCATTATACTTTAGAGTAGGGGCCAATCTCTTCTTCTTTGCACCGTGCCCTACTGTGTACTTCCTTCCTCTTCCTTGTGTTTAATGGAAATGTTCTGGTCTGTTGGAAATGAAGACTCTTCCTGTTCCAGTTGAGATGCTCTTTCCACACTCGGCAGACCGCTGACTGCGTCTGACCGCTGGGCCTCACACCCAGACCTGGATGCTAAAAATGCAACAGAGCGGCTTAGAAATGACACTCAACAAATACAGAAATCAAACAAGACAATGTCCAAATATTAGCCTTGCCGTCCACTTTGAGGCAGTCGCATAAACCCGCCTTTGTCAATTGCCGTAAATAGGTCGTCGTTTGCTCTGCCAGTTGAAACAGCAGTGCCCGGTCTAGGGGTAGATGACTTGGCTCGGTAAACGTTCTGTTGATTTGAAAGGCTTAGGTCCAGACCAGAGTATGGTCACTGCCCGCTTTGGGCTTTTGCACTGGTCTTCATGATTCAAGTGCTTCATTACTTCAGGTTCTGCTTCTAGAAACCCTTCTTTGGTACTCTGCTGACGACTGATTTGTTGCAGCAGCGCCCCCTTCTCAATCCACTTTGAGTGTGTTTGACTTTTAGGAGTTTTCCTCTGATCCCTGCTTTGCCACATTGTGTGAACACAAGATTCTACACTGCTGCATGGCTGCTCCAAACCCCTGCGTCTGTTGTCTTGCTTTGCAGCTACACTCAGGTAGGGTAATCAAGCTCAAAACTCACCGTTCTGATGATATTAAAACCTCTAAACTCTTTTTGTCCTGTGCGTGAACTTTAAGAATCCCTCTACTGTGTGACTCTGTAATCTAGGAGAAAGCAAAGCAAAGATGTAAAAGATGTGAGGGTGTACGGGGGTGGAGTGGTTGAGACAGAGGGGAATAGTTTGAAGATCCCTGATGATGACGCTTCAGAACTGCTTAAGATTCGCTTTACAGCATTAAAAGGAAGCTTTTACTTTGCTGAAAGCACTGAATTTTAATGAGATCAAGAACAAACATTAAAAATAAAAAATTCATTATAATATGTAGCAGATCAAAAGCTGGGGTTAGGGCTAAAGATACTTCATATTGTACGTCTCTTTGAGCATCTTCACTGAGTGGTGCAAATCTTACAATAGAAATGTACAAGAAGACTTCAGAATCTTCTCTGTGCTGGGTGACTAGAAGCCTTCAGTCTTTATTTCTGCGTTGTACTACTTACTGGATAGTTGGACTGAAACTTTGTTCAGGCAGCATGCAGCAGCATGGAAAAGTATTCCCATTTCTTTGTCAGCCACAAGCTTCAATGTATTTCATTGGAATGTTATCCTATAGATTGGGAGTTTACTGGTAAATCGGCTCCCATTTCCTTAATTTTGGGTGATTGGTGATTGGCCGATACTTACACGAGAAAAAGGTCTTTTAGAACCAACTTATCTATTTGCAAAGGTCTGAAAACCAGCCACTATCCCCTTTTTTGTTTGTGAGAGAGAATTGAATAATGAATTAACTAAATAATGTTAACTATTGCTAACGTCCACTGTTAACAATAGTCACCCCACTTTTGCCAACTTATCAACTTTGTTGCAATATTTAGTGACTTTTCAGACAAAAATATCAGTATCGGCTAAAATCGGATTCAGCAGGTCGGACTTTTTAAAGATCGATGATCGGTCAGAAAACTGCAATTGGTTCTTCCTATATAGACCAACACCACAAAGTACCACACAATTGTGACATAGATTTCAAAAGGTTTTGCAAGTGAAAATGTAAAAAGTGTGGGAGACCTTACATGTTCAACCTCCTTTCATTCTAAGGCAACTGAATAAAATCCAATGCCATCAATCGCCTTCAGAAATCACCAGAAGAGAAATGTGTATTTAAAGTTGAGCAAAAATACCTCAGTTTGTTGACATGACAGCTACCCAGACCTCTTAGAAGAATAGCAAGGGGAAAGGCATTGATAGAAGAAAGCCATAAAAAAATTAATTTACATTTTGTCATTAGGCATAAAGGAGCGGGGGGTGCAGAAAAAGTTTTTGGGGTATGAATATTTTTGCCAGATGCAGTAGGAGACAAACAAACCTTAGTTTGAATTCTTTCCATATGATTTTAGTAAAATCGTGTCTGTTTGGAAGCAAAACATAGCAATTAAATATAAATAGCTCCCTTAAACCAAAGGCCTCGTCTAGAAAAAATAAGGTCACTCTTCTGTATACCTAGAAATCGTTGCTTCTTTGCAACTAGAACTGGACTAAAATCCATGTAATAATTTAAACTAGTTTTATCATTTCTTTATGTGTGTTAATCTGAAATGTCTGAAATAGTTTACTCAATGGGCCAAACTCCAGTTCAAGAAGTGGAAGCTGGATTTCTTGGTTTGTTTTGGATAAATAAAAAGAACGAAAGCCTCGCCACATTTAAAATGGCAGCTTGAGTTTTAATCTTTGTTACAGGCATGACATCAGTGTCTCTGTGTTGAGACAGGAAAATCTTAGCACACTGCTGCTGCCATAAAAGCAACACAATAATGAAATGACATCACAGTGGGCCAGTAATTAAATGAGCAGACTGCTGTCTTGGAGGTTTTACTGGGTTGGAAGATTGTGAGTAACACTGTGGTGTACAGGAACACGGTGGAGCCCTGGAGCAATTGACTGAAATTCACAGATGCATTTTCCTCTTTCAATTTTTCTCCAAATTTAAACAGGAAGATGTTTAAATATTTTTTTGTATCCTTATTAATTAAAGTTAACATTAAGATCTGAAAAATGGTTGTCTAAGAGTCAAAAGGCGTAGCAATATCAAGTCATGTTATACTTAGTAAATGTTCATAAACCAATCTATAATAATTACTCTGAATGAGGAATTATTTACTTTTTGACTCTTCAAAGAGTCAAAAAATATGTAATATTTTTTCAATATTACATATTGAAAAAAAGAACCTGGAGTTTTCTCTCTTCAGGCATAGAATTTATTTTAAATCAAGACTCAAATACATGTCGTCCTTAGTGGTGTAAGAAAACAGAGTCTTCAGAAACTTCACTGATACAATGTTGGCAAACAGAAAGTTCAATGGCGCTCTTAATGTTTCATATTAGAAACCTTTCTGATGACTGACTGTGACAGTTCTCTCTCTTTTCTGGAGTAAACCATTCTGCTGAGAAAGATTAACCAATCAAATTAACCCTTGATGCTCATGCGACTCTCCCAATGCTAACCCATGGTTGACCTTGCTGCCATTATCTATTAGGTTCAGTCTAAAAGTCTCCACAAATGCTTATTCTGGCCATAATAAGTACGTCATGACTGTAATCTCAACTATGTAATCAAGTCATTGTGAACACATGTATATAAACACATTCTTCACACTATCAGATTTTATGGAATCAATAAAATTTAGCTACAACAAATCATAGAATATTTCAAAGCTTTGTCAATTTTTACATGGGAAAAACATGATTATTTATTTAGGAAGAGCTTTAATATGTATTGACAGAAACAACAAAGACCTGCGCTCCATGGACCCAATCTAAGGTTTGGTCATTAGGTGCCATGACGGTCAGTGTGACCAGTCAAATACATTACTGACATACAAACAGTGGAGGAATATTATTTGAAACAAAACAGCAAGTCAAATACACATACATGTAGTACTGTAATCCATTGTGATGGTTGCATTGGGTGGTTATTTACAGTCAACCAACATTACTTACACAGGAAACAGTGGTAGGAGGCGCTGAGCCACCATTTATCTTCCTGTGTGAAACATGTACCGAGAAGTGGAACATATACAGTGTTTCTTGTCCGTACCTGCTAGATAAGTGAGGCAGTATTAAGATAAATGGAATACTGCCTGTATGTTTCCTTTTTCTGATCATTTTGTATCAGAGACTTATCCTGATTTTCAGTACACGTTTCAAGGAGGAAGACCATTGATGATGGCCTCCCATCATCAGTGATGGATGGATGGACCTCCAACTCTCACTTACACATCCACCCTGTGCAACATGATGGTTTCCTTAAACTGCAGTGACATTTTTGAGATTCAATTCAGTTCAATTCAAAAATACTTTATATTATCCGAACGGGAAATCAAATATTGTTGTAACTTACATCATCCAAGTGTCTTCAAAGAGTCATTGTGGACGGTGATGCTGTGGGCAGCAAGGATCTATGGTAGCAGTCAGTTTGACAATGAATCTGACTGTTTGCTGTATGACTGCCTCATGACAGCTTAATTTCTAGGCAGCACAGATGATATTTCACAGCAATAGCTGACACCATCAGTTCCTGATAAGTACTGCTAATCCACCTCCTTTGCTTTTGCCTCCCCTCTTTAGATCTTCCGTATGGTTAGAAAGTTGGGCAGAGAGACATTGGGAGTCGGGGATATGACCCTTGGGTTAGGGTGAGACCTAGGGTCGTAGTTCAGGTATTATTTGAACTTTTGAGATTTTGGTTAGCTGCTCCCAGTTGTTAAAAAAAAAAAAAACCTTGTCACTGCATGTACTGCGGTTATGCGTTATAACAACTGTACAGATAAAAGTAAGTGCAAAAAAATCCTTCCAGCTGCAAAGCATCCAAAACCAGAAGGAATAATCGTAAAACATGCAACAACTCAACCCAAAAAATGAAGAAAAGCCTTCAAAAATCAGAGCAAACATATCAGAGCCACTCCTACATAATGCTACAATGAGGGACGCAATTTAAGAATTCATTAGAGGGATTGGATCTGTTTGAGATCTTAGAAGTCTACTTTGGCTTGTCTTGTACTAGCCATTAGCTTTAGTTTCTAGGACCAACTAATCAGGACTTATACTAAATGAAGACACCAAGAGAGTCATTTATTGGAGGTAAGATTAGCTTTACTGGCTCTCAGAAAACAGTGTAGCCGAATGTTTTCAGATCAGTTTTACTAAACGTTCTGCTCCGTCATTGGGTAGATTTATATGGAACCACATTTGCCGCTTCAAACTGGTGACACATGTGCTGCTGTGTTCCCTTTTAGCCTTGCTCGTATTGAGAATCATTTGCATAAACAAATGCTAATTTCATTGTTGCCTCCTCTAAGTAGGTCTAACGCTGTCATATTTAGCATAAATTGTCATTTTCCTTCCTTACATCAAAGGAAACTCAGATTAACAAGTGGGCATGTGGAGAGAGTAGCAACATAAACAAGGACGTGTTAAACACTTCAACCAGTAAACAAGCCGGCTCTCCCTCTGCCTCCCTCAGGGATCTGGTCCACCACATAGACTTGCCTGTTTACTATCTAGAAGTTCCTCCAAGAACTTCCACAAAAAACTCCATTTATGGGAACTTCAAAGCTCGTCCAGGCTCGGTGAGTGTGTGTGTGTGGGGGAAACTTTTATCAACCCACGTCTTTATGCCTTGAGCTAAAAACTTCTCTTTGCCTGCTTCTCTCGTGGATACAATGCAAATAAGCCGCTGCAAGAAGGAAGGACGAGCCTGAGCCTAAAGGGAAGGAGAAGAGAGCAAGACGGTGAGCAAGAGCTGCAGGGAAGGTGAAGCTGCAAATAAAGAAAGCAATCTCAGTCAGTATGTACTAGTTCAGCAGTAAAAAGTAAAGGGTGGATTATTTTTTGTATATTACCAAGGCTTTTTTCCACTTTGACAGTCGGGCTCACCTCCATAATTTACAGAAAACAAAACACTGTACTGTCCCTCAAATACTGGAGACAGAGATGTCTTTATTCTGCTGCAAGCAGAGGATTTGAAGTTGGGGGGGCAGTGTTTGTGTTAACTAGTGGTGTGTGCTGGATAGCACCCACTTCAAGCTTCATTGATTCACTGTTGGAGAGACCCGGTGCACAGATCATGTTTGGGTCATCCCAATTAGAGACGAACTCAAGGTCTTTAATGAGGAGAGGGGATGAAAGGGCTTGCCAATTACTCTCTGGCACTTTGTTCTGAAAACAACCTGGTGCTGTCAAGACCCAACTTGATTAACCTTCAACGGGTCTAACATTGTTTATTCTTTACGTGAAGAAAAACTTGAAAGGGGGTGGAGGGTAGTAATTAGTGCGCATGATGCGTCAACTGCCTTTTCAGAAAATGCTATTTTTACGCTTCAAGTGATACCCTTTTGATTGGGGTTTATTGGGATCAACAGTCCAGTGTCACAGACGTCTTGCTATGTAGGGCTGCTTTGACACTGACTGAATGCTAAATGAACGTACATGGTGTCCTTGAGTGTCTGGTTCACAGAATGTAATGCAAGTGCTAACATTGAAACCCCTCTTACTTGGAATCCCACACGACAACAAAAAAATCATAGATGTAACAGGTCTGATCGTTCAGTGTGTGGCGTACAGCCATGTAGAAAAGGCAACACATCACACACAGACAGGTTTAACTCACCAACTTTCAGATGTCAGGGGGGGAAAATCTGTCAAAACCTCTGAAAATCAAACATGAGCCAAATATGGCCGGCTTGACAGAATAAAAGAATGATTATCAGAGAAAATGGTAAATGGCTTGTACTTTTATTTCATTTTATGAAGTCCAGAGGACCCCAAAGCACTTCACACTACATTCAGTGATTCACCCATTCACACACTGATGGTATCAAGCTACTGAATTGTAGCCATGGAGCAGTCTGACAGAAGAGAGGCTGCCATTAATCGGCGCCACTGGGCCCTCTGACCACCACCAGGAGGCAAAGCAGGTGAAATGTCTTTCCCAAGGATTCAACAACAGAGGTTGACGGAGTGGGGATCAAACTGGCAGCCCTTGGATTGTGGAACAAACTTTTACCACTGTCGCCACCTTCTTCCCACGAAAAGATGATGATGGCAACAAACAGAAAATACAAAAAACAATGTCTTGGGCCTAGAGCAACATGCTGAAATATCAGGCCAAGACAGTCCAACATGTCAGATATCTCCCGATGTCCTTCTGGGCGGAGCAGGTCACTCTTCACACCCCACAAACAGCAGGAACATCTCATAAGATTATCTTTAGAGCCATCATGATAATCATAGCATCTTCAAGATTGTAAGAAATTGGCATTATTATCTTGCCATGTGAACCAGGCAGAACTTCCTTTCTGGTTCAATGAAGTTGTTCAATCTGTGGTCTCTAGATATGTGGTCCACTAGACCACACAAGCTTTTTACTCTGTGCGCAATCCAGCGGTGTTGCACCAACCCCTCATGCAACCACCCCACGTCTCTGCTGTCCGACCGTGACATTTGCTGCTCTCCTCTTGAACGACGTGCTGAGACCGAGGAAGAGGTAAAAAGCAACAATCAGGTGAAATCCATTGAAGTACCAATTACAAGTTGATTTCCTGCCTTATGAATGCAGGGTTGGTCATTATGAAGGCTTCTACAATGTATTTGAATCTTGACGTGCTAACAGCTTGCAGGAAGCACTACTAGCCCACCAGCATCTCTGTTTTCATCCTTATTTCTCAGGGAAGGTTTTCAGATGAAATCATCTGGTAACTTTGTGTAAAAAAAACAATGCAGCATATTTCACACATGCAGGTGCAGTCTGTGTGACTGCAGCAATGATAAACGAGACATTGCCTGATGTAGAAACTGACTGACTGAATGTTTATTGCGGCTTTACCGTACTGCGGCCTTAAATGGAAGAATTTCTCTAGCATGAATCTAAAGCCAGCGGAGGGTTTGGCATAACTATGTTAATGAATTATCACCGTTATTTATTGATGCCGCTGTGAATGTTCAGGATGTCATCTGTTGCTTCTGGCTGGTTTGATGTGCTGCCTCCACGCACAGTGTCACAATGATGCACAGCTGAGCCAGAAAATGTTATCTGCGTGGTGTGTGTGTGTGTGTGTGGGGGGGCTGCGGTCGGACAGATGATATCAGCACTCCCCCTCTGAGAGTCATACAGTTCACAGCACAGGAAGTGATGTAGTAGACAGTGTTAACAGGAAGCTGGCTGTTTGGAGGAGTTTACATTGGGTTCTCTCCACGTCTCGTAGATTTGTCATTATTAAATCAACTGTTCCTTCCTTTCGATTACGGCACGGCGAGACTGTGAGGCAGTCATCGTTTGATTTGTTTCTCGTACGTCTTTGTTTCTTCTGCTGGAAACTTACTGAGGAAAGAAGAACACACTGAAGGTTAGAAAACTCATCCAACAGGTGGTATGTGACTGCACTTTGTAATCGGTACTCTTCACCTAACCTGACCTCATGACAAACAACTAAATTAGCAACAGTGATACACATTGCATGTTGACATTATTAAATGCCATTGATATGGGTGTAATGATACGCTCCGCTCTTAAGACGAGACAGTGTATGGATCCGGATTCATAAAAACAAGATGAGATGACGGTTTCAGCAACGTTCATGGGGAAATTAAGAATCCCCAGTATTTGTTGTTACAAACAGAGTAAACATCTCACTGATTTTGAATTGTGTTTTGAAGCTTCTGCAGTCAGCATAGAGTGTTTCAGTCAGTGACAAACCTGCTAATTGTGCTAAAGGCAGAGAAGCAATTCACCGTTCCAGGAAAACCGTTTTATATGCTGTCATCATTGGCGATGCTGACTAGCTTAGCATTCATGGCAGCCTGTTTTGTGGGAAACTAGCTGTTGCATAGATGAGAGTGTGAGCAGTGCATACTTGAGAGTGATTGACAGTGGTAAGACTCTCCTCCTGGCTCTGATCGGTTGTTTCTGACGGAGCAGTGTTTCATTTACTGTTTCCGAAGAAGAGCATTGGGAGAATACAAAGAAGCTCTTTTTGTTTTTCACTGATTGTCTCATGTTCCACTGTCACGACATAATTACAATTTTAACAAATGTGTAAAAAAAACAACATATTTTTATATAAAAGTTTTCTACAGCAGTTTTAAATTTAAATTCAAGTAAGATTCAGAAAATTATGTTGGATGTATAAGGTTATCTCTACAAACGTTTTACATGTTTAATTATAAGATCTGCAAATCAATTTGACCAGAAACAATGGGGTTACGGTAATTACATAAAAATAATATTGTCAAACTTACCAGCATAAAATAGTGCCTGTGTGATTCTTCATTGTAAAAGATGCAACTTTTCTAATGGTTTTAGTATCATCATAGGTCTTAGTAGAGCTCAGTTTAGCAGATGTTTATGTGAGTGTTGGTTGTCTTCCAGTGTTCTGGGTCGATTTTTGCATCAGCCGGATAGAGTTTCTGCCATAGTAACAAATTGCATCCACATTGATCAGGACACGCTGTCTGGGAGGTGAATGTTAAAAGAGTTGTGGGACACACCTCAGTTTTGACTCTCAGGCTGAACCCGATTTATAGTCGCTGGGTTCTGTTCATGTTTAAAATACTTTATTCACAGTTCCAGAAACAACTTACCATCCCAGTTATTTTTTCAAACTAAGTATGTCTTTTTATGGACTTAATAATAATAGAGACATACATTAGTTAGACAAGTTACAAAATTAGTCATTAAAACATGACAGTGTCTTAAACAATGGAGACACTTTTGTCCCTACGGCTTCCTGTAGCGCATTTTCATAAGAACAGTGTGGTTTTACACAATGAATCACCGATAACATTTCTTGGTATTTATTGTCATTGATAAACCGTTGCAGCCCTGCGTGTCTTTGGACCATATGAGTTTGTGCCAGCCCACAAAAAGCAGAGCATGATCTCCTTAGACAAGAACTGATTTAGCTTGAACATATTCAGTGGAACATCATTTAAAAGTTCCACCTATCCACTATGTATAGAAATTAACTTATTATTCTTGTACAGCGACAGGAAGCTGGAGTACCTGGAGAGAATCATGCAAACTCTATGCAAAAAGTTTGTGGTGCGACGATCCCACATTAATATCTGTGTCGGTCCTGATATTAGAAAGAATTCTGTATCAGTGACAATTTGCCTGATCCATAAAGGCAAATCTATTCAGTCTAATTCTATGCTTTTTGGTCTGACTGACGTCATGCTTTATTATTTATTTGACATTATATTTAGAATTCCTAACTACACTTTCTGAGGCATTTCAATAATGTTTGTTGTAGTTCATTTTCTAAATTTTTATCAATTTCAGTTTCTTTATTTATTCTACATTAGCTTGTTATGCTCTTAATTGCACTGGCTGAACAAATTAAAGTTGTTTTTACATGTTTGACCAAATTTGTGAAGCTCTTGGTGTAAGTGTGCTGTACTGGCGTAGAGTTATCAAATAAATTTGTAATTCACTAAATGTATGTGTTTTAAAAAGAGAAACGTTTTAAGTCAATTCAGCACTGATTTTCTGTATCGGATCAGTATCTGTCGACACTTTACCTCAGATATCAGTATTGTAAGTGAAAAAAGTGGATCTGTGCGTCCCCTGGTGGCAACAAGATTCAAGGAATACAAATACTTTGGCAAGGCGCTGCGTCCCACAATCCATTTACTTACCAAAGACAAACTCGAATGTCTAATATTTAGCAGAGTCCTGCTATCATATCAATGCAGTAACTCAGTTACTGTGGCCCTTGAAAGGGCCTTTTGTGTTTCACGGACTATCATACTTGATCAAAGTGATACAAAGTGTTCTTTTTCACCACTACAGCGACTCTAAGATGTCATCCCGTCGAGCACGTTGAGGAAGAAACACAGCAGTGTTTGAAGATAAAACAGATTTGTTTTTTATCTTCTCCCTCAAAATATTTAGGTTTTTCCATCCAATCATCCAGACTGTAAAAAGGATGAATCTAAATCCCTAATATGTAAGGAGCATTTGTCTGTTAGGGGAAATAGCAGAGAGAATGGGAGATGCATTATAAATATTCTCTTCATTTCTGTTTATTTTTCATTTTGTGGCATTAAGTGACTGTCACTCTGCTATATTGTCTTTCATGGAACACAAACCATGTAAATCAGCAAATAGTGGTCAAACATGTTGATGTGATGAAGGCCCATCACATTAGTCCAATCTCAGGAGGGGCATGAGGAGGGGCCTCGAAGGTCTGCAGACGTCCAGGGAGGTTTTCAGTTTAAGCCTGGCTTCGTCTCGCTCTCTGCCTCCTCCCAGATCAGGTAAGATTAGGGAAAGTGCGAAGGAGCTCTGCAGGGACAAGGCAGAACGCAGAAACACTGAAGCTGAGGAGAGGAGGGACGCAGCAGAGCAGGTGGGCACCGGTGCAGGGAGGGAAAAGAAATGAGCAGAGAGCATGCTGGTGCATCCTAGATGGCTCCTGCAGACGGAGGAGCATTTGGAGCCCGCTGTCTGAGGTTTGAAATGGAGTAGACAAGCAAATGTTTGGTTATTTTTTGTTTAGCTGTTTGCTGTGTTTAATGCAACATCCAGCGATTACAGATTTGTGGGAAAACAAAAAAGACTGAAGTTTTCAATATAGTATGCTCTGTTTCCTGCTGTTAAAGCAGGGTATGCACACACCCTTAAAAAATTTTAAATTCATGCATCTAAAACTTAAGGCCTTGAAATGTCCTAAATTTAAATTGAAAAACAATGTTGATCTTAAATGTTAATCAGAGGGCTGACTTTTTATTTTGTGGCAGGACTATTTAATCATATGTATTTTTATGCAGCTTTCTTTTTTCTTGTGGGACTTTATTGTTACGCAAGAACTTTGAGTAACAAACAGACATCCTCATTGCGTTCTGTGACTCAAAGTGGTTGTGGCTACTGAAATGAAATGAAAGATTTTATTGTCATTGAACTGAAAATTCAGGATTGAATTGAAGATGGTACAAATGATAAGAATCAAAGTAGAACAAAACTAGCTGCTTATATACTCCTGCTAATTAGCTAGCTCTTACCCATGATGAATGTAAAAAAGCTTGCTAGCTTTACCCTCATTAGCTAACTAGCACTTACCCATGATGGTAAGTGGTTTTTTACGTCCGAGCTAAAAGGACATAGCTAATTAGTTTTTACCTCTGCTAGTCGGATAGCTAACAAGAGTAAAGCTAGCTAGCTTTTTACATTCCTAATGGGCAAGTGCCAGTTTATTGCCAACTGGCTGGGTGATGTCTGTCTTAAATGGGTCACTTCTGTCGCCAACTCGTATTATTTGTTTATTTGTGATTTTCTTTTGTGCATTTCTGTCATGATACAAATACCAAATTTTATTCTTATTAGTCTTAAAGAGGTCTTAAAGGTTTTAAATGTGAGTTGCTGAAACTTACAGAAACCCTGTAAAAACTCTGTGTCTGTTGACAAGAAGCTGGTAACATTTCCATTGTTTTACTTTGATGTTAAAGTGACGCATGAGGATGGAGTTGAGGGGGGGGGATGTCTGAAGTTGTTTTGCTAATACTTAGTGTTTATTCAAAATCGAGGAAATCACAATTTTCTCCCGTAAATGGCATTAATCACAAAGGTAAATGCAGTTGATGATCTTCCAAACTCCCATCATATCTGGTTAAAAAAAAAAAAAGCATCTAAAAGCATTATAAGCTGAAGACGGGCTGTGATGGAGTGAAAACAGGACTTGTTTGACTCTGCGTGTGTCTCTCTTTCAGCAGGCCAATGGCGAGCTGATACCGGTGTAACAGCAGCTGACGTTGGGACTATGTGTTAAGGATTGCCTTTTGAATTTTTAACCACCTTGAGCCCGCTGGTATACCTCTTCAGCTGTTAGTGGAGTTTGTGTCGGCCATGGGGAGGAAGAAGATTCAGATCAGTCGGATCCTGGATGAGAGGAACAGACAGGTCGGTGCCTCATTCCCTGTCTGTCTTCTTACGTCATTTCTTCTGATTACATGTTGTTTTCTGGAATATAGAAAGTGACAGCATCATCTGTGCTTCTGAACATCTGTACAAAACTGTAATTTTACTGAGAAAACCAAGGAAAAAAACAACAACCCATCCAGCTTTGAAACGGTCTGATGCATGATGTGGTGGAAGGAAAGTTCTCCTGAAAACATCCGATTTACATCTGTAGAAGAGCAACTGGAACAGGTGGAGCTGGTGTTTTAGAAGAGTCTCAGCAGGTTTGGTGATGATGTGCTACAGACTGAGTTGAAATCCAACATCTAGAGCTGAGAGGATTAGAATGGAAAAACAAATCTTTACTCGTGTACAGTAATATGGATAACTAACATCATGTGCAGTGATACTAATCTGTGTAAAAGTAATTTACTGGCATACCTCTAGCTACAGTACCTAATCCAACTTATACAGAAATACAAGAAATACCCAGATTTTTTCACTCATTCCCAACTTTTACAGTTGTCACATTTTGTTGCATTACAGCCACACATTTCAGTGTATTTCATTGGGATTTTGTCACAAACCAATGCGAAGTAGCATACCTGCAAACTGGAAGGAAAACAATGATTTTCAAAGTGTTTTAATCATTAACATATAAAAAAAAAAATCAAGAAATCTAAAAACAAATGTGGCAGTACTCTGACACTCATTCATTAAAATTCAGCAATCAGTTGGTCAAAACCAATGTATCTAGTAAATGGAATCGATCTGTATAGTATAAGCTTAGTTGAAGGTTTCAGAGGTTTTTTTTAGAGAACCTTAGGGAACAAACATCTTAACATAGAGCAGACAGGTCAGGGTGGATGATGTGGAGAAGTTGAAAGCAGAGTTAGGTTAAAAAACAAGAAGGCTTTGATTGTCTCACAGAACATCTAAAAATAAAAGAACTGTGAGACAGCTGTCGACTTGTTAAGTTGTAGTTGTTTAATTATAATGACTGGCTGGTTAAGGAGAGCATTAAATGGAAAAGCTGGAGGAGCTGCAGATTAGGCTAAATAATCTGTTGACAAGACGATCACAAATTCTGCCCTCTGCAAATCTGGCTTTCATAAAAGAGTAGTGAGAAAAAAAAACGTTGTTGAAAGAAAGTCAAAAGAAAATTTGATTACGGTTTGCCACAAGCCATGTATAGAAAATGGTCATTTTTTTGGTTTGGTCAGATGAGGGAGAATTTAAACTCTTTGGTAGCGGTCCACTGATACATCCACCCAGATTCCCTTAATTTTGGACGATCAGCTATTGGCCGATACTTCCATGAATAGCCGATCTTATCCAAAGATCTGAAAATCAGCAACTCTTCCCTTTTGCTCTGCTGTGAGACAGACCCGCCCTCCAGGTCATGTCTTCATGACAATAGTCACCCCACTGCTGCTATACTTATTAACTTTTAAGACAAAAATAATCGATATTAGCCAAAAATGGAATCAGGAGTTAAAGACCAGTGATGAGCCAGAAAACTACAGTCTGATCGCCCCGGGTTTCTGATCTACAAGCCAAGCTAATAACTTTCTGCACATCATCATGCTGTGCTGATGCTTTTCTTCTGCTCAGAGTCTATAGGGAAAAATAAATGAAGCTCAATGCAGGAGAAATTGGAAGAAAACCCATATATGTTAGAAGGGCCTAGTCAAAGTCCAGACCTAAATTATTTGAAAATCAGCATCGAGACTTGACATTTGCAAAACTGTGACATTTCTAAAATTACTCGCTGGTGTATTTGCAACTAAAGGCAGTTGATTGAAGAATGGATGAGGAGGACTTGAAAGAAATGCACTCCGCACTTTTCAGCTTATGATGGGGAAAAAAACCCCATTGAAAACATGCTTTATTTTTCTTCTGTTTCACAATTATGATTTGTGTTCTTCCATCACATTAAATCCCAATAAAAGTTGTTGAAACTGATGAAATGTGGGGGAAGAAAAAAGTTGGAGAATTGCGTGTCATTTAGCAAATCACCGCAGATCAGATCTCCCGTTACAAAAACAGCATTAGGCCTCTGTCCCGAGGAGCTCCTGGGCCTTTCTCTACTCTGTTACCCTTCTGAGACAGCAGTGTGTGCAGCTGCTGGGCGGTGAGGGCAGTAATTTCTGGTTAGCAGCGTTCGGACAGCACCCTGTCATTAGCAGGGCGGGTCAGCGTCGGGGACACACAGTGGCCCTCTCTCCTCACGTCTCCTTACGTCGCCACGTGGCTGGCCGCTGGAATCCTTCACTGTCTGACTCCTCTATATATACTTATAAATATATCTGTATATATGTATCACCCCCCCTCAACAGTACAACAAATACCAGCCTGTCTGGAAGGATTGCACAGGCTCTGGAAATATGGATGTGGCTGGAAAATAAATATCTGGGAAGATTGTTTACATTTGATGTTTGGTTGTCTCGGCCTGAGCTGTTTGAGAACGGACACTGCTGCAGTTGTCTGGCACGCGCTATCGGCCCCGAGTCTTATATTTAGATCCTTGGCTCTATTTTAGGAAGCTGGCTTGCGGTTTTGTTTTATCTGTCAAGCACATCATCTGTTTTTAGCCATTTTTTCTGCTTTCTCATTTTATCTTTCTGGTACACATTTTGCTTCATATATATATATATATATAAATTTCACATTTTATCTAAGATGCTGAAGCACTAGATGTTCCAATTGAATGATGGTGAAACGCTGCCAAAACACAAAATCTTACCAAGTATTTTTTTGTTTGCTTTCTAGTGCAAATATAGTAAACCTGAAATACGAAAAAACAAACTTATAATTAACTTTTCAGGAAGATATAAGAGCTTTTCTAAATAAATACATCTTTAATATTGATGAAAAAGTACTAGTTCCATTTGCAGATTATTTCACTTATAACTTGGGAAAAATGTTTTGTTATAAGTGAAAACATCTGCCAATGGAAATAGTATTTTTTCATCAATATTAAAGAATTATGGACTTAAAACAAGCTTCCCAAAAAATTACTTTTAAGTTTGTTTCGTCTTATTTCAACTTTTCTATATTTGCATTAGAAACTAGACCAAAATTACTAGGTAAGATTTTGTGTTTGCGCAGTGAAAACCACCATCACTTATCTACCAACAACGAAGAGATGGTTATTTATTTAGTTGTGCTTTCTAACCTGAACATATTAGAGCCTAAACAGAGTCCTTAAGCTCCCCTCACCTCTGCAGTCAGTGGTCATCCTTGGTGCTCCAGTCCCAGGTGAGGTGCAGGAGGATTGGTCCCACTCAGCACTCAGACACTGCACAGCGCATTCTGCGCCGGTCGGGCCAGTATGCAAATACGCTCTGATCCCCACCAAGAACCGTCTGCTCAACTGACTTGCTTTCAGGTGGTGGAAAACAACCTGTTAAGCAAATATGTTGCTTAACATGTTGTTAAGCAACATATTTGTTGCTTAACAAATATGTTGTTAAGCAACATATTTGCTTAACAACATAGTGAGGGGGCGTCTGGTAGCCCCCTCACTACCAGACGCAGTGAGGGGGCGTCTGGTACCAGAGCTCAGTCAAATGCATTTGGTGGATCAGCCTGTCGTCAAAGTGGGATTATGTGTAATTTTGTGCTGCTACTAACAATTAATTGCCACGTTTTATGTTGAAGTGATTAGTCTACATCTCAAATGAAATGATTTTGATTTTTTTATAGTAAACTAAATTTGTTTTGTATACAAATTACAATATAAACAAAGTCTGAATTTTAAAAGCTTAATCAAGTTAATTTCAGGGTATGAAATTAACCCTGAAATTTCATAATCCCAGTCAGTCGCATTTTAGTTCAAAATCATATGTCGAGAAAATTAGCAAAATGTTCAATTCAAAACCCCTTTTTGCTGCTAAATAATTGCATAGACAGGTGAGCTCAGCAAGAAAATGTATTTATTATTTTCAATCTGTTAGGTTATTGAAGCATCAGATTGGTGCTCTTATACCAATTCAGCTGTCAAGGCTTCCAGGAACCCCTGATGACTCATGGGAGTTCTGTAGAAATAACTACTTCTTTAGAAATGTGGCCTGTGAAAAAAATGCTGATATCAGGATTTTTTTGCATTGAGATGCTATTTTAGGCTCCTTTTAAACTCTATTTAATTTCACTCTAGCACAATTTGAACACAACAACAGTCTGTTCCAGCGTCCAATCAGATCATATTTTTAAAAGTAAAAAATGAAGCCCCAGTTGGCCAGGAGAAGCGACTTTGTCATCCGTTGTTGTTGTTTGTCGATGTCGTTTGTGAGTCAGATTTATCGGTGCACCACGACCAGAAACTCACAAATAGAAAGGCTGTGTTTATAAAGTTCATAACCAGGTTCATTCTGAAACATCAGAATCAGGGACTTCATCAGACACACATGAGGAATGAAAAAAAAAATCTAAATATAACGTATGATCAGACCTTTGGTGTCAGGATCCCAGAAGGTATGATCACAGAAACATTTACCGCTGTCTGATTCACAGCAGGGAGTGAGCTGCTCACTGTGACAGGGATGAGAGAGAACGTCACCTGGTGCTCACTGTCAGCTGTAAAACAGACCCTCCATACATGAAGGCGTTGAGAATATGAGTCATCTTTCCATATGATTCTGTACAGTTTATCAGTTGAAGAAGTGGGGGAGAAGTTGTTACAATAAAGCTGGGATTGATTCAGTCAACACATTAGCAAAAGGTGACCTAATGAACAGGTTAGGACAGGTCGATGAGCTATAAAAAAATGCTCATTACATTTTTTTACACAAAATCATTCTTAGAAAATGAGATTTCAGTCTGCTCTGTCCTGCTGACTTTGAGTTCCTGCTTTAGGACCGCTTGTCACCTTAAATTCAAGTAAACTGCTGCTGGCCACGCCCTCCAACTCAACGCTTACTCTCATATGTGAAAATGGCTACAAACAGATGCACAATTATACAACCAAACATCTTTGAAAAGCAGAAGTGGCGCCTCCCAGACAACCAACAAGAATGCAGAAGGTGGTCTCTGGATAGTAAGTCAACAATAAGTATTTTTGGGGTTGCTGTGGTGATGCATGGGTTAAGCACAACCCACATAAAGAGGCCTTATGATTCATGGAAGTTCTGTAGAAAAAAATACTTCTTGAGAAATGTGGGCAGGTTTGATTCCCAGCCTGGTGACCTTTGACCCCTGTCTTCCCTCTCTCTCATTACTCTATTTTCCTGTCACTTTCAAATAAAGGCCACCAGAGCCAAAAAACATTTAAAAAAACAATAAGTCTTTTCCAGCAGCCATTGTACAGCAAATACAGCGGCAAAACCAGCTGACCAAACATGCCGGAGCTCCACAGTTGTTGCTAAGCTGCACTCGGCTGGGGGGGTGAAATGGGTATTGATTGTGACAACAATTGGGAAGTTTTTGAAAAAACTAATTTTCAAGACACCAACAAACCCAATGGAAGGATGAAACGCTGCAAAACGCGAGTTTGCAAAGTGAGTTTCAAATATGAGAGGACATCACAGGTGCCAGTGGTATTCAGTCATGGATTAGGCCACCAACAGAGCAGTTGACACAAATCCATTTGGTTAATTTGGGTTTGCTTTGCTCCTCCAGGTGACTTTCATGAAGAGGAAGTTCGGCCTGATGAAGAAGGCCTACGAGCTGAGCGTTCTCTGCGACTGTGAAATAGCCCTCATCATCTTCAACAGCTCCAACAAGCTGTTCCAGTACGCCAGCACAGACATGGACAAAGTCCTGCTGAAGTACACCGAGTACAACGAGCCCCACGAGAGCAGAACCAACACCGACATTTTAGAGGTAAGGAGTCGACGGCGCCGTCTTCAGAGGATTCGCTTTGCCTGCCGTTCGTCTCATTTACTCCGTCTGCGTTCTGTTTAGAGAGAGCATATTAGTTTTGATTAAAAGGCGTGACATGCAAATACGCCTCATGTACAACACGGCTTGTTTTGCATCAGCCGCCATGAAGCGTGTGCGTGTACAGTTAGTGAGAGGAGGAATCTGTCTGACCGACGTTTTCTTTGTCCATGTCAAGAAAAGGGAAGGAAGTGACAAAAAGGATGTATTTTAAAAAGGGGAATTTTGTGCTACAGTGTAGAGCTCAGAATTTCATCTTGATGTCTTCTTACTTCACTGTTTTTCTTTGAAAATGTAAGGAAGTGAAATGTTCATAAATTAATAAAAAGACCCTAAGCTATTGTGTGAAAATATGAATAACAGACAGGCAGATCGGTTTCATTTCTCAAATTCTAACTATTTAATCAGATATTGTAATGTCCACTTTTAGGCCTTTAGAGATGCTCTCACTGTTGTGTATACAGTACAAACGTCACTATTTATCCTGTGAGAAGCATACAGTATTTAATGTGGCTCTAAATGTGAGAAAAGAAACAAATACTGTGAAAGCTCAAGTCCTGCTCGATGTAAAGTATGTATGGTTTTTATTTGCCTTCTGTTTTTTATTATGTGTATACAGGAATCAAAGGTGCTCTACATGTGGTATATTACAATCTTGTTTTATATTTAGATTTTTAAAAATATATTAAGAATTGCCATATGAAAGTTAAATGCCCATCATGCAGCCTGCTGAGTGAACGACTTCGTTCCTGATGCTCGATTCCAATTTATTTTTTGCAGAAAAAAGTTTTGTTTTCACATAGGCAACATTTCCAAAAAATGATATCTCGATATATATTTTTAAAATACCTCAATGACAATATCACAGATGATATCCCACATTTTCTGCTTCCTCTATTTTATTTTTTCTTTGGCTAAACAAATATGTAACATCAAAACATAGTTGTTGTTTTCTTTTGCTTTTCTTTATAAACAGTCACAAAAAGTAAATAATTTATTGATAAGTATTGATACAAAATCACAGAATATGTTTAGTGCATCAATGAAAATATAAAGTAGATACATATAAATGCAAACTAATTCTGGCCATAAGTAACAAAACTTAAAAACTCAAAAGAAACGGAGAGAACATTTGTTTTTCTAGTTGTTAAAAAGTGTTTGTTTTTTTAAAGAAGTGAAAAAAAGTATGTGGACAAGTAAAAATATAATATAAATATAATATAATATAAAAGAAAATCTGGTGCCATTGTGAGTTATTGTCGAGCATCGTCACATCAACGACGTAAAAAACTGCAGACGAATTGAAAACTATTAGACACGTATCTGATTTAGAACAACATATGGAAGCTGCAATATTCAAAAGATATTTTTTTGAGTGAAAAGATTGGAATTGATCTGTTCAGACTGCCTTGAAAAAATTTGATATGTCAAAAAGTGGTCAAATATTCACCAGCTAAATTAATCAAAAAGTAGGTGGGGCTGCCATCAGTTGGAGCCGCTCCAAACGTTCGGCAAACATTTGGTGTCAAATTCTCCTGCACTAGCGCACATCCTTGGTCTACATGGCGTCTAGAAGTCGTGTTCAAATTACAGATGTTGCCATAAAATGAGCGGCAGTCTGACTCAACTTAGGGCAAAATCTCAGCAGCATCAAAGTTTGTTCTCGCCGTTTTCGAAGCACACGCCAGCAAACACCCCCTTTCCTGAAACGCAGGTGTTTCAGTGAGATGCTTGTCCTGTTTCAGCGTCTCTACTCATTGGCTCTGCTGCTAGAAACGAATGGCCACCATAACTCATGTTCTGTTTATTTAAACTTCCACTGTGTGTTTGCCTTTCTTGGAGCCTGACTCTCACACTTGCACTAAGTTGTGATTTTACTCCTTCAGAGGAAATTAGATACATTTACTTCCTCAAAATGTACATTTAAGGCTCCACTTTGTGGGAGCCTTCAATGTGGAAAAGCCTTCAAGCTTCAAAAAAGTCCCTACTTGCCCAACCTCTCATGTCCAAAGCCTGTAACATAATCCGTAAAGTCTCTTCGAGTGATTGAACAATTTCTAAATGAAAACCAGTTGCAGTAAAGATGATCAATATGCACAATTCAAATATTGATACTAAAGAGTGTCTGTGTAAACTCTCTTGCTGTGAAACCACAACTGGACACCTGGGGAGGCTCCGACAGCCATTAGCCGTGCAGAATTTGCCTTCTCTCCACCTCATTTTGTTTATTTCCACAAATGTCATGCAGACAGACGAGCTGGCTAAGGCAGTGCCTGACGAATTGGAAGGCTGCTTGTTTACATATTGGTCTGTCTATTTGCAACATTTAAGCATGAAATTTGACTATATTTAAAGGACGGGCCCCTCTTGCTACAGCAGGCGTCCCGTGTCGGAGAGGTCCCACAAGAAGCTCAGTTGGATCAAATAATTATGATCAGGCAGGAAAATAAAACACCCAAGTTTTTTTTTCCACACAGAACAAACGTATGTACAAATATTGTTTAATGTATATAAAAATGACCAAACATGATCATTTCATTTTCATTTAAATGACAACAAAACGTCTTGTAGATGTCGACAGAAAGTTTGGAAACAGCTGCTTCAAGGGAATGTTTTGCCGCCACTATTGCATCATCTTCTCTTCAAATGTGGGAGCTGAAGTCACCAGTAACTGTTTAACACACAAACAGTGGCACTTTTTTGCGATACTGAGCACTTATTGTACCTTTTGGATTGGTAATGGGAATGACGGGCACAGCCTGCTGTGAAAGCGTTTTTAAGACAATGCCACCACTTTTAAATCATTCGTTTTGCATCTTTTTCATGCGGCGGTGCAAAAACAAGCCGGCAGACTGTCAAAGGAGGCACAAATAATTATTAAGTACAGTTGAAATTAAGATTGCTGACTGAAGGGGTGTGCTGTGGTGGTGCAGGGGTCAACCACAGTCCACATATGGAGGCCTCAGTCCTCGATGTGGCCGTCACAGGTTCGATTCCCGGCCTGGCAACTTTTGCCGCATGTCTTCCCCTTCTCTCATTACCCCACTTTCCTGTCAACTAACTATCAAATAAAGGCCACTAGAGCCGATAAAACCTTTAAAAAAAAAGATTGTTGACTGAAACTGGCTAATGATGCCAATTTATTTGCAGTTAGAACCAGCATAGATTGAGAATCACAAAACCCACTCTGTTTGAAGAACAGACTAACATCATACTCGCTTATTGAAGAAATTAACATTTATTAACTTGAGCAAATTTTAAAAAAGAATTCTGAAGCACTTTTAAAATAGAATGTCAAATATGACTTTTTTTTTTTTAACAACAACAACAACAAAAAAAACCCTAAAGGAAGAAAACCCACATTTGTACTTGTTTGTCATGGTTCATCATTGTTTGTGGTTTTCTATCGGCTCATCTTATCTCTGTGTTTTTAAAATAGCTTTGTTTAGGGCTTAATCACAATTAGAAATCACTGGTAACGGCAACTGTGGTGACGGAGCAGCTTTTAATCTTTAGTAATTTTTCTGAGAAGGGCCTGTTCAGCTTGGGGTCATATTTTTGGAAACGGCAACCTAATTGTGACATCTCTTTTGCTCAACTAGCTGTGAACAGTGCTGTATTGTTGTGAGATAAATGAGAAATAACTAGTGCTGTTCTCACTGTTTGTTTGGTCTGATCCCTCCAAAAGAGCCTCTAGACCTTTTATAAATTAGTGTGTCTTATATTGTTGCACTCCTGCACTCCAGCACTCAGCGTAGGATAAAACTGCACTATGTCCCCACGGTCGCCGGTGTTGAATCGACTGGCTCTGTTTATTGCGGTGCTACATTAAACCGACTCCCTTTTCAGTCTGGCATTCTGGACAGGCTTCTAATAAATAATACACAGGAAAACATTGTGATGGAGCCTTAAGAAAGCTTGTGTGTGTGCGTGTGTCTGGGTGTGTGTGTGTGTGCATAAACAACTGCCCACAAACCTCAATGAAGGCTGATCCAACATAAGTTCAGAACTGTAGGTCAAAGGTTATCCACCACAACACCAACAACTGAATGTTACTACATGTTACTGCAGTCACACGTGTCTCTGCAGGCTGTTGAATCATTGAGTTTTTCACACAAAAACTTCTGCTTTTGGGTCCGTTTGTCTTCACTTTTGGTCAAATCATTGTTGATGTAGTTAAACTGCCGAACTGTCTCGCTGCAGCTGCCTCTGCCCGATTTCAAGAACCAGAAAAGATTGGATGACTTTTTTTTGTGATTTTTGTTTTCTATACGTAAACCTCACATGATTTAGGATTACGTGCGTTTGACTTTAACCATAAGGAGATGCAGTCCTAGTCATTAAATGTTACAACAGTCAAAGTCTACAAAAATGTTTAAAACAAAATCTGTAATCTATTTAAAGCAGTAGCAAGTTATATTTTCTATAACATTTACATCTGAAACAAAATATTTACACACATTAAAATAAAAACATACCTTGCTTTTCTTTCTTCCTTTCTTTCCCCACTGTTTGACGATAAAAAAAGACTAAACTTCTCCTGCTATAGGTCATGTAGGATTTTCAAAACATTTCTGTTTATTAGAGGCCAGAATGATCTAGCCTAATATCAGCTCCTACTCTTTATGCTCCTCTACTGCTGCCAACATAGCAACTTGTTATATTTCGCACCCTTTCAGACAAAAAAGTGATATCAGCCTTAATCAGAGTTGGCAGGTCGGGCTTTTTAAAGATCGGTGATCAGCCAGGAAACTGCAATCGGTGCACTCCTAGTTAATAATATTGTAATTGTTCTAAATGTTGTTGTAACAGCAGAATAATTGTTGCTTTGCTGTTTTGAATTGAAACAGTTACACAGCAAAAACACAAACTCTTACCAAATATTTTTAATCTATTTTCTAGTGCAAATATTTCAGTACACTTTAAATAAGACAAAACTAACTCATGAGTAACTTTTCAGCAAGATATAGGAGCTTGCTTTGATTCAACAACTCCTTAATATTGATAAAAAAAGTGCTAGTTCCACTGGCAGATCATTTAATTTATTACAAGGCATTTTTCCCATGTTATGAATGAAATAATCTGCCAGTGGAACTAGTGTTTTTTCATTGATATTAAGGAATTATTAACATAAAACAATCTCGTATTTCTTGCTGAAAAGTTCATTGTGAGTTAGTTTTGTCTTCTTTTCAAGTGTACTGCGATGTTTGCACTAGAAACTAGATGAAAAATACTGGGTAGGACTTTGCAGGGTAAAACGTGCAGACATGCACACCACAAGGCCATGAAACCGTGGCGCTTTTTACCAAAGGTTTCGTGACAATGTCCCATACCCAATGCAGCGCTGTAAATGTTTAAAAGCTTGCTTTCTTACTGATCCTAACAGTAAAACCAGTCAAATGCTTCACAGATCGAAACAGAGAAGACTCCTGGCCATGTAAAACAGCCCGAAAGCCCTTCCTGGTCACTTCATCTTCCTGACAGTTTGCTTTTGTCACTATAATTGACCTAGGCTCGCGTCCAGCAGAGTGAAGTTTCAACAACAACAGAGAGTCTGTCCAAGGTATGCAGTTCAGTCATGTCAGCCTGTGGAGATGAATGAGAAGTTCAGCGGAAAGAGAAGAACTACGACAGAGTGGAAGCTGAAAGCGCGGCGCGGGGCTCAGCCGTTATTCGGGTCCAATCCTTCAGAACGACCGCACATTTCCTATAGGACGCGTTATCAGGGAGTCTGCTTTTTCCTTCTTTTTTTTTTTAACTCCCAGCGATTTGTCGGATCAAATCTCAAGCATTGTACCCTATTCTTAGCCCCGCGGGGCAGGAGTCCCTTGCCTGAAAAAGGCTCTGGGGGTGGGGGGGCAACGAGGGGCTTTATTTTATCTTTGATGCTGCCCCAACAGCTACAAGACATCACCCTCACAAGCTGTGATTCTTAACAGTGCAGCTCATGCCTCTTGGTGGCAACCGGCCAGATGCCTTTGGAGATCCACTAAAGCCCGCTTTGACATTTGAGATGATAAGAAGGCACACACCCTCAGATCCTGTAACAGACACTTAGAGATAGTCCTCAGAGGCCAGACACGATGCAGTGCTTTAAACCCCCCTACACACACGCACGCACACACACACACACACACACACACACACACACGTTTTGCTATCTTTGTGGGGACTTTCCATTGACTTCCATTCATTTCTACTAATTTCTACAGTCTAAACCTTACCTTTACCCTTTTCCTAACCCTAACCATCACATACCTAACCCTAACCCTAACCAAAACTCAATTCATACCTTAGCCCTAACTCTGACCCCTGACCCAAAAACAGGGTTTCCCCTCGTGGGGACCAGGCTCCGGTCCCCACAACGTATTACAAACAAACACACACACACACACACACCTATGGAGACTTATCTCACTGTGCGAGTCTTAGGACTAAATCCTGCTCGACCCACATGCCCTTGTTCTGCTCTGCTCCTCTCTGTCCTGGTGTCATCCAGTATTATTAGCCTCTTAGTGCATTTTTCAGGAAAAGACATGCATTATAAAGATGGACACAGATGCTATAGACCCGTGGCGTCCAATTTGGTCTCCATCAGGTTGGCAGGAGAGCTGCAAGAAGAGCAAAAAAATATACATGTCTTAGTATTTAATTTAAGAAGCTAAGAATGGACCGATCTACTTTTTTTCACTCCTAACATCGATGCTGATACCGATATCTGAGGTTCAGCATCAATGCGAAACAGAAAAATGGTGCTGACTAAAAATATTTCCCTTTTTTTCCCAAACACAGACATAAATGTACTGAATTAAACATCTATTAGATAACTCTGCACCGGTACAGCACACTTAAATACATCAGTAACTTCAGAAGCTTGAAAACAAATAAAAATAACTTCAGTCAGTGCAATTAGGACTATAACAGCCAGTGTAAAATAAATAATAAAGAAACTGAAACTGATAGAAACAATAGGTTGACTACATTGGTAAAACATGTAAAAGATAAACTACAACAACCCTACTTTCAAATGGTTCAGAAAGTGTAATTAGGAATTTTAAAAATAAACAAAAATAGTGTCACCAAGAGCACAAAGCCTGAATAGATCTACATTTATATATTGGGCACATTGTCACCAGATCTAGAATCTTTTTCAATTTCGGGGCCGATACTGGTATTAATATTGGATCGGTGCATCTGTTTGTCTTTTTAAAAAATATAATTGGTTAGTAGATTCAGTAATGTTTAGTCTGCTTTTTCCCCCTAATAGAGTCAATATTTACTTTCCCTTATTTTGTTCCCTATTTTTAATTATAGTGTTAACTTTCTGAGTGGACCCTTTGCCATGGCAACAGCCCTCATTATGTAACAGTAAGCGCTGAGCCTGTCTGCCCTGGTCTCTGTGGGAAATTCAGAAAGTAAACATTAGCTTGCAATGGCTCTAAATGTTATGCAAAAACTCTGGAGAAAGGTCTGGATTATTAGAGCTACAGCATGCAACTTTTATGGCAAAAAAATGAAACAATCTTGTTTTTTTTTACATATTTGGGACTTCTTTGATAGTATGAGACAGATATTCTCATATTGGCTCGTGATATTGTCTGTCTCGTGTTATACTGTCAGAACAAATATGTAAAAATTATTATTATTTTTTTTTATGAGTTCCCTACTTCTACGACAGCTAAGGCAAGGGTGTGTTTCAGCTGTCGGTGAAGTAAATACTAATGTCACTATTTCATCCAGATGAGCTGCAATGTTGAGTCAGTTTACTTTAAACCATTAAAAGCAGCTAATTAACCTGTCGCTGTTCAACTTGTTGTCTCCTCTGAAAAGGTAGGATAAGCACTGACTGACTAAGCAGTTTAGCTTAAATATGCTTAGGTTGTGTATCAAGGACCTGCTGTTGGAGGGGAAAAGCAAAGTTTGCTGTTTTGTTCCTTTTTGTTGAAACACTAAACAGAATTGATGGACAGGTTTGTGTCATCCAGTTCTTTGCAACAGTAGTCACAGCTCTTAAAGTTTTCCACTTTGTTTTAAACTACAACCACAAACTTTTATGTATTTCTTGGAGGTTTTTTACGGGATGTAACAGCACAAATTGTGAAGTGGAAGGAAAATGATGTATGACTTTTAATTTCATTTATTTTTTTGTTTTTTTTATTTAGAGAAAAAACTGAAAAGGGGATTCTTACTCACAACGACAAAAACAGTTACAACAAGTCTCCCGTTTTATCGTTCCTGTCCTCACGTGCAGCTGGAGGAGAAAACCACAGCGCTCCGTGATGAGTCACGGATCCTGTGGCTCACTCTTCACTGTCCACTGTAGTCCATCGTCTAAAAAGAAAAGAAGAAAGTGGGACAACTGCAAGCTTACCGAGACGATGGTCGTGGTAGAAGAATCTAATTTAATCTAGTTGATTTGATTAGGACAGTGCACATTAATCAATATCGCCACATGGCTTTGTAAATATGCAGAAATTAGCACAGTGGCTAAATTTATCCTAGGAGAAGTGAGCAGAAAAAACTAAGCACCTCACTATACAATTCCCAGGACAGGACACATAGTTCTATTAGAAAAGTACAAAATAATAATGATAATAATAACATCATTAATAGAAAACAATTACACAAGAAACAACTAACCAACAGACAGGAACAGTACAAGATCTGGACAGATGTTGCGTTTGTTGTGCACTCAAGAAATCTTGGAGGCACCCATCTACATTTTTTTCTCTTCCGATAAAATACCGGTAGTTGAGGTCAAGTATCGACCGACACAGAAAAACACCTGACTTAAAATGTTTCTTTTTTTAAACACAGACATAAATTAACTGAATTACAAATGTATTTGCTAACTCTCCACAAGTTAGCAAATAACTAACTCGCTATTTGGTCACTATTTGGTGTATTTTTATTTTTAAATACATCAGTAGCGTCACAGGTTTTGTCAAACTTGTAAAAACAGCTTTAATTAGTTCAGTCAGTGCAATTAGGAGCAAAACAGCCAACGTGAAATAGTGTAATTAGGAATAGATACAATGTAAAATAATAAGAAAGCATGACGTCGCTCAGAGTACAAAGCATAGAGTTAGACTGAATAGATCTGACCTTATGGATTGTGCACATGGTCACAGATACCTGATCTAGAATTTTCTTCAGCATCGGGACCGATACAGATATTTACATCATATCATTGCATCTTTACCATCTGGCTGCGAGGGAAAAGAAAAAGAAAGAAAACTATGAGAAGTCCCAGCCGCTTTTTGCCACAACACATTTAGTGGTCGCGTCAATTATCTGGAAGAAGGTGCTCTGGTGAGCGCAGCTCTTAAAAGGTTCTGCAGTTCCTCTGTCCGACTCTTGTCGCTGTCAGGATCAGAGAAGACGCAGCACATCTGCGTTCGTTTCAGGAGTTTACGAGGGCGTTGAAACGCTCTGCTGCTTTACGAGAGCTCGAGTGTGTGACCCCTCGAGAGGTCGCCCGGCTGCGAAAGTGGCGTTCAAGGTCTGTGGTGAAAAATAGACATGTCAGAGTGTTTTTAAAGCTTTGGGGTAACTACCAGTGTCTGGGAATGCAGCAGCGGCCGTGTGCCGGTCGGCCAGTCCGTCCCGTTCACGCTGTGACCTTATAATGAGAGGAGCAGAGAGGAGGGAGACCGCAGAGCTCATGTCACGCTCCAGGCTCGTCTGCTAGTGCAGGTGCAGTTAAATCCCATCCACTCATCCACTCCGCTGTGCTGTTTTCAAGGTTCGGCATCTTTCCCAGTGTTTCGCTAACAACCCTACAGCTAACTTCAAGCTGTAAAAACAACACAGGTTCAGCACTGAGCCACCTCTGTTTGATGAAGGGATTATGTAACCTTCAAGATTCATATCTTGCTCCAGTAAGGTGGAGCCATGGATGTTTTCTGTGTGAAATCATCCACAACTGATAAAGTCAAGCTGAGCTCTAAAAACAGCTGTTTTTTTTTGTTTGTTTGGTTTTTGTTTTTAAATCTGAATGCTTTTTACCACAGACTTTTTAAATTAATGGTAGCAACTGGCTTTTGATAGAATATTTATATATAGGTGACACGCTGCGTTTCCATTACAAATATGTGTAAAACTTTGTTGATATTCCATTAATGTTGAAAAAACCATCCATTCATTTTCTTTACACCCTTGTAAGGGACACCCTTGTCCCTTAGTGGGGTCAGGAGGGTTGCTGGTGCTTATCTCCAGCTAACGTTCCGGGCGAGAGGCGGGGTCACCCTGGACAGGTCACCAGTCTGTTGCAGGGCAACACAGAGACACACAGGACAAACAACCATGCACACACACACTCACACCTAGGGACAATTTGAAGAGGCGAAACCGGAGTACCCGGAGAAAACCCACCATGCAAACTCCATGCAGAAAGGTCCGGGCTGGGAATCGAACGCAGAGGCAACAGCTCTACCAACTGCGCCACTGTGCAGCCTGTTGAAAAAACACAATTTCGCACACAAGGGTTTTCCATTAAGTCAGGAATTAGAACAAACTTAGAATGTAGAGGAACTCTGCATTCTTGTTCTGAAATTAACATTATCAGAACAAGAATCTGATATAAATTACGGACTACTTATGGGGAACTAATATGTATTTTTATTTATTTATTTATTTATTTTTTACTTTTTCTTCTTTTGCTCTTTTCTTTGGTTTGTTAATTTGTTTATATTTCATTCCTGTAAAGCACTTTGAATTGCCTTGTTGCTGAAAATGTGCTATATAAATAAAATTACCTTAATTACCTTAAATAAGAACCGCATTTAAAAATCACAATGCGTTTGATCACGCGAAAAGTCATTGAAAACACACCGCGTCGTGGTTCTCCTACCATACTTCCTGTGGTCTCCTTCTTTGTGGTTTGCGTCAGTAGTGACATCCGATTTTGATCATGTGACTTGCATGATTGGGGAACAAGTGTTTCTGTGGCAGTTTTGCAAAATAAACCAGTGTGTGTCCTAATAAAACACAGGTAGTTTGTAGCATTCACATTCATTGTCATGTTCAGTTCATGAACTCGTTGCCATTGAAATGTGCAACAACTGAGAAGATCGCAGAATGTCTTACTGGGAATTTTTTATTCTTACTGTTATTAATAGTATTATTAATAATTATTTTATTAATTAAAATAATTGAAATGTGGACAGAGAGAAGGACTTTTTTGTTGTAACATTTAATGGTGAAATATTTAGTAAATATACATTTTATTCCTTTTTTAAAATTGTTTTTACATGAAAAGTGTTTTTGATTATATTGGATTTTTTTTTTATTTCTATTTTGCCCCCAAAGGGAATACAACTAGTCATGTTTTTCTGTAACAGTGATGCTATTCTATTCAGAGAGCTCACCTTTGACTTCATGTTAAAATATGAAAAACAACAAAAATAAGTTTCCTTAAACTCTTTTAGCACGTCTGTTCCATCCCCTCCGTCTACCGCCTCGCTTGCATGGTAAAAAAAAATGTTGTTTTCCGCCGATCTTTAATTGACTTTGTGCTTTTGCGTGCTGCCTTTTACCCACAGGCGCTGCGTAAGAAGGAGCACAGAGGCTGCGACAGCCCAGACGAGTCGTCCTATGTCCTCACCCCCAGCACCGAGGAGAAATACAAAAAGATAAACGAAGAGTTCGACAACATGATGAAAAGTCATAAAATAGTAAGCAACATTTTGGTAGGCTTTTTTTTATTATTGTCACATTGGAACAGAAGAATAAATTCTGAAATGTTGGATTTTGTCAAGGAGACGCATTTTTCACATCTGAAAGACAAATGAGAAAATGTCAGAGCCTCTGGTTCATGTTCTGTTTAATTATTACAGACATTAAGCTCATGCAGTGTTTATTGCCCGTTTTCATAATTGGTGACTGTAAAGCACTTTGAACAGCCTTGTTGCTGAAACGTGCCATACAAATAAACTTGTCTGGACTTTTGTTCCCACTAGTCCACAGGTCAGCCGCAGCAGCATTTCATGCATGCAGCGTCAGGCAGCACCACCTATTGCCATGGAGCAGGAGGAGGAGGAGGAGTGACTTCCCAGGCTCTAGCTGCAGCCACAGCAGTGCTGTCTGACAGCGGGATCCTCTGCTCGCCTCACACACACACCCACAGAAACACAAACTCCTCACAAAGACCTCCCAGCACCGGAAACACAGGTTAGTGTCACAGCATTAACACTTTTAAGGAATGAACCACAGAGTGATATATATATACACACACA
>NW_006799968.1:3551813-3634183 GCF_000485575.1 Poecilia formosa | reverse complement strand
AGTTTCTCTGATCTTACTTTTTATAGGTATATGTTTGAGGAAAATGAACAAAATGAAAATTGTTCTTTTCTTCTATGAACTACATGTCTCCAAAACTCCAAGCAAAAATTTAGTATTTATTTGCAGAAAATGAAAAATGGTCAAAATAGCAAAAAAACAAAAATGATGCAGTGCTTTCAGACCTCAAATAATGCAAAGAAAACAAGTTCATATTCAATTGGTTCAGTACAGTGGTCTGTACCACTGTACTGGTGTGTGTTTGTGTGTGAGCGTGTGTGTGGGTGCGTGTGTGTGTGTGTGTGCGTGTGTGTGTGTGCGTGGACTGAATTAAATAAAAAAGATGCATGCAATGTCTGACAACAATACTGAGCATGCTTGGTGTGTTTGTGTGTCTGTGAATATGTTTTCATGAATAATCGTTTGTGAATGTATTTAACTGGAAGGGCAGCTTGATAACAGCTGAGTTTTACTGGAGTAACCAGCTTCCACTTTGTGCACCTTAGAAGTGAAACATTTGACTGAACTTGAAATTTCTCTAAAGAAATGAAACGTTTCAAGGAAGCACGAAGGTTTGCGAAAAAGATTATATGTGGCTTATGAATAAAAATCATGAAAAAAGTCTCTAAAAACACATTTCTCTGTGTGTGTGCGTGTGTGTGTGCTCACCATTAGGTGGCCTGCAGGGCAGCTCAGATCTGGCTCTGCACAATGGCTCTGGAGCAGCTGGTATGTATCTTATAAACATGCTCTGACACACACAGCGCTTTCACACACGGACACGTTGTTTTCCTGTGATCCGTTGAAGTCGAAGCGTGTAGGATTTAGGTCTGTTGTCTTTGGGTTGTGTCCTGCCGATGACGTCATCAGGCCTCCGGTTTATCACATCTCAGCTTCAGGGTGGGACCACTGAGTCAGTGTGTATTGGCTTCCTAAATGCTTTCTGCTTCACTCTGTCGCTCTGATTTAGGCTGCACTGCGCCCTCCAGGAGAAGAACTTAATAGCCTCCATTTTGTGAAATCAACAATAGCCTTTACTTGGCACAACTCTGTGATCACATCAGGATTTAGCTATGAGGTACAAGACAAAGCTGTGCTACCATGAGCTACTGCCTTAAATCTGGTTTCAGGCTGCAGAGCTGTTCTAAATATAAGGAGTACCAAACCGTTCAACAGTTTCAGTCTTGTTGAGAAAAATAAATATTTCCCTTTTTTGTAATTTTTATGGGATTATTAGTGCCTTTAAATAATACAAGAAAATGTTTTGCAATAAGCAATGAATCAATACGTCACATGACAAATTAAAACACCTTTGATTATTTTCAGTTCCATGATTTATTGCTTTTCTTTTTTTTCCTTCTCTCTTTCTACCAAAAACTGGGTTCTAAAAGTCTTCAGTCTGGCTCATTGGTCTTAACTAGACCATTTTTTTGAAGGACAGTTTTGTTAACAGAGACTTCATAATGTATTTTATTTCTTGTTTCTGTTGTTTTGTTTATTTATTTTGAATATTTAAAACGTCTTCCTGTGTTAAATGATCGTTAGTGTTTAAAGTTTATTCATCTTTGAGAATGTGTTCTTGCATTACAGTTATATTACTTCAAAATGGTCTCAAAGCAACAATATTATCGTTTATCGCAATAACTTCTGAGGCAAATTATACACAACAAGCTAGTCACATGGTTATGGTTTGGATAAATAAATATGAATTAAATGCATACTTTCTATGAGCCTTTCTCGTAAACAAGTCCTGATTCTCGCTGCAGTCAAACTCTGTGCAGAGCAACCGTGCAATTTGGAGGTGTGTGCCCTCCTCACTACTCATACATAGATTCCTGTGTGCCAGCAGCCGGAGAAGCTGGACTGATTTTGGGATGCTGCGGTGCCAAAAGAATCGCATTAATTTACCCAGAGTGCTGCTGGAGTGTGATAAGCTGTTATGAGGTCCAGGGTCTTTATGAACAACTCTTCTTCACATGCATAAATATTGTGTTTGTTCAAACCTTGCAACAATTTTACCAGAGCTGAATCCTGGAAACGTTATTACATAATGTTAGGAGAAAGAGAGAGAGAATGAATTATTAATTTTTATCTCTTGTATAATGTATAGCTGCTCTGTCTCCATTCAGGATTAGCTCTGCTATGGACAGGATGACTTCAGTACATATGATATTAAAGTCTTTCTTTCCTGATTCCTGAACCAATCGAGTCTTTTAAGAACCGACAAACGGGATGTTTTAACAAGACCGTTCGGATTCTGCTTTCCGCCACTGATCAGACGTCTCTTTCTCAGTGAACGGATTCATGGGCTCCAGCGGTGGAGGCATCCTGGGGAAGACCGGACCCGCCAAATCTCCTCCTTCTCTTCCGCACCATGCCAGCGGTGGCCACAAAGGCGACCTGCGGGTGGTCATCCCTCACTGCAAAGGAATGATGCTGGTATGGATTCCCCTGAGTCCCAAACGTTCCCACCCACACCTGAGGTCACATCAGGTGACCCTCGAGCAAAAGGGCGTTCCAATCGCTCTCCTCGTTCCTGGTTGATTTGGATTATCATGGCTTTCCGCTTATGAAAACCCCAAGACTGTGTATGTTATGAGTAAAAAGAAAATATTGCACATTCACGAGGAAGATTCCAGAGTCTAGAGCCGTCCATCAGACGCTCTCCACAGAGCAAACCACAAAAAGTCATAAGCTGGCTGTGTCCAGGCATATTAATGGAAAGTCGAGTGGCAGGGGGGAAAAAAGTGGTTGAAAAAGACCCAAAGCAACAGGGGAAACTGCAGCCTTGATGGGTTTGTGAAATAAAACCCATTCAAGAGTTTGGGGGAAAATTCACAAGGCATGGAGACATTAGACATAGCTACATCCAGGACATGGGTTACGACTGAGCATTCGTTTTTTTATTATTTCTATTTAATCTGTCTCATTTAGCATTCTAATTGTCTGTCATTTTCATTCCGTCATTGACTGTAAGCCAAAATGAACAGAAACAAAAGCTGGAGATAATTCACTTCATGTGTCATGAATCTATGTAGCATCTTGAGTTTTAAACTGGCATAAATATATAAATATTCAGTTTCATTTGGTTGCCTTTCTCTTTCTTATTACATTCTAAGACAACATAAAAATCGGAATAAACTGAGTTATATAACGTACTTCTTTGAGGAATGTAAGATTTTCTCTTGTTAAACAATCCTAAAGTCTGTTGTTATCATAGGAAATTGCATATAAGATCCACATTTAGCCTGAAGAGTTTCTCCAGTATTAGTCATTAATGTCAGCATTTTGTTTTAAACTTAGAAGGAATCAACACCCATGACTCCACATTAGCAGCCGTCACTCACACTTAGCCATCAAGTTCTGTCATCAGGTTTTAAATATGGGATCAGAAAATGGCTTCCCAATATTATTAAAAATTCTCCAGCGATATGTTGCATTTCAAGACAATAAAGCTATTTCATTGATTAGAAATTTAAGGGTCTGTAATTAATTAGTCACTATTAATCGTGATCAGTTTTTTTTTACTTAATTGAAAATGTACATTAACAAGGGAAGCAACATTTTCAGTTCAAAAACCCTTTTTGCTGTGAAATTACTGAATTTTAGAGACATGAGCTCAACGTTACTGTTGTTTCCAGATGTTGCTTGTGCGTCAGATTTACTGGTGTACCGGAAACGTGCAAATACAATGGTCCTGGCCAGAACCTTTTTAATGTAAAAAAAAAAAGAAAAAAAATTCAATTAATTAACTGAAATTAACACATTAAAGTCCCAGCCCTAGTTTATACTTCATCTCATGGTACTGAGAGAATCATATACCAGCTTCTGTCCACATAAAGTACTGAATATGTTTTCAATGTGATAGCTTCAGTTTTAAAGCCTTCTCCGACAGATACTTTTCCAGAGTCAAATGTAACCATTGGAATGATTGGTCAGTATTGTAAATGCTAAAGTAAGGCTGCAATAAGTTTGGATTATCTGGAAACCTTGCATCTTCAGACATAATGCTGGTAACTCCTCCGACACGGCTCTCCTGGCCATAATTCACACAGCATTGAGCTTTATTGGGTTTACTGTGGTGTGAAGCAACAACCGTAAACAAAATGGAAGTCTCTACTGTTTTAAGAAGCAGCCCTCTTGATTAGATCATTTCCAAAGCCGCCTTTCACTTCCCCCCTTCATGCATGCATGCTCGGCTGTTCTGCACGGACCAGGACCGCCTTGGATTCAGCAAAGCGATGCACAGGAGGAACTGAGCATGTCCGGCTGCGTCAGATTCATTACTGCAATAGCTAAACTAGAGATTCTCCAGCAGTAGAGTCGGACACATCGCGGACAAAGCAGAGAGATCCATTTTAGAACATTGTAGCTTCCTATTTTTATTTTTGTTGTTTTTAATCCTCTACACACACGTGTGTGGGGGTGTGTGTGCGTGTGTGTGCGTGTGTGTGTGTGTGTGTGTGTGTGTTTATTCAGCAGTGACATCGTTTGGAATTATGTCATCACTCACTTTATCAGCCCAGAACGCCAACAACAGCCAACAGCTCAGGGGGGAACAGCACGAAACTTTTAGTGCTCTGTAACAGAGTTAGCTTTGTGCTATGTGTAGCATTAAGCTAGCAAAAGCTTTACTTTATAAACTTATGCTGTAAAGTAAATCATGACGTGATTCTAAGAACAAAATTCAACAAAAAATGTATATATTTTTTTCTTCCTAGAATCTTTTTTACAAACCTCACTAGTCTGCATTTAGTAGTTGCTCAATAAGCATAATCGGTTTCTTGTGTTAAAAAGGGAAAATGTAGCTACATTCATGGTACAAAGTTACATTCAAAGCTACAAATAATTAAGAAAATGATAAGTCATCAATTTATTTTCAACAAGCATGAAAAACATGAAGGCAAAACTAATTAAACTATAAGTATGTTTTTGGGTCAGTAACAGATGCACCAAAGGCCAAGCCTGTTTCTTTAAAAAAACAACAAACAGACAAAAAAAAGGTTTATACTGACACCATGTGGTTGAAACGGGGTATTGCATACTCTGTGACTGCATTGCAAAGGGTTACAGAAAAAAAATCTGAAATCTCATCATAAACATACTCTTCTTCTACTTAATAATGTCATTATTGTTGTTGTTATTTTCAGAGCAACCAGCGGCTGGGTGGCGGTCAGTCCGCTCAGCCTCTCTCCACCCCAGTGGTCTCCATCGCCACACCCAGCCTGACTCACCAGGGTCTGGGTTACTCCAGCATCAGCTCAGCCTACAGCAGCGCTGCAGGTTTGTTTTGGGTTCTTTCTGACCAGAATAGTTTCCATTATTAATCATTTCTATACAGTTTCTTGAACTTTATCCCTTTTTTTGTCAGTTTACAACACACTTTATGTTTATATTTTTGTGGATTTTAGCTGATAGATCCATCCAAAGTAGCATAAAAGTGTGAAGTGGAAGACAAATGATAATGTTCTCTAATAAACCTCTGAGGCAGACAACAGCTGGATTTATATTGGATTTATATTAATAATACACCTGAATGTTGCAGACTGCAGTGGGTTTTGTTAATACAGTCTTGCAGAAACGCCTTTTACAGATTTGTATTTGTAAAACACACGGACACCATCCTCTCACCTTCCTTCCACTTAACATCTTTCACATAAATTACCAACAGAGCACATTGAGGTTTGTGGTTGTAACGTGACAAAAACGAGGATTTCAGACAGTAGGAATGCTTCTGTTTTCACTCTGACTCTCATTGAGAGCCATCGCTGAACGCATCCTGTCTCTCTGTTGCCCAGATTACTCCCTGAACAGCGCCGACATGACGGGCTTCGGCTCGGCCGCGGATCACTCTCTGGGCTCCATGACGCCCTGGGAGCAGCACCAGCTCAGCTCCTTGGGGTAAGCGCCTGGAGGCTTTCGATACCGGAATGGGTCTTGGTTCTAACGGATCTGTGTTAGTGGAGAAACAGTGTTCAGTTTTTGCGCTCCGCTAATCTGGAACAAAATTCCAGAAAAATGCAAGACTGCAGAAACACTGAATTCCATTAAACTAAGGCTAATCAGTTTAGAGCTGGCTGTGATTAGTAATGACATATCAATATATTTGATGTGTATTTGTTTGATGATTTTGATGACGGCATTTGACAAAATGTTTATTGCTTGTTCCAGAATTGGTGACTTTTTGATGTTTTTATGATGTAAAGCAGTGTTTTACATTATAGGCCACCAGCGGGCGCTAGGGAGACCTAAAACTTGAAGGAAGATGAGAAAAGAATGTAAAAAAATAAATGACAATAATACAATATGTATTTCAATCAAACAATATAATTTTTTAAATTCTAAAATCATATCTAGTTTTCAATAATTATTATGAAATATAGGTTAAAATAAACGAGTGCATATTTTGGAAGGTTTTAAGCAATGACGGCAAAAAGTGATGCTCTAAATTGTTTGTAAAAAAAATAAAAAATCATAATTATTGTGACCTCATCTGCTTTCAGGTTAATGATTTTGGCCCTCATGGCAAAAAGTTTGGACTCATTTAAAGCATTAAAAAAAAATTAAACAAGCTCTTTGTGCCTTTTTATTTCATCTGCTCAGTGACATGCTAAAAAAATGACAATTTTATTGAAATTGACAAAATGGTCTGATTTTTGTAGAAAACAGATTAATAAACTACTGTAACATGTATCTAGTTTCTAAAGTTCCGGATGGTGTTCTTGTTTGTGTTGTGATATTCTCCTCTCAGTAAAAGCAGGTAAATGTTTGTGGTTCTAGTTCCTCCAAAATTAAGATGATCACAAAAATTTTGGTTACAAATTAGATTCTATTTGTTGCACTTAATGTTGTTTTGATTGCATTATTTCCCAGTAAAAAAAAATTACCCTGAGTGAGGAAAAAGGTTCCTGATTCTAAAATTTAGGTCAGACGGGCCGCAAAGAATCCGCCAGAGAGCTACAAAAGGCCCGGGCGCTGCATGTTGGACAACCCTGGTTCAGAGGTTTTGAGAGCCGGATTAAAATTCCATCTTCAATTGATGAGCATAAGAATGCATTCAGGGATTAAAGCAAACAAAAATCGAATGAGACTGTTGTAGAAAGTTCAGCATTTTTGCCACCAGATGGCGCTTTCACTCAACTCTCCTGGTTGTCTCTGTGCGTTTTTTATATTTTGCAGGTCTGCCAACTCCAACCTCTCCATCAGCACCAGCCACAACATCAACATCAAAGCGGAGCCCATCTCCCCACCACGTGACCACCTCTCCCAGCCCCGGTACATGACCCATCACCCTGCCCCCCCTCGCCCCACTCCCCCTCCTCCTGGCTCTCTGTCCTCCCAGGCGGACCTGGGCAGGTCCCCCACCAGCAGCGTCGGCTCGTCCTGCAGCTCCCATGAGGATGGCAGCGACCGCGAGGAGCAGCAGCAGCAGCAGAAGCGACGGTCGGACCTCCACCCGCTCCCCGCGGCCCGGTCAGACGGCGCCGAGAGCCCGACTGTGAAACAGATGAGAATGGACAGCTGGGTGACGTAGAAAGCCCGGCGTTTACACGGGAAATGACGTGGACATCAGGACGAAACACAGCAGGGACACTTGCTATGCAAATAAAGTCACGGATCTCATCCACGCTTTCTGTTGATTAACTTTTATTTTCTCTCTTTGTTTCTCCTGCTTTTCTTTTTTTTTTTTAATCTGGACAATCTGCGGAAAATTAGATCGATAAATCCCCAGCTGCGGTGCAATCAGTCTGTTTTTGTCTGACGGCGTCGTGACAAAAGCATCGCCGTCAGAACCGAAAAATGTCTGAACTTCTCAGGGCGAGAAACATTTGAAGCAATACTCCCTCCATGTCCCACATCTGTAATCCTTCCTTTAAAAAAAAATAAATAAATATTTATATCTCTGCCAAAGCACCGTACCGTCCCCACAGCAACACAACGTCTCATCAGCGTTATCGCCGTCCGGCTCCATCTGAACCACGTCTTTGTTGTTTTGTACATAACATCTCCATCATGTATCACATGTATTGTAGCAACACAGAATTGTCTGTATTGTCTCACACTCCCACCAGGTTTTGCAAAAATATACCTTTACATGTGGCTCCTGTGTCTGTTTTATGATTGTCACGTAAAGAGTTCTAACGTTTCATAAAGTTTACATATTCCCTCTTAATCTGCGTAGTGAAGTGCAGCAACAGCCAGTTTTATTGGCAGGAAGTAGTTGGGGTGCACTGATAAATCGGCCCACATGTTCCCAGTTTTGGGTGATAAGCCCAAAACTGGGAACCACTGAAACATGTGCAACCACCTATCTAATCGGTGTTGCCTCAGCTACTGTCCCCATTAGCTCTGCTGGTGGAGAGGAACGACTAACAGACCCGCCCAAAAAGTCACGTCTGCATGTGTGAGGTTCTAACGTTGCCAACTCAGTGACTTTATTGATTTATTTAGCGACTTTTCAGACAAAAAAAAAAAAAAATGGGACTTCTGATATAGAACCACTGCTCTATATCATGTCACAAATGACTAATTATTGACCCATAAAAACTCAGATCCACTTAAATATAATAATAATAATAATGAAAAGTAATTCATACCTTTATGTCAGCAACTGTGTTGCCAGTGGTTTAGTTGAAAGCAGTCACGTCTTACCATGGGATTTATTCTCCTTATGGAAAAAATGTGTTTAAATTAAAACTTTGACTTTTAGCGTTTTTGCAGCGTACGGTTATGCCGTTGCCATAAATGATACATTTATTTTAAGACTTTTTACACATTTTTAGCAACAACACGAATAAATGTGACTAGCACTATGCATAAAGGTAAAGTCTGAATGAAGTAAATCAGCTTTTATTTTGTCTGAGATGTTTGGATGTGCAAAGAGACATTCTGTAATGAACAAGAAGCAGCAGATAAAGCTAAAACATTGATCTAATCTGACACAATATGCCATCAGGCTTTATCTGATAATGTGGTAGAAACTGGACACGCACTAAGGTGAATTCCCTGGATGGAACCATGAAAATAACTCGCCTAAAATACACTAACAATGAAAGTAGAGCACAGCTTTTATTTGTAAAAACTGTTCTGGAATTATGCTTTAAAAGTGAGTCCTCCAGTCTACCGGTGTTACTCTTTAAGATTATTTTTATTTTATTTTATTCCATCTGTTAAAAAGAAAGCCAAAACACACAAGAGCACGAGCGGAACAGCGAGAAATTGGGGCAGTGTGGGCTGGTGCACAGTGGTAAATGTGGTAAATGGTGCAAATGCTGCAAAGGAGTCGACCACAACATTTGCTCTGGTTATTCTACAGCAACTATTTTCCCAATGACAAGGTTTCACTGTTTGGATGTGCCGAAAAATGTGAGTGCAAAAGCAGTTAAAGAAGCAAAGTATGATGCACTAAAGAGTGTAAAGGGGGCTGGGTGACTGCACACTTTTCAGATTTCTGTTAGAGCTGGTCTAAGATTAAATGTGCAAAGGAAATGATGAGAATAGTGTTAAATGCCACAAAACATTTCCACGTGTAAATCATGTTCTACGTTCTACTGAAGGTATGTTTTATATTTAGCTTGCAGGATTGTTTTGCCCTCTATTCATTGCCTCAGATAGACCAAAAAGATGCCCTCTACAGATAAAAATATGGACACCATTTCCCCTCAAAACCACTAATAATTATCTCGGTCTTATTCTAGTGCCACACTGATCAAACATCTACATACGCAGGCAGCTGGCGGTGCTAGCTTAGCTCTTGCTGACATTCATATTCCTTACACTGTTTCACATTGTCACATTAAAACCACATTTTTTACATTTTATTTAGATTATTAAGTGATAGCTCAACACAAAATAGAGACTAATTTGTAAAGTGGAAGGAAAATAATCAATGGTTTTCAAGATGTAAGACAAACTTACCAAGACGTGGCCCTCCACCTAAACAAGGGGTGTCCAAAGTGTGGCGCGGGGGCCGTTTGCAGCCCTCTGACTAATTTTATATTGCCCCGGACTTCAGTTGCCAGTTGATCCTTCAGTAAATGGAGCTGATGGAAACTTTTGCATTAGTTTTTAGGATTTTCTGAAATGGAAAATGTGTGCTACAACATATTTCCTATACCTTGATTTTGGTATCATTGAAGTTGGGCCACGAACTTCCAGCAACTTTTCGCTCAACAGAATTGCCCACCCAGCGATAAAACTTAGCTAACAACAGCAAGGAGTTCTCATTTGGATAAGATCAACAACATTTTCCAGTCCAACAAAAATAAAACACATTCAACTCAAAAAGTTAGAAAACAGTCCTCCTTCCTCAGACCTTTTATTAAGACCTTTAAATTATTTTTATTTATTTATTTTTTACTTTATTTCATGAAAATATTGCATGATTAAATCACAGAAATGAGAGATTTACAAAGTAATTATTTAGCATTTTTACCTGGTGCTTTCAACTTGCCAGGCAGTGAACATTAACGAGGGAAGCAGCTAACTCTGGAAACTCTGGAAGAGCTGCAGAGATCCACAGCGCAGGGCAACTTCTAGTTTTACCAACTTGGCCATTATGGAAGAATGGAAAGAAGAAAGAAACTACATCACCCTGAGTACACCATCCCCACTGTGAAACCTGGTGGTCATAGCATCAAGCTGTGTGGATGTTTTCTGAAAGATGATTGGAGCTAAAAACAGGACAAATCTATCCTGTGTTTAGCTCCAATCTATTCTGTGTTTAGCTGTTTAGAGCCATCCTCTAAACAGAGGATAGCTTCTCTGTTTAGCTATCCTGTGTTAAACTTTCATTGGGCTAGTTAAAGCCCAGTCAAACCCCAGGCATAAATCCATGGATAACATATGGAAAGACTTGAAACTTTCTGTTCACAGATGCTCTATCTCAAAACTGATTGAGTTTGAAGTATTTAGAGAAGATGAATAGACCAACTTTTCAGTCTGTAGATGCACAAAACTGAGTGAGACAGAAGTGACTTACAGCCACTGTAAAACTGTTCCACAAAGTATTGACAATCGCTGACTAATATACCATTTTTCATATGTTTTGTTTGAAAATAAAACTAATAACAATAATAATAAATTGAACATCACATATCTCTTCCACCTCAAAATGATGCATTGCTTTTTCGTGGTTTGTCACATAAATCCCAACAAATTACATCAAAGGTTAAAAGGTTAAATGCATGATAATGCTTTTCAAGGCACCATATTGACTTTAAAATCAAACTGAAACTGTTTTTTTATTTTTTATGACTGAGTTGAATTACTCTTGGAGCTGATTTGTCATACTGTACAGGTAAGCTAATTGTGAGAATGAAATTCTTTACTATCACTATGAACAACAAAGGTTAGTCGGAGTTTACCAGAAGTCATTGATTTTATTTTGAAAAGATAAAACGCCTGAGAAAGTCCGACCGTAGTCGGAATGTTGGGAGAATTATATATTGATTAAAACTCTTTTTTTTTAATTAGATAAGTCGCATAAATACACACAAATAATTCCTAAATATTACTTTTGCCGTGAGTGCTCACCAGGAAGTGCTTTTACTTTTTCAGAAGCTCGCGCGCAGTATTGCTGAGTCGCGTACTTGACTCCTGTTGCTCCGGGGCAGAGAGGAGGAAGTCCCTGCGTCAGACACTCAGCCTACCGCCGATGTTCTGACCTGTAGCTGTTCGTCCTGACAGAGAAACGATGCTCGCCAGTCGCTATGTGAGCCAGGAACTGCTGTCGGAGGCTTTACGGAGCTGCGTTACGAGGTAAACTATTAAAATATTAGGACTTTTCTCCATACTTCCTCTTGAGTAGAAAGTTACCTGTGAGGGTCGTCGAGGTGAGGCTGGCCAGGTGAGCACTTTCCTTCTTTTCCTGAAATGCCTCGCCTAGAGGGCGGCTGACTCATAAAAGATGAAAGCATTTCTCCGTGAGAGTATTCTTCTTTTTTTTCTTTTTATATATGTATACCAAAATAGCTAAGCCTTGCTACATAGTTTCTAGCAGGCTGTATGTATTTTTTTCTCTTCTCAAATCACTAATATACATTATATATTGCTTCGCTTTTATTACTGTTGCCCTCCTGAGACTTCACTGAGACTTGACTGATCTACAATTTAGCATTTTGTATGACAAGGTCGATGCTTTTTAGTTAAAACCATTAAGCATATAAGAAGTAGTGTGCAAACTAGAATATATAAATATTTAATATAAACAGCACTCACACACACTCCTGTTTGAGACAAAGAGTGTGTTTGCATATAAGACGCCGTGGCTCCGTAGTTTGGGTGTAATTATTTAGTTGCTCAGGCTTTGCTGTGAACATGTCTTGCCTCATATCAGTGTGAAGGAACCACAGACTTTGAAACTGTTTCAGGAAATCGTTTCATCTCTTGCTCTGACAACACCGAGCACTAACGCAGTTTCTCAACCCCACCGGCCGAGAAACAAACAGATGCAAGGTTTTACATTTTGCATGACAGCTTTGTTAACATCAGGGGGTCAAATTACAGTTAAGAAATTCAGATCCATTGCCCCTAATTCAATATGTCTAAGATTTAGAGAATGTAGTGAACAGAAGCTTTGGTGTTTAGCAAGGGATTAACCCAGTACTCATCCTGGGACGCTGCTGTGCATTCTTTTGTGGTCTGTGGCCTTTTTTTCCCCCCTCTTTTTATTTTTTTTATTTTTATCCAATAACAGTGACCTGATTTGGGAATGAGAGCAGTACATGCTCAAGCGTTGTTGCAGATACATGTGTCTGCATGCTCCATGGTTAGTAATAACAAAATGCTCAGGATTGCTTTGCCAGATTGCCTTGCCAGAGTAGAAAAGCACAACTTGAACATCAGTAGGATTATTGTCATCGCATTGATTCCATTGCCAAAGCCGCCTCACGTGGAAATCTCCTGATGAAAGAAAAACACAACCATAGCTGACGGCTTTTAGATCTGTGTATTCCAAATAAAGTTTCCCAAAGTTGACCAAAAGATAATATTAATGTTGGGGCACACTGACAAATCAACTCTCATTTCTTTATAGGGACAGTGTTATGTTTTCCAGGCACATTGTCCCACTTTATACTTTGTAGCACAATCATCACCTTCAGTTGTCATAAAAATCCTATCTATATCCAATTTGACTTTGCAATGTAATGCCTTAAAATTGGGCCTCTGTCTCTTTAAAAACTCCCACTCTTTCTGAAACTCCGCCTTCAGGAAGTCATCACAACATGGCTCCTCTATTAACACTTTAGCAACTTTTTTTTTTTAAATCCAGCATTTCACTCATAAGTAGCTCATATGATGAGCTCAGCCGAATGCGCAGTTCCGCCAGTGTTTGCTAATAGCTGCTGGCTAGTCTGAAGGAGCTGAGTGAGGGAGTTCTGGGGGAGAGCTGCTCTGTGAGGCAGACGTTTTGGGAACTCCAGCTTGAAGGAGGAGCTATGTCCTTGAAGGCGGGATGAGGTCCATCCAGACTTTTTGCACAGCTGAATGGTTGCCGTGGGAGATTAAACTATTTCACAAACATGCATGAAAAAAATCAAGGCGACACTCCAGGTATGTTTTTGATGAAGGAATAACATAACATTATGTAAAGCTCAAAAACATAAAAGTTACGTAACACTGCATGTTTAATTTTGGGAGGTTGGTAATCAACCAATACTTACATGTGAAAACAATTGTTTTCCACTTCTGCAAAGGTCTGAAAATGAGCTGCTAAGGTAAAATAGCATATTTGTCTGGATGAAATTTTACATGTGGAGCATTGAGAAAGTATCGATCAGTAGCATCATTATGCCACTGCCGTGTTTCACCTTCTGAATAGTGTGTTCTCTATGTTGCTTGTGGTAAAACTGCAAATTGGACTTTTTATGTTAATCTTTGAACGTTGGATCTCTGCTGCTCTTGCTTTATTAACGTTCTTGTTGCCTAGCAAACAGCTGAACTCCACCAGTAACAGATGTGACTTTTGGCACAGATGTTTTCATCGCATTTTATTTAGTATTGGCACAGTAGAAATGACTGAATACAAATGCATGCTAGAATTTTTAGATTTTTCTTTAAAAAAATAAATAGGGAAACTTGTATCCTTCCATTGTTTCATTTAATTGTTTCATTCTTCCATTCATTCCAACATTGTCATGCTGTATTAAGTGTTGATCAATCACATAAAGTCCCAATAAAATGATCAGACATTTTCTTTTTAATTTTAAACGTTCATTTTCTCACTTTTGATGTGAATAGTTTTGAAATTTTCAACATTTAGGACCAAACCTGTTCTTTGTCTGAGCTTGTTGTTTCATCACTCTGTAATATTCTAAACTTTCACGTCTCTTTATTTATCATGACCATATTGACTCGTCCTTGCTTTTTGTTGTTGCTGTTTTTCTTTTCTGAATCCTCGTTTTTTTTTTATAAGAGAATCTGATAAGAGCTGAGATTTCCAGGGCCAGGCTGACCTCCTTGACCTTTCTGACTGCAGCCTTCACATGCAAACGAGAACATTTTTCTTTCAATGCGTCTAACTCTCTGATTATTGCAGCTGCAGGTCTCAACATGTGTTTGCTGCAAGTCACACCAATTCAAAACCCTGCAGAAATACCACAGACCTCATTTGTAAAGGGGGAAATGTGTAGCAAATTTCCACCATAATGGCAGTTTGTTCGTTCTTCATTGTAAAGACATAAATAAATATAACATAACAGTGGCAAAGTAAAAAGAAGTAATGACTTGTAATCTGGATTAGATTTAATCTGTTTCTCAGCTATTACTAATCAAAGGCAGCTCTAAAAAAGTGACTTTTTAGTCTTGATTTAAACGAACTCGATATTTAAGCAGTTTTACAGTTTTCTGGAAGTTTGTTCCAGATTAGAGGAGCATAGAATCTGAATGCTGCTTCACCATGTTTGGTTCCAGTTCTGGGTTTGGTGAGTAGACTTTAACCAGAAGACCTGAGAGGTCTGGAAGGTTGATACGACAACAGATCTTTAATGTGTTGTGTTTCTAAGCCATTCAGTGAATCAGAAGTATTTGAAAATCTCTGAGCTACAGGGAACCAGGAGAAGGACCTGTGAAGACACTGTTGCAGTAATCAATGCTGTGAAAGATAAATGTTCCACTGAACATTTGATAAGGGCAGTCATCAGTACTGTAGTGAGCACAGAAAAGAAAAAAATTAATTGTTTCAGTCTCTCTCTCTCTTTGTAACTTGCTAAAACTCAAACACACTCAGTCATGGTTCAGCCAACCATGATAGCACAATAGTTTGAAATTAACAGAAGGAAATACATTTTGTTTTGCCCAATAAGTTAAAATTAGAATATATGCAAGTCATATGATTTCATCTGTTATTGGTTAGTGCCAAACAAAGATTCAAAACACTATGTCCGTATTTTGAAAAATAATTTCTTCTCCATAAAATCTGAATGCTCCCGTTTCTGTCCTTGACAACACCATGTGAGATCAAGGAGAAAAAATGCAAATACTGTAAACATTACATGTTGTTTCATCCCTGATTAATGCATCTGTTGTTTCAGCTGTAGTGGGACCGGTGCTGGTTTCGCAGAACTCGTATCATTTGTCACATCTGGAGTATTTGAATATCCTTGTAGCCTTCGCCACTACGAGAACAGCAGCAGGTTTATCTGTGTTTCAGGGGCAAACAGGAACAGTTATTTATCTGCACCGGACTGTTACTAAACATGTTTGGAGCAACACTCGATCTCCACAATGCTTCAATCTGTGCCTTACGGCTGTGGTGGTGGTTAGCGACCGAGCTGATGGCATCATCAGGATGGCCAGATTTAATCATTGACCTTTATGGTCTCTGTCTAAAGACAGCAGGTGACTGTGTTTGTGTAAGGTGGGAGGGACAGGCTAGAAATGATCGCAGGAACGATCAGCTACTAATCGGCGGCGCTTAGATACCGTCAAATGTTTGTACGTCGAGGATGTTTACCTTTGATTCCTACACATGCTGATTGGTTGTGGTTTTAGTCCGACATAAAAAACAAAAACCTTTGTCTGGTTTATTTTATAGGCAGTAAAACACAATGAAGTGAAAGGAGTGCCTGCTGTCTGCAGTCCTCCATTGTACATCCTGATAGTGCGTCTTCACAGGGTAATTAAACGGACGTCATCCAACCATGAATCCATTGCTTCTAGGTCAGCTAACATGCTTTCTGTGGCTTATTGTTGGCCATCTTAAATGTGAATTTAAGTCAGATTAGGATCAAGACTTCTTTGCAGTTATGTCACTCCATAAGGAGCATACTTTGATGTTTGCTTGGTGGTTACTCCATGTCTTTTTGCAGCTATTTTTGCTGCAAAGGCTGACCTCAAATGCATCCATCATACACCTTTTCTCACAAAGTAAGTCCGTCAAAATACTGAAAACACTGGCCTCTCTTTTCTGTTCACAAATCAGAACACATGTGAGATTCAAAAATCAAACTGGCATCGCAGAGCAACAGGAGGCATGAAGTGGTGTTATAAGTGTTAGATGAAGGTTAAATATATCTGCAACACATTTTGGTTTTGTTCTATTTTTAAAGAGTAAAAGAGACTGAATGAACTGTTCCTGGCTCAAGCTCACATTGGCAGGTTGACTTGAGCAAAAGCACTGCTGGTAGAAATGTGTGTCAGCCGACTCCTCCCGTGGTTTTATATCAAAAGGGGGTTTAAGCATGTTTTATTCTAAAATATGGGCTCAGTCTGATTCAAACATTTCTAAACATCCAAAACTTTTCAAGTAACTATGTATATTTTTTATAATGTATCCACACTTAAATCTCCCGTAAGGTTTTTTTTTTAAAGCATTATTAGAACATAATAAAAAAATATGTTTATTTTAGAAATAAAATATGAATCTTTATGTACTGCTAACCAAATAATAAAAAGTCATATATTTTTATTTTGGCATGATCTAATCATGAGATTTCATAACTCCAATACTGAAAGATGATTTTTGTGTTTGGTTTCTGCTGTACTTGTTGCTCACACAGAAATTCTGAAGCTTTCTGATGTAGACATTTTGATTAGGAATATTTAGAAAATTGAGAGTACTGCTGTTTAATTCACAAGCCACATTGTTATCACAATATATTAATATCCCAATATTATGGAGTCATTTTCTTGTTCTCTTTTTTCACCGACTCTGGCACTGAACAAAGAAACAAAACCAATCTGTAAACACAAGTAAATGATCGCTTTATCATAGATCCAGAAATACGATTTAAGAAGAAATCTGCAAATGAAAATATTAGAGGATATAAAAATTGTTAAAAATCTGAATATTTCTTTAGAGAGAAAGCTTATGTATTTTTGGCATAATACCTCAAGAAGTTTCAAAAAGAAACCAATATTTGATGAATATTTTATTAAGAGGAAGTAAAAAGAGCATTACAAGAAAATGGACAAACCAACCTTAGACCACTTAATGGATATAACATTCAACATGTATAAAATGGGAAAAATAACCGCCTCTCTCAATCACAATTTTGTCTTTGGTGGCAGATTTGAAACCTTAAACGGTCAGATTTTATTTTCAGAGACCAAACTTGATGAAACCACCCTGATAATTCACTCTCCTGTAATAGATACACATTATAATTACTTAATATCGTGCTTTTGGTTGGTGTATTTGGTTTGTTTTTTACATTTCTAGATTTCAGTTTTTTCTTCTTTTACATTTTATTTTTTACTCCCACAGTCAAAATCTTTCTCGGGGAAGTGGAGTTGTATCTTTGTTTAATTTATCACAAGGTAATGATTTACTTATCCTCCTGTTGAAGTTGGCTTTGTGAGGTTGAAGTCAAATGTAATGTAAAATTTGCTTCTTTGGGAATCAATAAAGATAAAATAATAAAAATGTTGAAAATCTGTAGATAAAAACAGAAGTGACAGGACAACAGCACTTGGTGTGCACAAGGAGAGGTTTATGTACAGAAGGTGGTGCAAGATGACGTTATTCACTTATATTGATGTTGAATGTTTTTGCTTTGAACCTGGAAGGTTTAGTTAGTAGGTCGTAACTGGATACATTAGTGCTGCAAATATAGTTTTAAATCAGTTTTACATATGTACCAAAAAACTACAGAACCTACTCAACCTTACAGGTATTTTGTAGATACCAGCAGGTTACAGACTGAAAGGTGTTTATTTCTGTAAATTCCATACTGTCAGACTTAATGATTGCTATCTTTCCAACATTGTTGCACTTTCGAAACCAAAGTGTTTGAAGGTTTGAAGGTGTTGGAGCAGCGCCTATTGTTGTTTAGTCAGCAGGATATACTGCTTTATTTTAGAGTATGAGGAAACTGAAGACTTAAATATGTTTGGCAGAAAGATATTTTCTTAAATATCCCTCCCTGCACCAGGCCTTGTTTTCTTTTTTTTAACTACTCTATGATTGCACTTAGCTAGAGATGTACTAACAATTATCTTATCGATTAATTGTTAACTTATTCTGATGATAATCGAAAAAAATGGCACGTTTTGCAGATTTTGCACTTAAGCCTTTTTTTTATACAATATTAGAAAGTACATTAATATAAACAAATGATGCAATTCTTTTAGTGCACATATGATTATTTATAGCATAAGAAGCATCTGCAGTTAAAACAACATCATCATGTAAAAAACTCAGCCCTTTCTGCTCCACTTAGCATCACTGTAGGACTGATGTTTTGATAATTTTTTTATTTATCTGATTGGTAATTGGATAGCAAAATGTGCCTTGTAGATTTTTATTTTTATATTTTACAGAATTTGAACCAGGTGAAGCTAAAATTACGCCACTTGTGGAGTTTTGGGTAGAACATATTAACAGATGGGGTTTTTTTTATCTTTAGTGCAAAGTGTAAATTTTTATTGTACAATTTTGGCTCAATTTCCACAAAATTAGTTGACGATTATTTCACCTACCAATTCATCATGATTAACTCGATTAATCGTTTCAGTCCTGCTCTCGGCCCTGTGATGGAAGATCAGTTCATGTTTTTGAGCTTTGTGTGGGTCTTGTCTTTCTTTTATTTTCTGTTTTCGATGTGAGCGTTAACCCCACAACAGCGAGTGAATAACCTAAAAAAGTGTCTGCATATTGGCTGGCCAATTGATTATCGGTTGAATTTCTAAAGAAATAGACAGTCACTGTGATGTTATGATGCAGATGGTAGTCTTCGATAGGTTGAACTGTTGCTGAGACACCATGACGTGTTGTAACTTAGAATCAGCCAGTGTTAATTTCTACCGGATTATGTATGCTGCAGATGAGCGCTTTCCCAATTTTTCTCAAATAAAGATTGAAGAAGAGTTGTTAAAACTCTCCTTTTTGAAATCGCTAAAAGCGATGGAAGAAATAGGAATAGTTTGGATTGTTATGTGATAAAATTTAATTTTGTGAAAACCTTTTATTTGCCATGCCAAGCAGAAAATATGCCTCTTTATTTGGAGCAATTGTTGGACTCATGTTGCAACAAACATGCGTCACATAGAGTAAAAATAATCATTAAATCCTGCTGCATCTGTAAGTCTCCATCTGTCTGTTGGTAGTTGTGTTTTACGAGTTTTCTATTGATAAGGGGCCACATTTTTCCAGACAGTGGTCTCAACAGAAAGTAATACCTGCTGTGTGAGCTGTCAGGATTCATGTTTGTCACGTTCCTTGACCCACCTTCACACCCAGCTACAGACTGATGACTTTGCAGTTCATTGGCTGCCTTATGAGATAATACATAGTGCTGTAAAAGACTGATGCGGGCTGGGCCGATGGTTGCACTCTGTGACGTTTGGTCACACCAAGTGGACGGACACAGAGAGATCTGAGCTCTTAAAGCTGACTCCTCTAGGCAGGCTTTACCTGTTTTGGTCCCTTTGATTTCCTTTTGAAAAACAGGAAGTTTGTTGTGTGTAGCCTTTGAATTGCACTACCTGGAGCTGTGACTGACATGAAAGAATGAGGTTGAACTTAAGTCTCACTGTTTACTACAAGATACTCAGACATTCACAAGCTAGGCAAAAGAATGCAAAGCACTTTATCAAATGCTTCCTTTTCATTTCTTTTAGTTTCACTTTTTAAGGCCTTACAAGTTCAATTAGGCAACTTTCCTAAGGCTTTAAATCAGCAAGCACTGAGATGCGAGACGCAGTCTGTATGCACACACTGTAAGGGCAGCATGAAGACCCTCAGCTACAGTGGAATATAATAACAAACATCTGGACATCTTCACATCTGTTTGAGAAAACATCGGAGATCAGAATTACAGAAAAGGTAAAAACACGTTATTATCTAATGCTAACTTTTAATATATGTCTTAGTGATGCAAAAACATGTAGGAATGAAAACTTGCGACAAAAATTAAAACGCAACATGTAATTGTGCATTGTAGTACAAATTAATGTGAAGCAGGGCTGAAGCGATTAATCGTGATGAATCGATCATTGAAATAATCGTCAATTAAATTAGTAATCAATTGTTAAATGGAGTGTAAAGACTCAAAACAGGTAATTTGCTGAAAACCCCCCCAACATATTCAGAGCTGTAGCTAAGCAAAAACTGTACAAAGTTTGTGTACAATTTGCATTTAAGATAAAAACGTCTGTGTCTGTAAATATGTTCTGCCACTTCTAATTCTCCAAAGGGATCCTAGACAATAAAAAAATATTTTCTTATTTAAAACAGGAATGTAATTACTTGTTTATTTACATCTTTTAATGTATTTCTAATATTGTATTAAAAAAATGCTTACTAGATTAAATGAAAAATGTATAGTGTGCCAATTTTTTATCCGACTAATGGTCAGAATAATCAATAGAATAATCAATTTACTAAAATAATTATTAGTTGCATATATAATGTAAAGTCTTTTAGCCCTGTAAGATATAGTTTGTAGAAATGAATCAAACACATATTTATGTACTTTCACAACTGTCAGTAGAAATTGTACAGAACTCTAAAAGTCAGTAAAATTGAGAATCACCAGTTAGTATATCTGGTTTTATTGCTTTGTTGTTTATTTCTCATATGAAAAATTGTATCATTGTAAAGCGACATCATTGATGACATTAGAAATTTACCACTGATCAAGTTTTAGCAAAGTTTTACATAGTGAGTTTTAAAATTACTCAAGTTTCAAACAGTTTAAAATCCCTTAATAAAAACTTTGTTGCAGTGTGAAATCACAGAGCAACAGTGGTGAAATTTAGCCTTTTCAGAAGCTTAAATGCATTTTGACCGTCTCTGTTATAAACTACTCCGTCTGGAGCAGAATAGCAAGAGGAGATTATCTTCTCCCAGCAGAGGCCTGATGGCCTCCAGACCTCAGCTGGTTTGTTCTCAACATTTTGCTCATGATCGTGAGGCTCTCTGACCACTTTGACCTCATCTGTGACTCGCTGCTGCCGATGTTTGCTGCAGTAAACTCTGATCTCCTTAGCCTGCTGCTGTTTTTCTGTCTAGTTGTGCATTTTATTCCAGAGATTTTCAGCTTCTGGTTGCTATCTTATACTTTACTTTAATACATTTTTTAATCCAATTTATGTGGTTTTGTTTAGAAGCCGCATTGCTTACTGAGGAACGGTGTCATTCATATAGCAGAAAACAAGGCCACAACTATACTGACCTATTTATTTTGCAGAATTGCTTCTGCTTGAAATATAAGCGATTAGATCATAGATTATAATTTTTCTTTTTTCACTATGATGAAACACCCTTTCTTACTGAAGGTTATCATACTGTGGGAATCTCACAGTGACATGCGCTCAGCTGACTGATGCACCAGAAGATAGTCGGGAGGGAAGAAGTAGAAACCTCTCTGGCATCGCCATCGGGTTGTTGCTCTGGAGCTTCAGGACAAGTGACAGTTTTTAGTTTCCTGACTGAGGACTGAGGCCGGTGGTAATATTTGGGATTTTTTAAGCTGTTTACAAGAAGCAAATATATAAAAACAATTTCTTATAGGTTTTAGAGTTTGCCTCTTAACTTTTGGGTATTTAATCTCAGAGAGGAGATGGATTTAATACGTCTTGGGTGGAATGCAGACCTTAATTGAGGCTGAAGATCTTCTTGTAGATTGCAGAGTTTTTCCTTTCCTTCCTCTCTCTCGGCTCTTCGGCTTCTGTTTGGTAAAAAGCAAAGTGAACAGAGTAAATCCTGCTCCTTACCCTTGTGCATCGCATTACACTGACTAATGTAATGTAGTTCATGGATGTTTATGGAGTTGGAACAGTATTTACTGGATTTCTAAATACACTTATTAGATGCATAAACGCTGCTGTGTGTTTTGTAAGACAAAGGGAGTCGATTCTGGGCAATACGCACAAATCCATGAATCGATCGCTGCGTTTTGAAATGAGCTGAGTCAGAGGGAGGCATCATGTTGTTTAGTTTTCAACCTTCTTCCTTGTAAATAAAACCAGATTTTGCAGATCATAATCACACGCCAGGCTCGCTTCCTGCTGCTTTCCTCACATCCTGACCCAGGAAACAGAAACTCAGACATACAGTCTAGTGATTGTGCTAAATATTAACTTCTTCTTTTTTCTTTTTTTTTTTGGCTTTAGCATGTTTTATTGATGCGTTGGTGGACTGCAGTGTAAACCAAACAAAAAAAACCCCCCTGAAAAACAAGAGACATGCCAGAGGACGGGAGAAGTCTTTTATTTGAACAAGAATTAAATTCCTCTTTCAGCAAATCACTCAAACAATTGTTCATAAATGAATAAAATATTTAATTTATGCAGACGTCTGCTCTGGAATGAGGATGCAGATATTTGCTTCAGACCACTAATAGTTTGTTGAATCTTTTTCTTTCCTTCCTTCTTCCTCATTTTCCACTCCTTTGTTTTTGTTTCCTGCCAATCAACATTGTGAAAGTTGATGCAGAATGAAAGCTGTCGGCACAGCAATCTTATCTGATTCCTGAACAATATGTTGTGCTTTTTGTAAAATCTCACTGTTGTCTGAGGCAAGAGTTGATCTTCTAGTTTAGTTAGAACATCAGATGTCTGTCACTAACGTCTTAATTAAAAGAAAGCGATTTAAAAACAGTAGCAGCAAAAAGGTTTGATCGGTGCCTACATTACATTTCCAACATACTTTAATGATCTGCAAGGCAAATGAAAGGGATTCATGTTGGCTGTAAACTAAATGCTTTATGAGAAAATAATCAGCAACTAATTATTAATCTGTGATGGATTCAATGCAAAGGATTTCATCTTAAGTTGAGAAAGCAAACTGCTGATTTATTCTTTAACTCACATCATGTTGCACATTTACTCTGATCAGACGTTTTTGAAAGGCTTTCTTTGTGAAATGGTCCTTTATCCTGCAGGTGATACTGCTCAGGCTGTTGAACCCTGTCCAAGGTTTATGACCCTGCAGCTGGAGCACTGGCTTAGTTAGATGGCTGTCAGTAAAAACCTGTTTAAAGGGAAGGACTATGATGCTGACTGAGAACTCACTTTTGAAGGCTTATGAAAGGAATGCATTCTTGGAGTGTTCTCAGTATTATAGTACATTATTTCAGAGCTTAAATTGGACTTCTGCTTTTAGCTAGAAAGGTGCTGGCTAGTGTTTTGGAACCATGAGAAAACTTTAACAATAGGGGTGTATAAAACAAACAAAGCATCAGTTCCTATTTTGGTCTTGATATCGTGATGGAAACACAAAGTGGTTAAAATGCCAACACTGTGATTGTTAAATATATTTTTCATATTTATTTTCTCTGATTTCAGAAAAATAGTTTAAATATTTTTGAATGATAATAAACTAATCGGTTTTATTTCCTGAGATTATTAATGAATAATTTGATGAATAAATTAAATTAAACATTTTTATTAACCCCTAACATAAACTGTCCGTCGTCTCTGTCATGTCAATCAGTCAAACACATTTGACTGTCACATTTAAAATCCATACTGCAGAGTCTTTATTTTTAAAGGCCTTATTACCATATTGGTAATAAATGTTTATGCACACTGCTCTCTTACATGCAGCGAGGAAATGGTTTTGGGCAGTACAAATCTTTGTTACCACCTTCAAAAGAACCTTAGATGCATTTTGACTCTGAATTCTTGAAACATGAATTTCCCCAGGCTGAATTTTCTTTCCTTTTCTACGTGACCCTTCCCATTCTGGGGTCTGAAACTTTTTGTATTTTTCTATCTCAGCTGAAAGTGGAATTCTTTTCTTCTCTTGAAATATTTCCACAGGACTTTGTCAACATATTTGAATGTATTTTCTGTCAAACACCTTGATATTCAGCAATAGTTTGCTGCATTTAAATCTTGATTGAAATTAAAAATACAAAAGAGGACATAATTATAAATAAGAGGCCAAGGATTAGGTTGATTCTAGAAGTCCCACCTCATGAGCAGAGATGCTTTCAGGCAGATATCTTCCTTCTTCTGTTAGAGATGTGAATATTTCAGTGTCTTTAGGGTCCCGATTCGATTCAAAGACGATTTTTGAGTCGGAAACCATTTTTTTTCTATTGATGGTCCAGAGATTCTGTGTAATTTATGTGATTGATAGAAGGAAAAAATAGATTTGTGCATACAATAATCTAACCAAAGTTACCAGGATGAAGTCGGCCAGATGCCTGGAGTTTTTAAAAATAAAAAATACCAAAGAATTACTCCAAATACATACAGTGAAAGAGGCGGCCTCCTACGATGGCAGAAGAAGCGTAAAGCAAGATAAAGCACACTTGCAAATATTAGCATAGAAGACAAACATTAACGCATTTTAAAATTAATTTCTGAGCGTTTCAAATCAATTCAGAATTCTCAAGACTTGGATCTGTGCTTTTCTACAGAATCTGTTTTCTATCTTCCATGTGGTTTTGTTTCCTTAAATGGAATCACAAAAATCACCCAAGTTCCTGCAGTGGAAACTTACCTTCTGTTGTCTGTTTGTGTGGCAGCTGTTTCTGTTGCAGCTCCGATCTCTGTTCAAGTGTGAAATGGCTTGAGGATCACGTTGAAAGTCGTTTTGGCTGTTGGCTTAAACCTAATGCTCCTCCGTGTTTCTGTTTCTCACTCCAGCTGTTATTGATGCCCACACCTCTGCCCACGATGGAATCCAAGAAGCGGAGCAAGCTGGACATTTTCCGGAAGAAAGTCCTGCCTCGTCTGCGCCGGGGCAAGACGAGTCCCACCAAGCATGTCCTCCAACCCAACCACATCATGGACAACCGGATGAGCACGTCCGTCCCGGACATAAGGGACATGAGGCAGGAGTACGAGCGCGTCGCCTCCAGCACGCAGCCCCACCTCTACAACTCTCAGAACCACAACAGCATCTCGTCACAGCTGGACAGGCGTGCGGGTGGGAGTGGCCTGCAGGTGCCCAGTGCAGCCAACAAGAGCGTCTACAGGCGGAGCATGCCTGCAGACACCACAGACTGGGATTTCTCCCAGGAGGCAGTGAATGGTTTCTCTGGAGAAGAGACGATCTCGATGGAGACGCAGCAGAGAGCCGTTTCAGGCATGGAGCCCGAGGAGCTGGCCCTGCCAGAGATAATGACTGTTTACTCACCAGACGGGCCTGCAGAGGACTCTTCACCAGACAACACACAGGTATGCTAACTGCTCTTTAATTAAAACACACTGATACGAATCAGCTCTTCAGAGATAAGTGGAGTTTGTGTACTGAGTGATAATGGTTTAAACTTCTTTTGTTTTCAGAAAGCAGCAAATTAAAAACTGCTAGCTTGTTCATTTAAAAGTAGACTAATAATAAATATATGAAAAAACTAAATATTAAATATCCTATACAGACCAGGGCTGTCATGGTAACAAGTTTTGTTGGACAACAAAGTGTCCCAGAAGTTACTGCAATAATATTGTTTTGTTAGTAACATAACGATATAATAATTCAATAACACATGATCAGAGATCAATAAACTTTATATTCTAATTAACATTTTAAATATCCAGAATAAATAAACAAAATAGAAACAATAAATAAAGTGAATGATGAAGTTTCATGTTTTTATAGAAACAGAGAAAGCGTAAATCATGCAAGTGGAAGTTATTGAATTAGTTTTAATTTATTATGCGATGAATTGATGTACTGCTTATTGTGACAGGCCTAAAATAAACTGCATTTAAATTACAAACAACGACGAATTAAATCTGAAACATATTTGAAGACAAGCTTTAAAAAACAGTGAATATAAACGTTACAATGAAGAACTTTACAGCTAGACTTTCAGGATGAAGGTAATAAGATACTTTAATGAAATAAGACTTTGTTGTGTACATTGGTGTGGGGGAAGATATCAGGTGTATTTGCATAAAAATGAGAGTTTAACTTGGAGGCGCTGGATAAGCTGCTGGTGGTGCAGGATCTCCACCCAAAACCAACAGTCCACAGCAGCTCTGTGTAAACTGTGGCTGTGTGACTGATGGCTTCATTCTTAATTGGTTTTCCTTTAAACAGGGACAAGAAATGTTGTGCAAGTTTTCTCTTCACAAAAACAGGCTTCAAGTTTTAGCTACAAAATATTAAAACTGAGGTGTTTTATGTTCGCAGTTCCCTTTTTATGAAAAGAGGGGGGCTTTGATTTACAGAGAGCTTAAATGTAAATCCACCCTCTCAAAATGAAGTAGTTCACTTTTATTTATTAATTTTCCTCATTCTCTCCGGACCAGCTTTTCCTAAACTATGTTTGTCATTTTTTTAAATAGTTAATCATGAATGCTGAATTGTTTCTAGAGCTACACACACTGAGCGGATGTGCTGACATGTTTTGGCCTGAAGGTCTGGTTTAAGTGGGGCTTTACAACAGAGCAAGGATAACAACCGGGGATATATATTTTTTAGTGTTTTTGGTGTACAGTTTCTGCAGCCGATGCAATGAAACATGTTTGCGTTTACAATTATTGACTCATATCCAAATGTAGTCTTTAAGCTTGTGGTCAGAAAGTTCAAATTTGACTCCTCAAGTCGTCTTTATGTCATGCTTCACATTTTATCAGACCAACTCTTGGAGAGTGTGTAAACGCTGGACGTGGACGACTTGGGTAGTTTTTTGTTGTAGGAAGTGATGGTAAGTCTGTTTTTCAATTACATGGAGATGCAGGCATTTAAAGAAAATGAAAGTCTCCATTGAAAATTGATTACCTAATTTTGATGAGTGGCAAAGTGGAAGTGCTTTGGTCACCTTACTTGGTTGTTGTTAACCATGATGTAAATCAATAAATAAATCAAAGAGTGGAAAGGAATTAGAAATGGTTCAGAGAAAGCCAAAAGCCACCTCCTGTAGGAATGCAGCAAACATTTGGAGGAAAACTGATGCTGCTTGTCACCATCCCTATAGTTAAACATGGTAGTAGCAGCATCATTCTGTGGGAACGCTTTTCTCTAGCTGGTAGAGTTGATGGAATTATGGATGGAGCTGAAAAGAGTATGGAGCTTCCTGTCTCCAGCGGTCATTGGGCAGGAGGCCTGCAGAAAGACCCCAGACTGGGATTTGAACCAAAGATTGTTTTGCTGCATGACAACAGTGTTACCAACAACTCCACTGTGCATCCACCGCAAAAACACAAAACATTATTAAGTATTGTCTGCCTAGTTGCTAGTGCAAATATCTTAGTTATCTTAAAATAAGACAAAACTAATTTTTCAGAAGGATTTAGGAGCTTTGTTTAATTCAGTAATTCCTTACTATTGATTTTAAAAAGCACTTGTTCCACTGGCAGATTATTTCAATACATTTTTCACATGTTATAAGTGAAATAATCTGCCAGTGGAACTAGAACTTTTTCATCAACATTAGGGAATTATTGATTTAAGATGAGTTCTGATATCTTGCAGAAAAAGTTATCTGTAAGTTAGTTTTGTCTTATTTCATGTGTACCAATATTTTGCACTACATTATACTAAAAACTAAACCAAAAACATGTGGTACGATTTTGTGCTTTTTTTATTTCCTCAGTAAATATTTTGATAAAACAATCTTTTTCTTGTTTTCAGACAATTTTCAAGAAATATACTGATAATGGCATAATAATGCAAGTGCATTATTGCATTAATACCCTCTCAAATACCAATAAACGTTAACTTTGTAAAGGACACTTAACACTGGAACTGGAAAATGTTTTAAATATCCAGAATAAAAAACTACAACCAAAAACAATCAACAGAAAGGAAATGAAATCCACATACAACTGAAAATAAAAAAATAAATGTATCATGAACTCTCTGTAAACAAAATTGCCATTCAGAAACGATTAATCATCAGAAAGGAAATGACTGATCTCATTCTAATTCATCATATGATCAGCTGATTGACATCACACAATGTGAACAGGTTGGAGTGACTGAATGCCTTGTTAAGGTGCTGTTTGTTACATGGATGTGTGTTTAACTAGATCCTGTCCTCATTATCGGAGAGTCCTTTCTGCACGAAGCAGCCAACGTGGGTCCTGAACTTCTTTCCCAGTTTGCAGCAGCCATTTTACGCCTGAATATACAGTTGCCTAAATGTTTATTGCAAAGTTCACAGGAAATGATAACACACTTGTCATTTTACAAAGTAAAAGTACAAAGTAAACACATTCCCTCACAACAATAGTGAAAAAAGTGATCTCAGGGATCCTCTCTTTCTTATGATTTCTTTCTTTTCGTTGTACGTTTTTAGGGTTAAGTCTGTTTGCTCCCTGGGACTCAGGAATTTTTAATAACTTGCTCAGAGGATTTGTGTCCATGGCAGAAATGCCAAACAGGAATCAATACCTGACCCAGTAGTTGTTAAACTACCTCAGTCCTTTATTACCTATAACTATATGTATTTTAAAAAACACTTTCCTTTAGTGTCATATGACTTTGAAAGGATGTCTCGTCTTTATCTGTACAATATAAAACTCCTGATTTCTGCAGCCTCTTATCAAAGGACAAGGCCATGTGGAATGTAAGTGTAACTTTGCTGTTGAGCAACTTAAGCTTTTGATGTTTGGCTAATGGATGCAATACGTATTGTGAAATGTTTTTCTTTGAAAGATTGTGAAAATAGTGTGATTCTTTTTCCTTTTTAAATGGTTTCATTTTTGGTGTTTATATGAAGTATGGAGGTCTTTTGCACACTGACGAATAGCAGATGATTTTAAGTTGGATGACTGAGGTCATAAGATCTCAGTTGAAATATAGATTATTTAGAAAGTGATATTTTGTTTATATTTTGGCTGTTATGGTTTTAGATTATAGATCATATTTCGGCTTGTGTTCAGTTTTTGAAGCCGTATGTTCATCGTTCTGCTTCGTCATTGAACCAGTTTATTGAAGACAACTGAATTCTTGGTCACGACGCAAAAATTAGTTTTTTGTTTTATAGAGAAAAGTTATGCAAAACTGCTTAAAGCAACCATTGGAGTGAGTTTACGGAACATCAAATAGCCATAAAAATGCAAAAACAAAGCAAGTGGTGAGACTCCTGACTAGCAGGTTCTGTTTTGTGGTGCAAATCTGTCTGTAAAATACAAAGTTTTAAGGAGGGCTCTCTGGCCTCTTTGAGAAATGAGGCCAGTGCAATTCTTTAGAATTATTCAATTTATTACATCTTTTCAATGATTTATAAGTCAATACTCAGTTAAAAATGACTAAAATGCAAGAGCGATCGGGCAGAGAGTGAATAAGGCTGAAAGTACAGCTGGGTTACATAATCGCAAAAGGTAATAAAGAAATCAAGAGCACAAAACAAGAGCATAGTGCAAAACGGCACAAACTCTTGTGCCGAAAAGCAGAAAGCACGACTAACTGGAAGCAGCAAAGGAGACGAGTTCACAGTCTGACAGGAAGCAAAGATGAAGAGGGGGTCATATAACAAGAACCAGAGGGGATTTTCCGGTCATGACCATTGATGTAAGTTTCACAAAAAGAAAAACAGCAACACAATTTTCCCAACCGTGGCATTAGTCATGGTTGGTTAATCCTGAGTCATTTTTTAAAAATTCATAGTCAGAAATCGCTCTAAAAGTGTGCTATTGTCTTCAATAACTAAGAACTATTTTCTCTTTAACTACCCACTAGCTAAATTATTAGCTACCTTTGAGACTGGAGATCAGGCTTGTGTTTAAATTATATTCAGGATTTAAGTCGCTGACTTGGTAACCAAGTAAAAAAGAAAAAGACTCATTTGAGAACAAACCTAAACTGACCGACCGAACACATAGAAAACAAATCAGGCTGTGACCTTTGTACCTTGGTCTCTGTGACCTTTGTTGCCTTTCCTGATTAATGATTGTTAATTTATTAACCTACTGATAAGCAAACACAGACGAATATTATTCCATTCACATTTCAGTGGTTTAATGTTGTAGTTATCCAGTGACTGTGCATGTTTTGTCTGTTCACGTCTATAAAATATGAACCCAAATGCCATCAAAAATGAGACATAAAAGACTTTAGATGACTTACGAGGCCAAGTTTTGTCAGTGGTTTTATCCAGTACTGCTATTTTCATTTTTCAATTTTAGAATCTTATTTAAACGTGTATTTTATTCACACAGCTGTTCACTTTGATTTTTGCTTATGGGCCTGCTCCTGATTGAAATCAACATTTCAAAACTTTTGAGTCCAAACTCATTTCTAATGCGTCATTTTCCAGGAGCTGAAAGTCTTCCAACATTTTGAAGTTGTTCACATGCTTGTTAAGTAACTTCCTTTTGGCTTCCGTTAAAGAAAAACAATCCTAAACTCATGGAGTCAACCTGCATACCAACAATTCTGGCCTCTTGTAAAAATACTTAAATTATCTCTGAAGGGGCTTTACTTGTCACAAAGACTCAGTGAGTCCTAATTTCTTTTAGTTTAATCTGTTAAAGACTTAAAGTAAAGCAAATATACCACACAGGCAGACTGAAAATGGTATTTTAGAGAAGCAACAAAATGAATCCCAGAAGGCTTCTCTTTGAAAATTTGGCATATTTTGTCCTGTTAAAGACAAACAGTCTTTGTCACAAGACTGTTTACACACTGCAAAAACACAACATCTAACCAAGTATTTTGGTCTAGTTTATTGTGCCAATATCTTGGTACACTTGAAATGAGACAAAACTAATTCACAAGTAACTTTTTAAACCCCGCCTCTCGCCCGGAACGTTAGCTGGAGATAGGCACCAGCACCCCTCCCGACCCCACTGAGGGACAAGGGTGTTCAGAAAATGGATGGATGGATGGAAGTAACTTTTTATCAAGTTAGATGATCTTGTTTTGAGTAAATCATGTAGCATTGATTTAAATAAAGTACCAGTTACACCAGTAGATTATTTCACTTCTAACAAAACATTTTCCTCTTGTTATAATGGAAATAATCCACCATTGGAAATAGAACTTTATCATCAGCATTGAGAAATTATTGACATTTGCACTAGAAACCAGACCGAAAATACCTAGCATGATTTTGTATTTGCAGTGTCCCTATTGATTTATTTGGTTAGTTTTATTTATTTTATTTTTTTCAACCAGGTATCATTTTTCCTTCCATTCTGTAATATTTTGTGTAGTTGAGGCATGTTTGTTCTCCACAAAGTTTCCTCATTTGTTTTTCATACATTATACAACATGCTGTTATGATCGACTTTGAAAAAGGTGAAAACAGCAACCTGAGACACCCAAACGCCATCAAAAACAAGAGCTTAAAAGACTTTAAATGACTTCTCAAGCCAAGTGTTGTCAAAGCTGGTTGGTTTAAAGGTTTTATATGCTGCTGCCATTTTTATTTTTCAATTTTAGAATATTATTTAAATAATATTCTGTATTTTATTCATGCTGCTGTTCACTCTGAGACACTGTTTTCAAAGCTAAAGCTACTTTTCTGTTTTTTAAGAAATCCCTTGCTTTCTCTGTCCAGGCCGAGTTGGTGATGGAGCCCGAAAGTCCGTCGAACAACGTCCAAGATCTTCCGCGCTCCTATCTGCTGTCCATCACCCTAAAGGAAGGACACAACCTGGTTGTCAGAGACCGCTGTGGTAATGACTTTGTCCTGCTGCCAATAAACAAACTGAAGCGGACGGTGCCGTGACCCGCTCAACCGTTCCCCGTTTTAAACTTTGTCCTTCTGCAGAATAATGACACACATTTCACGAGACGTTAGGGAGAAAGAGTTAGTGCTCGGTTTGGTATTTGCATACATTTTGGAGGTGAAAAGATTTCGAAAAAGCAGAAAAAAACCCTAGATAATCTTTTAAACAGCCATCTGAATGTGATGCCTTTATCTTTTCAACAAGGAAACTGGGTTGAAAAGGAAGCAAATGAAGATAAATGGAGAAGTTTGATGGTGGAAATATGAAGTGTTTAGTTCCTCACGAGTGTGCATAGATTGGGACCTACTCATTCTCATATATGCCTATATTGCATCTATGCCACATATCAGTCACTTCCAGTTGACGCCAGTCTGTTTTTGAGCTGCGTTGACACTTGCATGTCTGGACCGGTGAGTAGGAGCAAATATTGACTATTTATTCTTCCAGCCTGTTTGCTTTTCGTGTGACATGAGCCGATCGTCTGAATCCACTGTACGGGACATTCGAACCTCTCTGAGTATACCGGCTCCCCTCGCGGTTGGTGCGCCTTTTCTGCTTCCACCGCTTAGTTTGCTCAGCCTCGTTTCCTTCATAGGGGCCAGGAATGCTCGTTTGAATACAGGTGCCACTGAGTCGAGGGACAATAAAGACACCTGGGTGTTAGGCACGCTGCATGGTTTCTGCTGCGCCTTGGCAGATCTGCATACAGCTTAAACATACAAGAACCTGTTTGAGCCACACCCAGCACCGAATACCTGAGGCTCCTGGGACGCATTTGAATTCATTTTCCCTTGGTTGCCCGGGTGTTTGTTTACACGTGAACACACAGTGTGAAGGTAGCGCAGGAAATGAAGATGGGTTTGTTTCTATACAGCGTTGGTAAAAAAAGAAAAGTTTTCTTTTTTTCAAACATTAAGGATATTTTTTCTATTTTGATCAGATTACAGACACAAACATTTGAGTCGTTTGCTGCTGATTTTAAGATGCACGTTAACCAGAGCCAGACGTGATCAAGCCTAAACACCAGATAAGCCGTCGAGTTAAATAAGTCAGACAAATCCTGGGTGTTGCTATTTCAAGACAAACACCCGTTACAATAGACAATGTCTGGCAAACCTGTTGCTATCAATGCTCCACAAAAGGCCAAATTCGATCCGTAAACAGCTCCATCTATTATTACTTCCATAATCAGTTCGCTGCTGCATGACGTCTGCGTTCTTCTTCTGCACATGCGGGTCGCTTTGCGGACGTAAACCGTTCACACAAACGTCTGATTGCAGTTGGGATTCAGTTAGTAGTTACAAAAAAAATCATAATTGATAAAATACCAATAAAATCTGCTCACTTTTGTGTAAATGCATTGAAAAACATAAAAATAAATAAAAGTTGTTGCTAATGATGGAAATCATTCTTTAAGGTGTTTGACAACAAATGTCATCTGGGAACTGATGCATCTGCTCTCAGAGGATTGACTAAGCAACAGGTAGTTGCTTAGTCAATAGTTGCGTATAACACTCCTTATACAACCTCACTAACATCAGCTGTTGCTGAACTTTGAGTCCATCATTGTGTTAGCACTGAGCAACAGGAGGCAGCATGGCAGATTTTAGGCCAAACACATTTTTTGTACAAACCAACTTTTCTATTGGCACTTGCTGATCTGTGAAAGGTTCTCCAACTACGATTGGTTGGCGGCAGCCCCCACTCTTTCTCACATAGCTGACAGAGCCTTCACGATTAGCTTGGAGGAACTTCTGAAGTGAAAGTATCATAAAACAACGAGGAAATACTACAGCCATACAAATGTTGGCATGAACTCCAAGGTTGGCTTCCTGCATGTGAAACCGAGTTCAAAACGAGCGATGGCACATGATTAGCGTTTTGAACTGCCATCAGGTTTCATGCGGCTGAAGTTTAGTTGGCTTTTAAAGCAGGAAGTTGTGGTCCTGCTGCCTGGGGAGGAAAGAAAAAACCCCACATGCTCCACATACACATGAGAAATAAAGTGAGCAGCCCAGGCCTCCTCTTTACTTGAAATCGGTACATTTCCTTGTAAGTCTATTGTATAGACAATAGAACTGTGAATAACTTTATATAGACATAATGAAACAAAAGCAGGCCTGTATTTGGTGGGGTTTCTGTGTTTTTAGGTCAAGTCTGTTTTTAACTTCATAATGAAAAGTAGATTTATGAAGCCAAAACAGCTGGATGAAAGCACCGAGTCTGATTGTAATTGTTAATTTCAGATTCTCAAATATCGCAGACAGCAAAAAACACAAAATCTTACTAAGGATTTTTGGTCTACTTTATAGTCAAATATCTTAGTTTTGCCTTATTTCAAATGTACAAACTTTCACACAACTTTTCATCAAGATAGAGCAGCTTGTTTAAAATCAATAATTCCTTGATGTTGATGGAAAAAGTGCTTGTTCCATTGGTTGATTATTTCATTTCTAACAGAATATTTGCATTAGAAACTTGACCAAAAATACCTTATAAGATTTTGTGTTGCAGCTTTAATTTACAATTTCAAAAATGTCTCCTCTCACCCTTTCTATTTTTTTTTGTGTGTGCCCTAAAATGCTCTTTAGGTACTAGCGACCCTTACGTGAAGTTCAAGTTTGATGGGAAAAGCATCTTTAAGAGCAAAGTGATCCAGAAAAACCTGAACCCTGTATGGAACGAGTCCTTCGCCGTGCCAGTAAAGGATCTGAACCAGAAGATTTATGTCAAGGTAACGCCTCGTTCGCAAGTCAGTCGTAGGGGTCAGCTGGAACTCGTTCGTAAAGCTCAACACGCTGCTTGGCCTCTGTTGAGTTACTTTTAGCTGTGTGGGAATTAAATGTTTCAATAAGCAAACAGAATAAGACACTTTATGAAAAAGCAGTGCTTGGTTAGCACATTAGCTCTGCAGACTAACAATTGTTTCCACAGTCAGTGTTGTGGGTGAAGTTCAGCAACTGTGACTTCCCCTGTTGTTCTCCGGGGTTAACACTTTGTTTTCTGATATGACACAGGTGTATGACAGCGATCTGACGTCAGATGATTTTATGGGCTCAGCCTCCGTTCTCCTGAGCGATTTAGAACTTGACAAGTAAGTGTCATGAATTATGAGTGCAGTGAATGTCTGAGGGGAGTAGTCTTGGTGTGAACTTGGTAGAAACTGTTCTTTCATTCATAACAGCATTTGCCAGTAAAAACGGGGAAACACCTTTGGCAGTTTCAGTGTATTTGCCTGTGTAGTTAGAATCCAGATAAATGGTGCCCCCTGGTGGGCATTTCTGAGGATGTTCCATCATGTGTTACCATTTATTATCACTTCTTTGTAGATATGGTACCTCACAGTTGTGAATTATCTTTGCGTTAAGATGTTTTAACCTATTACGCTTACTCAAATAGCCTCAGAAGTTTATTGGCAGAAACAAAGAGAAAGTCAGTTTTTCTTCTTTAAGCGAACTACAATTCCTATAATGTTATATTTTACATTATAAAATGAGTAAATGTAAAATCAAAAATACATTTAAACATGATCTTTTATGATGGAGTAGATCAAATCAAATTTTTTACCCCTGTAAATTCCTTCTAACTTTTGACATAGGGTACAGAGCCAAACCTTAAGGTATTTTTATTGTTGCTTTTATCTGACAGATGAACACAAATAGTCCACATTTTTAAAGTGGAAGGAAAAGGATGCAGAGTTTTCAAAATGCTACAAAAATAAATCTAAAACGTTTGGTATGCATAAGTATTTATCTACTTCTCCATCCCTAAATAAGATGCAGTGCAACCAAGAATGTGTCACTCATATGAATATTGTAAATAGCAAACCTACATTTTCCAGCAGGACAACTATTGGTTTTGTACTCTTGGTTTTATTTGTTTGTACTTCTCTTAAACTGTTTAACCTTTTATTGACCTTTCCTTAGGTCCAATGAACTGTCGCTCACGCTGAATGACCCAAACACTCTGGAGGAAGATATGGGCTTCCTGCTGGTCAACATGACAATCACTTACAGAAACAGAAGCAGCAAGAAAGGCATTGTATGGCAAGCCCTTCATGTATTTACTGCATGTGTTCTGGAAGTAGAAATGTCTGTTTACGTTCGATTTACCACAAATCAGGCATGGTGGAAAAAAAGCACAACTATTCTCTGTAGTTGTTTTTTTTTCTTAATGTTTAAAAAAGCAATCCTTAATAAAGGTTTAGTCTATCATTAAAGTTTTTATCAATAGACTTTGAAGCAATGTTTGTTTGACAGAAGTAACCCAAGTGGAAATATTACATTATGTACAAAGACACAGTGGTAAAAAACCAAACCTCTAATAAGAACTAATTAGTTTTGTAAACTGTCCTGATACATAAAACCTTAGATTTGGGAGAAAATGTGCTTTTTTAAAAATTGTGTCTGTTTGAATGTGTTTTTATTTTATTTTAAATGTTTTCTGTATGGCCCACTAACCTCAGTGCCATTTTGTTTTGCACTTAACATGCATGCTCCTGTCAGCAGAAGTGGCCCAGAAAACGAAGTAGTAGGGTAAGGCATGGTGGAGGGAACACACTGGACAGACAATAAGCAACAATCAACTTGGTCAGCTTTATGACGGGTATCTGCCAAAAAAAAAATAATACAGAATCAGCTGTAAAAAGCTCAAGAGAACAATCATGTTTGGCTTTACCTCATTCTAATCAGACATGCTCTAAATTAAAGAAACAGTGTCAGCCACTGTGTATTTTGGCAGATATCTTTTAATGTAAAATGTCTGTCACAAGAGGGCAGCAAATTGCCATAATTTAGGGCATCTGTCTCTTTAGCTAAGATGTGACGGATATATGCAATCACACCTTTTTGTACCAATTTTAATTCGGTTTTCTCTTTTAATCTGTGTGTGTGTTTGAAATACAAGTCTGCAAATTGATCAATAATCTTTCTTCCATATTAACCTTTAGCCAATAGATTTTCTTGTGCATTCAACGTTCCACTTTTAAGAACAAAACATTGTCACCCATTATATGCTCTGTAGTTTATTAGCACAAGAGACAATTACAAACTTTCCCCTGACCATAGTGGAGAAGAAGTCTGACCGTTGTGTTCTGAATTCACCGTGACAAAGGGGTATTAAACTCTCAGCAGTTTCTAAATGCATGTCTTGTAGCTTCTCTTGCTGCTGGCTTAGCATAGTGCATGAATCTGTTGTTGCAGCATGAGACGGTCTTCTTGTGGTCTTCTTGAGACTATGTGCATGCACATTAACTACACTCTTGTTTATGTAACTTGTGTAACTGAACAGGTGTACATGATGCAGTGTGGAAGATTTTCTGCTTTAGCCAGTGTCAGAACAGTAACATCAGCTGTTCATCACCTGGCAGACAGAGAGGGTTTGTGATCGTCATCAAGCAAGGTGTTTGATGACTTTTACTTTTAAAAAACACTTTCACAGTGTCATGATGTCAATGTGACGGTGTAATGTTATCTGATTCAGGGATGTCCAAAGTGTGGCTCATTAGCCATTTGTGGCAATAGAGACCACATTTTTCATGGTGTTTTCCCACCTCATAGACTTGGATTGATTTCACACTCCTCTGTGTCAAACGATCCAAACCAGTTGAAAACCCTGTTCCCCTCCTCACCTGTGGTGGCACTGCACCAAAAACCACTGAAGGAAACAACAGAAAAACCTCTAAAGAAGACATGAGTGCAACGTCGTCCTTCATGAAATGTGAACAACATAGAAGTGGTGTCAGTTGCAGGAAGAGTCATTTTTCCAGCCAGCGCTATATTCACACGTTTGGTTTGGTTGTTTTTACCCAGAATGCCCTGCACTGTAGTCCACTTCCTGCTTTTGGAGCGGGCTCTGGTCCACATGCATCCACATATGCATTCGAACTGCACCAGACTTCACTTTAATGGGAGGTTTTTAGGCGGACCAGAGTTTGATTTTACATCGGTGCCTTTTCCAACAAACCGGACTTTCTAGGCCAACAAATTAGAGTTTGATTAAAATTGACTAAGCAGTGACTCCTTCCTTACGATGTTATTTTCACACTCAGAAACATTCTTAAGATAAAAAAGTAGTAGGTGCAACATGTGAATTTAATGAGTAAATTTTAGTTGGTCTATGTGATTAGTTAACCAGGTAATGCGGCATGCTGCTTATAGCTCACTGCCTGTCATTTTTAAAACACTGTTATGTTCTTAACAGTGACAGGTGATGCTTCTTTGGTTTCCACACTGTGACTATTTGTGTTTTTCATGACTGATAGTAAAAATCCATCTGTGAGGAAGAAATCTAGAAGAGAATAGAGGTAAACTTTTGTTCGGGTAATCAGCTCTGGTTCGGTTCATGACTTTTTCTGTTAGGTGTCAGGGACAATAAAATTAATTAAGCTTACCTTAATGATGGATTCTTTAAAACCCAAAATGTGAATCAACATCCACAAAAATTTGACAGTTTTTATATATATATTTTTGCGAGGTGTTCACAATAAGGATATAATTTTCAGTAATCTGGTTTCTCATTTGTTTCTGTCTTTTCTGATCCCATCTGTGCTGCTTATGTGCCTTTCTTGGATATTTAATTTAGCTTGATTTTTTATTTATTTATATCTTTTGTTCTCTTTCCTGATTTCCATCCTTCTTCAAACACGTTCCCCCATTTTTCTCATTCGGATACCGACCTCCTCTTACAGGTAGGGCCTTCCCAGAACTCTCAGTTATCGGATTTGATGAAGAAGAGTCAGATCTGGACGTCGCTTGTCTCGGTGACGCTGGTTGAAGGTCGGGGGTTGAATTTGGACAATCAGACTGGTGATGTGTTTGTTCGCTTCAAACTCGGAGAGCAGCAGTTTAAAAGCAAGGTACAAAAAAAACATCTCTTCCATAAACATCTTTCTCCTTGTTTGTTTTGTTTCTCCTTTCTAGTAGTCTTTATTTCCCCTTCTTGCAAATCCATACACTATCGCTAAGTGCTTTTCTAATGTAATTTGTTAGAAATTAAAGTGTTTTCCTTTATGTTTTATGTTCTTTTTTTATTCAGAATCACTGCAAAGTGACCAATCCTCAGTGGAGAGAGAGATTCACTATGAGACAGTTCCTGCAAGGCCCACAAATCCTGGAGGTGGAGCTCTGGTCCAGAGAATCACGAAGGAGCGAGGAGCGTTTGGCAATGTAAGGCTCTACTCCCCAAGTTACTATTGTTATTATTCCAAAAACTATTAATTCAGCTGCCTTTCCTCTGATACCCTAAAATGAAATGGAGCGTAAACTGTTGCCTTTGGGATTCAGGAACACAGGCAGGGAGGAAGTCATTGAAGTTAAAGACGGTTTAGGTTAAAAAGCAGAATCCTACATTTTGAACACCTCTGTTCACTCTATTGTCTGAAAATGGAAAGATATTGTAAAAAAAAATGCTATCAACTTATATAGTTGTTCTATATGGATCAGATAAAAAACAGTTTAATATAAAATACTTTATCAAAAATAATGAATTTCTCAGAACATATAAATTTTTCCCCAGTTTTTCTCTGCTCTTTTCTTGCTCATTTCCCTTTGCCTTTATTTTTAATGTGTTCTTCTGAATGTGTATTAACACGATTGTTGTTAAAAATCTTGGTGCACATATCAACAAGGAGTGCTATAATATAGATTTTGGAAAATTAATTGTACAGGATTAGGATCAGTTGGGGTAGTTAGAAATTAAACACTATAACACTAATTAATTTAAAATAAATCCAAAATAATTATTTATGCCTCTATTTTTTGGAATAATTAGCTCACACTGCTGAACCTTTGCTTCTTTAATCACCCTAACTTTTCACTTCTGTAATCAAACTGCTGCGTGTGTGTGCCCGTCCAGGTGTGAAGTGGACCTGACCCAGATCCCTTTGAACACGCGGGCGTTGTTTAAGGAGTCCCTGAGTCCCAACAAAGGAACCTTGGTCTTCCTGATCACACGAAACACATGCAGCGGCGTCTCCATCTCAGACCTGAGCGCCGCGCCGCTCGATGAGCCGCAGGAACTGAAGAACCAGAAGGAGAACTACGTCAGTATCCAGACTGTGCACTTCACCACCCACCTACTCCTCTGCTGTTCACACTCTAAACACTTCATTTAAAACACCTCTGGAACGTCGTACGCAGCCTCCGTTTGTTGCCTGAACACTGTTGTTCTTTTGGCCTGAAAACATGACTGGTTGAATCTATCAGTCAATCAATCAACCAAATTTTATTTGTTTAGCACATTTCAGCAACAAGGCTTTACATCATAAAAGCACAATGTCATGCAACATAAAATCAACAGTTCAAACATTACATTTAGTCAATGTTTCAGTTCAGCTGATGGATGCAGCTTTAGGAAAAGGTGATGGTCATCACAGGTTGCAGTTTTTTGGGATTCAGTTGTTGCTTTTTCCAGACTTGATCAGAGTTTTGGGGAATTTCAGGGGTTCTTTGTAAATACATTTAACAGAATCCTATTTCTTGAAGAACTATAATCAACAATATTACAAACATATTTCTTCCTGTATGGTTTTATTACTATTTAAACAAGGAGCAGAGGCAACGTCAGGCCGAGTCAAACCTGTTTAAACTCTTTGACACATTAGCGGTTAGCCACTAGCGGTAAATAGCAGCCTCTGTTTTGTTTTTGTTTGTTTTATTTTTTTCTGAGAGAAGGTGAATCACTACCTTTAAACTGAAATTGATTTATTTATTTGTATACAGGAAAATGTTAAATATTAACAAATATCAAACACTTTAACATTTATAGCCAGAGTTCATTTGCAATGTGTGTCCCTCCCTGAATGTTTGGTCACATAAAACAATAAAAACATGATGCAAAATGTGAAATGCAAATAAAGATATAAAAACTTGGAAATTAATTAGAGCAGTAATGGAAAAACACTATCAAGGAGTTGAAATTTGGCAGTCATTCCTTTTTGTTCAGTTCGGTTTTCGTTGTGCAGGAAGGGAAGTCCACACGTTGACCCCACCATTACCAGAATGTTTGGCCAGTTGAACCAATAGTTTCAGGAGGAATCAAAAGGTCACTGAACAACATTGGAGACTTTCCAATTATTTTTATATTTATTTTTTGAAAACAGCACAGTGATGATCACAGACATCTCATCCAAACCAAGAAACCAGGGACACTTAATCGATTTCTTAAAATGGGTTTAAAAAAGATTCAATAAATAAATGATGGAGGTGAAAACTTGAAGGAATTGTTCTGTAGATGGCAGTACATGTTCAGAAAAGATCTGAAAAGAATAATCTGTTTCATTTCAAATGAAAAAAGTGGGTTAAATGGTTTTTCATGCAGTTTTAAACAGCAGTAAGTCAATCATAAAGTGAACTCAGAATAACAACATTTAATAAAGTCCAACCTGGAGGCAGAATGATGTCCCTTTGTAGAAATAAGGAGTATACAACAGGCAGAGAGTCCAGGTTTGTCGTCTGGGTAAACTATACTTGCTCGTGTTTAAAGACAAGAAGGGGGTAACTACTGTTTTGGAGAAAGCACCCTATTGCAATCTGCTTAAACGTTGTTGGGAGAAGCTTTCACATCAACTATTATAGGCGCTTGTGAGTGTCAGATTTGCAAGGCTAGTTACACTTAATGCCTAAAAGTATGAATTTAATTGCAGGGACTTGAATGTTGCTTGTAATCTGTCACAGGGAGTATTTATTTGGGTTGACTGTCAGCTCCATGTATGGAAATGTTGTGAAAACTTTGTCCTGACTGAAGGTTTGGTGGGAGAAGAGAGACGCAGAAGAAGAAGAGAGAACTCACTAATGTTGCATTACCAAGATGTCTTTGGTTATAGAAACAAAAAGGGTTTTTTTTCTTATTATTGTATGTAATAATACACCAAAACCATTCACTGCAAAAAAAAAACAACAAAAAAAAACCCAACAACAACAAAAACCTGACTGAGTATTGTTGGTGTAGTTTTTAGTGCAAATATCTTGGTTCACTTGAAAGAAGACAAAACTAACTTACAAGTAACTTTTCATCAAGACAAGTAAATAAACCTTAATATTGATGAAAAGGTCCCTCTTCAACTGCCAGGTTATTTTACTGATAACAAGACATGTTTTCCATTTATGGAATTGGCATTTTTCATCAATATTAAGGAATTATGTACTTAACACCAGCTCTTATATATTTGCTGGAAAGTTACCTGTGCGTTAGTTTAGTCTTTTTTCCAGTATTTGCACTATAAACTAGACAAAAAATACTTGGTAAGACTTTGTGTTTTTGTAGTGTTGGTAAATCTCTATTAATAACACATTATGATTTAAAGTTTGCTGAGTTTCTTTTCCTTAAATCATTATTAGGATGCATGGATCCACTATTTTCACTTCTGATGCCGATGCAGGTATCTGAAGTTTAGTATCGGCTGAGTTCGATGCGATACAGAAAACTACTACTGCATTTACTTAGAACCTTTCTGTTTTATGAACACAGACATAAATGAACTTCCAAATTAATTTGATAATTGCACGATACCTGATGCAGAATCTTTTTCAATATGGGGAGTGATACAGATATTATCGGATCGGTGCATGTCTCTAATCATTATGCTTCTACAGCTCACTCCGTCTGCTTTTCGTCTCTGTAGAGTTTGCAAAGATCTCTGACAAACCTGCGGGATATCGGTCTACTTCAAGTCAAAGTCATCAAGGCCGCAGACCTGATCGCTGCTGATTTAAACGGTATTTACATATTTAGACTTAATTTTATCATTTGCAGCTAGTTTTGTTGCTGTCCCTCTTCAGTGTTTGCTCTTGTCCTCAGGAAAGAGTGATCCTTTCTGCGTGTTGGAACTGGGCAACGACCGGCTGCAGACCCACACAGTCTACAAGAACCTTAATCCGGAGTGGAACCAAGTCTTCACTCTGTTAGTTTGAGTCTCAGTTTTAAATAATGACAAACATGACTCTGATTCCTGCTCCGTCTGTCCCTGACCTCCTCGTTCCGCTCCCACAGGCCTGTCAGGGACATTCATGAGGTCCTCATGGTGTCCGTGTTTGATGACGATGGCGACAAGGCGCCAGACTTTCTAGGAAAAGTCGCCATTCCGCTCCTCTCGGTATGCGTTCGACTCTGACGCAGACAATAGGCCAATCTATTTACACTTTGGGCTTAAATTAAAGTGAAGCGGGTGATAACACCTCAGCGGACAGGAGACTCTGAGATCTAATCCAGCGTGACTGCTGTTCGGGTTCATGGCTGAGTTCATCACCTCGTGGCCTTTCTGTCCTGCAGATCCAGAATAGACGACGGGTTGTCTACATGCTGAAGAAGGAGGACTTGGGCCGACTGTTAAAGGGGAGCATCACTCTAGAGCTGGAGGTTATTTTTAACCCTGTAAGTGAAAGTTCAGCCTCTACTTGTGACACAATGAAACGTGAAGGAAGCCTTTGAAACACAAGCTTGATGCCGTCCAATCCTCTGCTGTTTTCTTTCTCGTCAGGTCAAAGCAAGTATAAGAACTTTCCAGCCCAAGGAGAGGGCTTTCATGGAGGATAATCTGAAATTTTCCAAAAAGGTTCGTCCCAGCTTTGACCAAATATTAAAATTATCATTTCCCATACAGACACAGTGCTTGCTAGTGGTTTTTAAAAAAAGGTTTGCAAATAAAAATCTGACAAGTATGTCCTGTAGTTGTATTCAGTCCTCCCAACGTTAACTTTGTGTAGAACACTTCATACTGGACCTGCAGTGTATTTTAAAAATCCAAAATAAAACACAACAACCAAAAACAATAACTAAAAGGGAGGAAAAACACAGAAACCATAAACAAAAAGTATTATGATATCTCTGTAAACAACATTGCTCTTCAAAAAACATAATTATGATCAGAATGGATTTTATCAAGATATTTTTAATTCATCATGCAATTGATTGATTAACTGCTTATTGCAGCAGGCTTCAGAATGTCTTCTTTAATCTGAACACAACACAACCAGCATTTCCTGTTGTGTTCATGTGAACAGAAAGGAAACTGCAAGCGGTTTGCAGTTTCCTTTCTAGGCTTTTATTGTGAAGGTTTGCCGTATTCATGGAGACACGGACCCTCACATTATCGTTTCAGCCGCTCTGCCGAGTGTAATCACACCCTTGGGAAAAAAAAAATGTTGGTTAGTCCAATAAAAATTTGAGCTGGTAATTAGTTAAACAGACCAACCAGAACATTCTGAAGAGCACAAAAATCCAGCTAAATGTTTGCTTACCCACTCTGCAGCTGATAGCAGCAGCAGGAGGAGAGGGCTCTGGTTTCTCTCTCCTGCCCGTCTGCTACAACACTGGTCTTCATTCAGAATATTGAAAAACCATAATAACTTTGCAATGTTGTCAAATATTGTATAATTGTATTGTATTGTATTATTTATTTTCCATCATCACAATGTCCCCAAAACTCTCACTAAGATCATCTGTTTTCATAAAAGGACGGTGAAAATCCATCTAAGTAGTTCCAATATTAACTGGGAAGCAAATTATATACAAGAGCTGTTCATCTTTTCATACATTGGAGTTTAATGTATTTCTTAAATGTGTGTTTGTGTTTTTAAGTGTCCATTTTATCTGATATTTACTCTGTATTTGAAAACTTTTGCTGTTCTCAAGTTGAAAAAACTTGAAAATTCAAATGTGCTTATACCATAATGTATCTATTTCATTCTATTCTATATAATCATTTATATATAGATATATTTTATTATGTTCTTCAACAAACCTCAAACCTTCACAGAACAGCTGAACTTGCACTGAGATTAAATTACACACAATTTTTGAAGCAACAATTTGCATTTAATTTAATTTAAAGGAAATGATGCATGATTTTATTTTAAGTTATTTGTTTCCAAGTTTTCATTGCAGAGTGTAACTATACTCTGCTTTGTGTTGTCAAATCACATAAAATCTCAACAAAGCACAAAATGACTTTAGTTCTGTCATCAGGAAGGGATCACTTCAATCACTAACAAATCTCGATATAAACAGACTTCAGTCTTTTGTTCTTTGATTAACTTTGAATCACTGCAGACATTTGTCTAAATTAGCTGCTCTCTGCGTTTTAATTGAGCCCAACGTGGAGTGAATTCTTGCTTGCTGTTCTGCTACATTAGCTTGATATACAGTGTGTAAGACAGGGTGCGAGACTGGGTGCCTGACTGTCTGCACTTCCCACAACGACTCATTGTTGTCAGACAATACGTTGCTCACTAGCACCACAGAACTGGCTTCTGAACTGCAGACTGGGCTCGCACCATGCAGGTCTGCTGTCGCTTTTGATGTTCAAAGTCTCGTTTGCCAAAATCAGGTCAGATTACTGACATTTCTTTACCGACGCTGCAGAAACACAACTTCTTAACACGTTCTTTTTTGGCTAGTTGCTAGTGCAAATATCAGGTTGCTGCCTGAATAAAGACCTAGATATTCATAAATACAACAACTAATATTGGTGAAGAAGTTTTAAAAGAACTGGCTGGTATGCATAGTTCATACTAGCCAGAATTTATGTTTTCACAATGAAATTTCAAATCTTTAATTTGTGAAATTGTAGATTTTTTTCTCATTATCATGAAGGTATTTTTACTCCTATTTGGACAATCTGAAATAACATCATAAAACACACATTTTATATTATTTAAATTCAAGCTGAATTTTTATGTTTAATGTCGGTGATAATGTACTTTTAGATCATTTACTTTTTTTATTATTATTATTATTATTATTTGGAACCATTTAAAACGTTGAAATAACTTTCCATAAAATTATGTTGAATTCTGTATTTGAAGTAAAATAAATTATTTTAGTCAGACTGTCTTAAATTAGTCAAGCTAATCAAATGTAATAAATCAAGTTTAAAAAACTTAATTGAAATGTTACCAATTGAAGCATTTCAGTTCTCCTTTAAGGCAAACTAAATAGTTCTTGAATATAGATTTTAAAAAGTACCAGTTCCACTGACAGATTTTTTTCACTTAACATTGTTTTTATTACAAGTGAAAAAATCTGCAAGTGGAGTTATTTACTTACAGGAAGCTTATATATCTTATGTAACATAAAAGAGTTACATTTATGTTAATTTTGCCTTATGTCAAAAGTAATGAGATATTTACTATTTAAAGAAAACCAGTTTGATGTTTCTCTGATGTTTTCTTGCTGATTGCAAGTCAAATATATCTCACAAAGTCCCACATTAACCAAAGAAAACCAGACCCTCGGATGTATTTTTTGTTATTATTTTTTTACTCCAACTTAATGTGTTTGTCTTCTGTGTGTGTTTTATTATCCGTGTCTTTCAGGCTCTGGCCAGGAATGTGGCGCGCGTGAAGGTGTTTTACACGGCTATCAGGTCCACTCTGCAGTACATCAAAAGCTGCTTCCAGTGGGAGAGCGTTCAGAGGAGCCTGCTGGCCTTCCTGGTGAGGAGCTTCAGCTGCTGATCAACAACACTATCTGCATTTCTTTCTCTCTCTCTTGTTTTCCCTGCGAGGCTGCGGAAGACGACCGCAGCCCCGGCCAACCCTTACTTGAACTCTCCCCGAGAGATTCTTAATCAATGCAGCACAAGAAAAAACAAGGAAGAAAGAAAAAAACCTGCTAGCTAGCTCCTTGTCTGAGCGGTCGGCTTTCGGTTTCCTCCTGGATGCAGAGTTAAGCCTCAGCTGTGAGAGAGCCGGGTCCCAGCGGAGTCGGGATGGCCTATTTTCTCCCTGACAACTCATTAACCCCTCCGTCCGTTCTGCGCTCCATTTTGATTCGGACCCTACGTTATTCAGCTGGAGTCTCGATTAGAAAGCTCTTCAGAGATATGACCACCTCTCCATTCTGTGTAACATAAATGTGAAGACAGAAACACAGAAAGTAACCTTTTCCTTCTTTTTATTGTCGGCCATACAGTTTCAACTTTGAAATTCGAGCGTGGGCAGATGTTTTGTCGTTGCCTTCCGTCCCACATCGCAGTCGATGGAAATAGCATAGAGCGCGTTTTTCATTAACAATTCAAGCAATCAGGGTCATTGAAAGGTCTTTTTGTTTTTACTTTCCCCATCCCAGAGATGGCGCTAAAGTTTTGCTCTCAGTCGGAGGTTGGAGGGCGGGAGGTGGTGGGGGAAGCCTTCTGCAGGGCTAATGAGGAGACAGTTTGCTTGCCAGTAGCACAGTTTGCTCAGTTTACTGTGAAAAACAGGAGCTGTAGTGGAGCTGTAATCTGATTTGAGTCATGCATTTAGTCTTTTATGGCCATAATATGCATCAAACGGGGAGGGATCAGAGGTCGGCGCGGGCTTTAATCAGCAGCCTCTTGCAAGTGAAACGTCTAAGCCGTATTAAAACGCGAGATTTAATGGGAAAACAATGCACTTTAGCTGCGAAGACAAAGCGTTCCCTCTTCCACACTGCCGACTTTCCACCATGGCATTCCAGTTTTAACTGACAGCTATTCGGGCAAAAAATCGGGGCGATGTACAGCAACACGCACGTCCTCCGTTTGAAAGACAGCACCATCTGTAGTCATGTTTTCACACTGATGCCCACTGCCTTGTCAAGCCTCAGTGAGAAGAAATAAATGGCTGCCCAGTAATACCACCACATAAGCATAATGAATCAAAGCTTCGCTCTGCGTGGCAGCCTGCGCTGACGAACCACCTGCACCATCTGCCGGCTGTCACACAGGGAGCTGAAACGCACTGTAAATCAGCGCGACGCCTTAACCCCGGCAGCCGCCGTCCTCCTCCTCCAAACTGCTGAGCTAAAAAAAATAATAATAATAATTAAAAAAACGATTCATAAAAACGATTTGCCTTTTTTTGTTTTTCATAATTTACTGAGAATCGGAAACGAAACGGGCCGTCTGTTACCAAACGGTAACCCCTCGACACTTCCTCGGTTTCCCCTGCCTCCTGTCTGCGCTGGTGTTCACTGTGAATCTGTCACTTTTTAAATGTGTTCCTCATTATGCAAACACTGTTGTCAGTGTTTAATTCCTGCATTTGGTTTCCCAACTATTTTTCCACCTTTTGCTTACCGGGAGGATCTCTATGGTTCTTGAAGGATCTGAGAATAATTAGCAGTGGTGTGCGGCAGAGCCGAGGCGGAAAACACGTGAACTCTAATGCTCATCTCGTCTAGCCATACTTTTATTCCTTATGCGTTGCATAGTGAGCCAGAAAAACATGCATTTCCTGTGAAAACACGCTGTGAATACTGTAAACTGAATGTTTTTGGTGAAAATTACAGGAGCATTTTAAGTCCTTAAAATGACTTAAGTGGTGAAAAAAACCGATAATCTGTAAAACATGTATAGACAAACTGTTGAAGAGGAGTGAAAACTTTCAGGCAATGAAAAATACACAGCTAAGAAGAACACTGCTTACAATGCTATAGTGTAAATTATTTCTTCTTAACATAGGAAAATGTTGTTATAAGTGAAATGATGTTGGCGTGGATCTAGAACTTATTCATCAATATTAAGGGATTTTTGACATAAATAAGCTCTTACATCTTAAACTTGCTTGTAAGTTAGTTTAGTCTTATTTCAAGTCAGCTAATACATTTGCACTAGAAACTAGACAAAAATACTTGGTAAGATTTTGTGTTTTTGTAGTGTCACAGCAGCTTAAGAGCTAAAATGAGCTAAAAAGCTAAAGCTTTTTTTAGCTGAAAAACTAGTGATAATGTAGATGAAATGAGATGTAAGGATAGGACTGTCATGAAGTCTTGAGAAGTACATGGAATATAATATATCATTATATATCCTTTTTACATATTTTTTCTTTGTTATGACAACTAACTTCTGTGGATTTATGTAGCACTTTACCTGATAGCATCACAAAGTGCAACACAATTGTGAAATGAGGGAAAATAGTACAATTCATAGTTTTTCCAAATAAAAATCTGACGCTTACTTTTATGCGCCAATACTTTACAGAACCACCTGTCACAACAATTACAGCTGCTTTTATTGTGTGTTTCTACCAGCTCTGCACATCTAGACTCAAAATTTTGTCCTCAAACCCAGTCCAACTGGATGTATGCCTTCTGTAAACATCAATTTTCTTGTCTTACCTCAGATTCTCAACTGGGTTTACATCTGCGCTTTGATTAGACCATTCTAACACATCGAATACGCATTTATCTAAGCCGCCGTAGCTCTGGCGGTGGGTTTAGTGTAATTGTCCTGCTGGAAGATGGACCTTCAAATCACTCTCAGGTGTTTTGCAGCTTTTTTCAGGTATCCCTCCAATTTTCTTGTAGTTACACCATAAACTTGGTTGAACAGTGCACAGCAACATGTTATCACAGTTGAAACCAGATGTTTACATACACTGAATAAAAACACACATACGCATTTTTTCCTCGTTGTCTAAGGTTAAATCAGACCAAAGTTCTCTTGTTTAAAGTTAGTTAAAATTACCAAAGTGATTTCTATTTGCTGAATGCCAGAAAACATAACATGCTGAAGAGATTTTTTTGGTAACTTTTTCAAACTCAGAGGTTCAGATACATTTGGTATTTAAACTGAATGATGTGAGTCAAACCATTTGGATTTCCTTCCACGAGCTTCTCACAATAGTTTGCTGGAGTTCTGGCGTGTTCCTTCTGACCAAACTGAGTCACAAGCTGCGTTTCCTTTGACTATATAATTGCGCAATTTCACATTTCGAAAATAAATTTGCTTAATGGAAACACGGCAATTTCCAAAACACGTTTTGTTTTTCGAAATTGGTTTATTTTGTAAAACTGCAATAGAAACGCTTTTTTGGCATCACATGTTGCCGCTGGCACAAACCACAAAGAAGACGACGGGAAGGAGTTGAAGACTCTTGGTGTTTTTTATTGACTTATCATGTGAACAAACTTATTCACATGTGATTATAATTGCATTTCTTATTTAATGCAAACACCGCAATTTGTAGTGGAAACGCAGCTATAAGTTACAAACGCAGACTTGCAGCACATTTCTTCAGAACTTCCTTCCTGACCTGCATGATGCGTTCTTTGGTCTTCATGATGGAGACATAAGACCAATTAAGAAAGAATACTCTAAAATGATTACTGTATAAAGAACATTTTTAAAAAATATACCTAAAAATATTGTACTAAAATAAATCTTAGATTTCTTCATTGTTTTTAAATTATTTTTGACAGTTTTTTGAGGCAGTTCTTGAAGTTATGCTATTTTGTACTTCATTGCTGAATAACATGAATGTTCTTCATGTAGGAAAATAAGGCTGTGAACTCTAATAGTGACTGTATAACAACCTGCATGTGGATGTACAGAAAAAGATTCCCAACACATGCAAACTCTTTTCACAAACATTCATCTGGAACTCTTTCTACCAATCTGTACCAACCTTTTCCTTTTTCACTCCTAAAGTTTTTCCTGTGATGTGCATAATATTCCCACATCCATTTATTTAATTATTTATTTTTACAGCTGAAGTCTGTGTAATGCCTCTCAAGTTGAAATGAGCTACAATTACCCCGATCTTTATGGTCTGAGTATACATTTCCACTAAAGCGTGACTTGGTTTTTTCCCTCCAAGCCCTTAGTCATTACAAAGTCCTTCCTAATAAAACATAACCCTGGCAGCGTGAAACCACATCCACCTCGTCTCCCAGGCTCCGCTTTGGCTCGTGATAACACGGAGGAGCGTGCGCTTGGCACTCGGCACGTTGAGGCTGATGCTGGTGTTGGCGGCTGTGGATGGGAGCGGTCTGATCTGATAAGCTTTAAGTCCAGGAGAGCGATGTCTTTAGCAGATGTTCACCTATTTTTTTTTTTTATTAGCTTTATAAAAAAAAAAAAAAAAAAAAAAACAGAATTGTAAGCCTCTCTCAAACATTTTAACTCACTGCTGCTTTTTGGCCGAGGTTGCTTCTCTGGCAGGATTATTCCAGTTTGATTCAGATCTTCAACTCAAACAATAACATCCAGATTACATTGTTATCATTTTATCTGCTTCACACAGTTCCTTGCAACACTTGGCCACTACAGACTTCAGTGGAGTTTGAGGGAGATTTTATGTGATGAATCACAAAGTGTTGCTCGTCTGTGGGGAGGAAGGGAAACCAAACAAGTTTGTTGGAGCTTTTGCTAAAAGAAAAACAAGAGCATTCTGTTTTCCAGAGTCAGTAATGTGTAAAATTGACCCTTTTTTATTTTTGCAGTGTGTAAACATTTTTAAGTCTTGCCCCAAATTTTCAATTGAATTTAATTTGAATTTATAGATTTTTTTTTCTCTTTCTTAAAGTTCTCTGGACTTTGGCTAGGACACTTGTAACACATGCCTGTCCTCTGATCTAAACTAAAGCTGTATGTTTAAGTGCTCTTGCCACTCTTCCAAATAGATCACAAGTTGCCCTGTAAACAGATTCACTTGTGTTTGCTGTGGGTATAAAACATCTTGCTATTTGCTTATCAATCAGGTGGTTTCTGCAGGTAATTGATTTACCATTGGTTTGAATCTAGGAGTATCACTGTAGAAGAAGTTCAGTACATTCTCTTAGGTTCTTATTCGTAAATAATTGTGAAAGCCATGATATATTTCCCTTCCACTGTACTCTACTTTGTGTTGGTGTATATCATAAATTGCCCATATCTATGTTCTGGATGACATAATGGATGGTATTGACATTTCCACGCAGCTTCCCCATGGCTGCTCTGAAGCGATTTCCTTCAATGTGCTCGATTGTGCTCAGGATGAGTAACAGCAATTAGGTTTATATATCTATGGTCAATGCGTAAGCGAGGGGTTGAGTTGGTCCAACTGAGCACCACATGAACGTCGGGGCTGAGGTAATACCAGAATGCTCTTTATCAGTGGGACCGGAGCGGGTCAGATCAGCCGTTGGCTTCTGGGTGTCACATCCAGATTCCTCCCCCTTCTCTGTGCCTCCGCTAACGTTTGGTTCCTCCTGCAGATTTTTCTCATCACGGTGTGGTACTGGGATTTTTACATGCTGCCCTTCTTCCTGGTTCTGCTCATCACCTGGAACTACTTCCAGGTTCGCTCCGGACGACTCAGTCAAGATGTGGTGAGTCAGTACATATGTAGAGAGAAAGAGGGAGAGCCTGATGACTTCTTTTCTCTGCTCTCTTTTTTTTTTTCTTCATTATGTGCAAAAAAAAAAGGCCACCCAAACCGTGTTTTGTGCTCGTAATTAGAAGCTCATACGTTGCCATAGCAACAGTTTGAATATGGCTTTCCGAGTCTTAATAAAAAAAATAACAGAGTACAAAAGCTTAGAAATCCGACTAAATAGGCTAATATAACAGCGCATTATAGTCAAAGCTCATTTACAGAGCTTGCCCTTTACTAACTCGTCTTTCCCTGTCCCGAGTTTTTGTCCTTCCTCTGGTTCGCTGTAATTGGACTGCAGCTCAGCTTTTGTTTTGGAAAGTCAGCTTGGCAAAAAGAGAGGGTTGTGTGTTTTTATTTTGTTTTTTGTTTTTTCTGGATTTGGATCTCTCAGTTTCACTGATGCGAGTCCAGAGACAGCAGGAAAAACTATTGAGTCACAAGTCAGAAAAGGATGTTCTCACTGTGATTAACTGTGACTTGTAAAAATGTTTACGATTTTGAAGCTAAATAGGGTTTGTAAATATTCCATGTAAGAAAATAGTCAATGAATAACGTAGCATCTTTAATTTAGTTTTCTGACCAAGAAATACAAAAATTATTACAAATTAAGTAAATACTTTGTCAGCTAATGTGTTTTGTTTGTATTTACTTAATTTTTCTATACATATCAAAGCAAAACAGTTACAACAATCCATCTCTCATTAAGGAGTTAATCTTTTCTGATCAAAAATATGAAAATAATAGAATATCTAAAAGAATTTTGGCTAAATGTGACTCAGCTAGGAGAAGAGTTTAACTACAGAAACTATGGTGGAAACGTATCATTTTTAAAAATTATTTGACTTCACTGAGGCGTATTATTTTAATTGGCTTTGAAAGAACAATGACATCTGGCAGTAAAGTCACAGAAAACCAACTGGATACGTGCTGCTGTTCCTCTTCCCACCAGATGTGACAGATGTGAGCTCACCTAACGCAGTCAGACTCCATGTTTCATAAAACAGGAAGTAAGCTGTCTGTAGACACCACTTTGGTGAACATTGCTCTGAATTTCTATCTTGACATTAATTAACTGTAACCTGTAATTAATTTTAAAGTTTCTCAACAAAAAGTATTAAATCACTGCTATTGGCAGATGTTCAATTGACTTTTCTTTATTGTTTTTTTTGTATTATTATTATAATGTTAAATCAGAATGAGATCGAGACGTATGATTGGTCACCATCACAACAAAATCATTCTGAAATATTCATTGAGAAAAGCAGAAGTTACCCATTAATCTGCTTTAGAAGTCATCACTCACATCCTTTTAAGTGAAATATAATTTATTCCAATCATACGTAATCTGTCACAGCTGTTTTATTTTGATCATTTATATATTCATACATTCTCAGAACGTTTTTTAGAAGCTTTTGGCTGAGAACCATTTTTCTCCACGTTCTGATGCACTTTCTGATGCACTGTCAGGTCCCTGTTTTAGTTTTAACCTAAAATCCATTGGTTCAGTTCAGTTAATGGATTGAATTTTATGAGCAGCGCTGATGTTAAAACCATGATTATGGGTTGTTGATATATTCTGGTATGTGAGGCTGAGCCTGAGAAAAATCCAGCGCGTCCCGTCGGTCGACGACCCCGCAGGGCCCAGCGTTTCAGGGGGCTAATCTCAGGGTCAGCGCTCAGCTGCAGGAGTTAGTCCAGGCTTCCAGTGTTACACCAACACCATGTTAGTTTTGTTGTTGTTTTTTTTTTATCCTGATCTATGAATCCTTTGAATCTCACCTTTCAGTGTTTGTTTTGTCTTCCAGGACGGCATGGATTTGGCGGATGAGGACGAGGATGATGAAAAGGTATCGTACCTTTTGAGTCGGGTGTATTTTTAGCAGCTCAGCATCGACTTGTGTATGAATAGAAAAGAATTATGATTTTCTCCCCCCACCCCATGTTGACAGAGGTATCTCCCTCTCTGATCTATGGCTGTGTGTTGCTAAGCTTTTTATTCGGCACTAAATCTTCCGCGGCGTTTTGATTCCTGCCAACCACCAGTTGTACTCCTTTTGAAACCAAAAGACGTTTAGGCCTAATGAAGATCTCACCAACCTGTTTCCACTTGTCACAACACATTCATATGGAAATGGAGGGGCGGGGGAAAAGGTCTGCTGCATTTGGGAAAGTCCCTGAGCTTAACAAACTACATAATACCATCAATATAGAACTAATGACAGCACTTAGACATGCCTCTATAGAGCTCTTTCTGAAAGTTAGTGTTGACTGTGCTGAAATGCTTTTAGGCGGTGGAATATGTCTTCAGAGTGACAGCGGTTTATTGTTGATGTTGTGAATGGCCTGCGTGGCTCTGATTCATGGCGGTTCTCATCAGGATTCCACTGGGAACCCGACCCTGAAGCGGCCTGAGCGTTTCAGTGCGCTGACGGATATTTTGCTGAGGCAAAGCGCCGTTTGTCTTAACTTGTGGTTTTTGGAGAACATCCTTCCTGCGTCGGCCCATGTCCTTTCTTTAGATGTTTAACCATCTGTTAGTCTCATTGCTTTTGATGTGGACATGTTTCGGTCCGAACAAAGATCTTCCAAGAGCCCCGTCTCTCCTGTTTACTTTGAAACCGTTCTTCAGAGTGTGGAGTGGCTTCTCGACAATACTTCATCTCTTTTCGTAATTCAGTGTCCTCCTGCGCTCTGGAGAGGCTACACCTTCAAACCTACTCGCACGGATCACATATCACCCTGAAAGCTAAAGCTTAAATAAATCATCTTCATTTACAACCAATATTACTTTAATTGTGTTAGGATGTGGCATTATTTTAGACTTTGGAAGCAGTTCAGTTTGCATCAACATTTAAAGAGGCATGGAAAATACTTTTACATCAGTTTCATTCTTGGTTCAGATTTAAACTCATTGTTTAGCTCTGAATGTATTCAGCTTTAATTTCTATTACTTTTGCTACTCAAATATATTGAAGAGGCTACAGAAGATTAGAAAGAAGGCAGTGCAGAGAATCATTTGAGAGGCTTTGGGATACAATTAATCATTTTGACATTATAACCTTATTGTTGGAAGTGCTGTTCCTTAGTGGTTATTTGGAAAACAAAAACAGCTTAACTCCAATATTAAAGAAATTAAATGTGGCGTTCCACCAGGCTCAGAGTCGGGACCTAATCTTTTTAATCAAAAAAACTTACATTTATTTAGTTTTACAGATGAAAACAATACAGTTCCTTTGTGATGACTGATAACAAACCTGTTATGACCTAATGGATGAATATTTTTGATTTAAAAAAAACATGTTTTAGGCTATTTTACTTTAGGTTGTTTTTGACCTTCATGTAAGAAAACTCTATTTTCTCAAAGTGTAATATGAGAGAAGCAGCTTATGTGATTTCTTCCTGCTCGTGTTTTACTCAAAATTTTGTAAATTCTGGATTGAACGTTGTTAGCTCTTTAGTTGGGGAGTTAATTTTAACACATGTATCGTAAAATGAATTAAAAGAAAGCAAATCAAAACCTTTTTTAAAGTTAATTATCATCAGTAACATCATAATAACAAGTCTTGGAGCCTTTGTTCAGTTTTCATTACAGTTTTATTTCTTGACCTTTTTTAAGCATGGTGTTGTTTTCTACCACAGGAGTCGGAGAAGAAGGGGCTACTGGATAAAATCCACATGGTCCAAGACATCATCATCACGGTCCAGACCGTGCTGGATGAGGTCGCCTGCCTGGGAGAGAGGATTAAAAAGTAAGAAGTTCTCAGATCCGTCAGAATTTGCAACGCTGCTGTGAATTTTCTGTAGTGCTTTTAATTTTAAAAATCATTTTAACTTCAACTTTCAGCACGTTTAACTGGTCAGTGCCGTTCCTGTCTGGCCTGGCTCTCGTGGTCTTCATCACCGCTGCAGTCATCACATACTTCGTCCCCATTCGCTACATAGTCCTGTTATGGGGTAAGTTTCAGATGTGTTGATGCATCTTTATCATGGCTTTTCCTCTCGTTTTACAGAACGTCTGTCCAGGGTTTTACAGAAGTATTCATATCCCTTAACCTTTTTCCCATTTCATCATTTTCCAACCACAACCTTCAGTGTATGTTATTATGATCAACACTGGACAGACATACAGCCAGAGCCAAGACTGAAGCAGCAGTGTTTAAAATGGCCCAGTCAAAGTCCAGACCTAAGAATCTCTAGCTGTAGTTGCAGTGAATCCTGGTTATGCAGAGTGTAAAACAAATGGAAGCAACAGTTCTCAGATTTTTGTTTTTGGTTTGCTTCCTGTTATATATATGTTGTTCTGTTGTTTAACCCAAATAAAATACGATTATATATGATTATATATGATTATAACCTGAAAACTGTAAAAACTCTAAAAGTTGTTTGTATTTTTGGTGAGCATTCTCACTTTAAACTGCACAGACAAATTAAATTCATTCTCTTGTCACTTTTATTTCCCATTTAAGTTCCATTTGAGTCTTTCTCTGCTTGTTTTCTATCATTTAAATATTATGACTCAAAAGAATAAATAATTTACTTATTTTAATTGTCTGAAACTTTGGAAATCTTGCCGTCCTAAAGCGAGCGCATCCCCAGTAAAAAAAAATAAAAATAAAAAAACAGTGTTCATGCGGCGCTGAGAGCAGCAGTTCTTGGACGGCCTCTCCTCCGAGCGTTTTCTGTTTGTGTGGAAACAAAGCGCACAGCCACCAGAGACTAGTCCTAATGATATGCTGGTGTGACTTTTTGTTTTAGGTATCAATAAATTCACCAAGAAGCTGCGGAACCCGTACTGCATCGACAACAATGAGCTGCTTGATTTCCTGTCGAGGGTGCCTTCAGATGTGCAGAAGGTAAGCTCGGCGGGATCAGCCAGCCAGGAAGCCTGAAATCCCAGAGGCTGCCGGCTCTCCCTCCAAGCACGACGACTCCCAGGCTTTTCCTTTCCCCCTCTTGTCTGTATAATTAGCTCTGTTTCTGTGTAATTATGCGGCCCTGTGTAATTTCACCCGTGTTTTGGTCGCGATACATCCCTGGTGGCGGTCTTCTGCTGTAAACCCTGCTCGCGCTTTTAGCCGCACAAGTTAGCTGTGAGCGACTCAAGGTCCCGGTTAGCCGTGCGAAAGCAATATTATCACTTTTTATTCATTTACTGCTCACGAGAAACATACAGGCTTCTATTTTATTTTTTATTTCTGGACTTTTATCCTCTCTGCTCTCTGTTTTTCTCTTGCTCCTTCCCTCTAAGCTGTTAAACTCTGTTTGTCTCCTTCCTCGCCGCCCTTGGGTCACATAGTTGAGTGAAAGAGACACTCTATGTAGCAAAGAGATGCTCCAGTGTCATTGTGCGCGCATACAACCATGATGGGCGTCTCGCTCATTAGCAATGCCGTTCCTCATTGAGCAAGCTTGCTTACTTTTTTTGTAATAACATCAGAATGCTTTTATATCGCCCTGCATTGCTGAGTAAGAAATATATATATTGTGCTACTCAGTTTCAAGAAGAAAGAAGCTTCGTGTTTTTAATTAGCATTCATGGAAATGATGAATACTTTCCCTGCTTTGGTAATATTTCCCCTCAGGTTACGGCTGAACTCAGGAGAACCGCTTTGAATTCATTACAGCTTTGAATCTATTTACTCATGTCTCTGGTGCTTTTTTTTTTCTTTGCTTGTTTTGTTCATTTAACACATAACTAAAGATAATTTATGTTCCGACTTCCTGCAGGTTCAGTACAGTGAGCTGAAAACTACTCGGAAGAAGAAGATCCTATAGAAGAAGAAGGTCATTTTCCATGGCGGTCCTGATGCTGCCGTTGCCAGGTGTCGTCGTGCAGAAAGCCACCATACGAAGGATTGTGTCTCCGTCTGAGAAAATAAAAGAAGGGAGGCTCACCTTTCGTCTTGCTCGCAGGTTGTTCGTTGATCTCCCCAGCTCAACTCGGCCGGCGTTTCTCTACCAAAGAAAGTTGAATTAATAAATGCACCCGTTTGTGCATTTCTCAAGCAGTTTATGGTCATACTTGTCATGAATCTAGGTGTTTTACCATGTGTACAGTTTTACTTTTAAATACTGATCAGTTAGTGACTGCTGTATGTTTCATTGTAGGTGCATTATGACACTTGTAAGTTTTTTTTTTCTCTATCTGGGAAGAAAAACACAAAACTATGCAACTTTTGGGACGAATGTGAATGTCTTTGTGTTTTAGAAAAGAATAAGTCATTTTCTAAATCATAGTTTTTATATAGAAGTCAGCAGTTATGTATTAGATCTTTACATTTAATGCAAAAATGTAATCACTAAAGTTTATTTAATTGTGTCAATATGAATGTTTTGCATGCAAAGAAAAGTGCCTGCGTTCAGTTTACGGTTTCTGTCACTCTTTGTTTTGTCCTTCGATTCTGTGCTGCAGCACCTTATTTATTACCAGTAATACTCATAAACACGCTGTGTCCTTCTGGTTACAGTAGCAATAAATGCATGCATCAGAGCTGTGTGTTTCTCTGAAAGTGCTTCCTGCTTGCCGTTTCTCGTTTCTCCTGTGTTGCAGGATTGTGGGCGTCTAGTGGCTCACTTTCAGAAGCCCACCTCTTTTTCCTCCTCCCCCAAGTGCTCCCCTTCCTCCCTCCAACTCTTCATTAGGCTTTCATGAAGCGAAGCGCAGCTCTGCGCGAGACCTCGCTGGCACCCCGGGATCCCCGCTGAGCCGACGGCCCTTGGGCGTCGCCACAAGCGGGAGGACCCCGGCGACCCCTTCTCAGCTGCCGTGACGAGACGCCTGCAGCCTGCGTCCCATCAAGCGCAGCAGACGAGGCGAAACTCCAGGTTCCTGGAGGAGGACCCTCTCGCTCAGAGAAAGTGGCTCAGGTGTTTCAAGGTTTTGCTTGGTAATAACTACTTTTTTTTAAGACGACAAAAAACAAATAAAATCAGCAACAATTTAAATAAATCACAGTATATTCATAAATTAATTCCTCAAAAATCCCCCCCAAAGATAGCCATAAATTTGTCCAACTTCCTGGAAGACGGCTCGTGTCACACGGTGACCCGCGTGTCGCTTTGTCTAGTTATAATGTTGACTTAGGTGTTCAATATTAATAACCTGCTGTCACGGACACCGGAAGGACATCTCAATCTGCCACTTATAGGCTCGGCATGAATATGTATAGGCAGCGAGACGCCTCTGAATTGCCAAGTGAAATCATGGTTCACACACGGAGACTAATGTGATGTGGCACAGGCGTTACGATGAGCCGCACAACCAGCGGCTGATTGGTCTCCGTAGACTTACTGTGATGTTCTATAAGGTGGGAGAAGATTCAGCCGAGAGGAGCGCTGCAGAGGAAACCATACAGAGACTGAATACACATTAGCTATTACCCGGATACTTAAATCATATGGAGTAAAAAATTAAAAAACACCACAGTGTTTCCACAAAGATTTAAAAAAAAGAGGTATAACATAATCTAATAGTTTCACCTCCAACTGAATGCAAGACAAAGTTTTCAGATGCAGTAGGACTTGCATATTCCTATGCGTATGTGCAAAACGCTATTACATACACAAATGAAAATTCACATTCACTTCAAAAATACTTTATTGACCATTAAATTTGTTTTAATTTTTATTTTATTTTTTTCTTATTACTTTTTGCATGTTTGAAATAAATAAATAAATAAAATTGATAATGATATGACCTTTTTATCCCCCAAACTTCTTCAAACCAAACGTTCACATTATGTTGCAACCTGCAACCATGTGGGTGTAAAATGGTAAAGTGACACAGATGGGGCCAGATTTACGAGGATGTGGGGCCCTTATTTGGAGTTGTGTAACTACAGAACAATTATTTCACTAATATAAATTACTACATTAATAGGTTGTCCTGTATATGAACAGGTGTGAATTGATGTGTAGTTTTAGTTTAATACCTTCCCTGGTCAGTAGCTACAGGTTGTGTCCAAAGTCAATCTACTATAACTTCACAATTTTCAATTACTTTAATATTGCATGGTATGTATTTATACATAATACAGTTATATAATATACATAATACAGTTATATAATACATAATACAGTACATTGTTTAAAAAAAATCTTTGGTGTCCCCCAAGTAGTTGGGGCCCTGGGCTAGTGCCCTTAGCAAATGAAACATGTAGTAGCCTTCTTTCATCCAGATGACCAGCAGTGCTCAGCAACACCTGCTGCGTTACTTTATATTGTATGCAGACAAAGTAAACTTGTGAGATGCTGGACAAAGTATAAGTAACCAAACATCATTTTAAATTATGTTCAAGTTTCAGTTTTTTTCTTATGCCAGAGGGAAAAAAACTGCCAGGATAATAAACTGTAGATATGACTGAAAAGTGCAGCATTTTTCACATTTTCAATACTTGGTGTATCCTGGTCCTGGTAACTGACCTGTGCCTCCTCAGTACAAACCAAGTGAAATGAGTAGAAACTACTCATAGTGGTTTTCACGTTGCTGTCTGGTGAGCTTGGTGCTTAGTTTCTCTCAACCCTTTCAAACTAGCTCTTTGTCACTTTTATGAACACTAGCAGGGTCATGTAGCGTGTATCAAGAAACTATAATGCACATTTAAATTCACATAATTCCAACTCGAATGCATGTAAGAATTTTGCGACGCAGTTTAGCCGAGCGGATCGCAGCTGTCCAATCATGTATTCCTCTTCCGTAACATCGCCACTCATCACAAGAGATATGTAATTATAGCATAATTGTGTGGATAATAAGAGCTATTACCATCATCGTTATTGCTGCTGACCTCTTGCAAACGACTGCCAAACCATTCATGTGTTTATTTTTATGTTAAGCCTAAAACTTGATTAAAATGAGGCGTTGACGTAAACCTGACCAGCTTTCATGCAAGCCGGCTCCCAAGAAAGAAGATAAAGTTGGAAAAATCTGGGTGTGTTACCGTTGTTAGACATCTGTAAGTTTTGACGACACCAAAGCGCTTCATTGATGGAAAAAACCATGAACCTTTGACCCCCATTCTATCCGCTAACACACCAGGAGTTGAGAGGAAAAAATGGTTCCTGTTTGGCAGCCATTATTAAACTCGGTGTCGCAGCTGTAAGAGGAAGCCATGTGTGATGGAGAACTATAGCTGCACATCACCTTTGACAGACCGTCCACGTCTGTGAACGACGGTGGGGGAAGCGTCGTTCTGTTTTCCTTCAAAAGCGACAAAAAAGCAGGTCAGAGTTGATGGACGATGGATGGTTCACCTTACAGCGGAACAGAGACCGTGATCCACACAGAGATGTCAATTTTGTGCTTTGAGGGAAAAACTGAGTAATTAGGATCCTTAACAGCTTCAATATAAAGGTCGTTTGACCCTCAGCATTCTCAAACACAAATAAAAACCTGAGACCAGATTATCAAAGCACAGACACCAGGTGTGATCTGGTTTGAATTAGATCTACACTTTGCTTTGCTTTGCCATGTTATCCAGTCAGGTGGCAGAAGACTAAAATACTTCGAAATGAATATTTCAGTCATGGGAAATGTAGAGACCACAGAGAGAAATACTTGAACCAAATGGTAAACTACTGATGCAGTTCGGTTTAAGGGAACTGCTTGCTACTCGGCAAGCTGCAAATGTCAATGAATGTGGAGAAATGTCGACAGGAAAACCACTTTTTACCAACGTCACTGTGATTGGCTGAAGTTGACTCCGTTCCTAAACCAAAGTCAACTCCAGCATTTTGTGTTGCTTTTGAGATTTTTTTTGGCCGACTTCATGTTGCCATGTAAAAGATTTAATGATTCTTACTCCTGGATCAAGCTAGTGAAATAATGCCACAACAGTTGTGCTAATTGCAATAATTCCTGATTTAAAAGTGGAAGAAATTACATTTCACTTAGGAACAGCTTGTATAGCTTCTTCCCTCTAAAAACTTAAACCATCATTTGAAAACTGCACTTTGAATTTACTCAGGTTATCTTTCAATGATATTTAGATTTATCTGATGATGTGAGACATAAATGTGAAGAAAAGGAGAACATCCAAAGGGGGAGAAAGAATTTTTCACAGTAGCATTGATAAACATGTTAGAATTTTATGTGGGGTTCTTTGGTTTTTGAGTTGGTGCCCATAGCAGCTGCCCATCGCACACTAAAGTATTTCAGAGAGTCTATTTGATGAGTAGCTTCTTAATAGTTAAATATTTCTTTAGATTGCCTGTACCTTCTATTTGTTTTGTCATTTTTACTCTCCAAACAAGAATCTGTGGTTATGTTCCTTTTTTTTTTTTTTACTTTTTACAACATAAACTTCTACAAATGACTGATTTTTATGCATGGAAGACTCTGAGCAACAACGGAAGAACTTGCACATATCACAAGCCTTCTGGAAATTGGAAATTCAAATCTGTAAAATCACTTTGGTTCAAACAATCGGTTGCTAACAAGAGATCGCTGCTGCCAATCAGTCATTCAGCTTGGATATTTTTCCAGAATAGATCCTGACTTTTAGCTGAACCTCTCTTTTTTCTTTCACCTTTTATCCACTCATCAGTCATTAGTTGCTTGTAGTAATGAGCCTGGTTTTGATCGTGTGGATCCCCTTCGTTCCTGCCCCCCGCCGCCTCAAACCCACAGTGTCAAAAATTCCACGAGGAGTCTCTGGGTCCAGGCAAATTACAGCCGCAATGTGTGCCGGCTGTGCTGCTGCCCGGAGCCTGTGGGATGACTGTGTTGTCCTGCAGCAGGCCGACATCAAAGTCCTCCACCCAGAAGAGCCTGAGGCGGTGAGCCGCCAGCAGCTCTGACTGACAGGGGAGATACAAAACAATCTCAATAAGTGAGCTCAGTCATCTTACAAAAGCCTCGTGGCTGTCTCTGCTTTTGTTTTGAATTAGCCTCCCCAACAATGTTGCAGAGTCTCTCCGATTTGTTTTGCGAGACCCAGATGTGAACGTAATAAAAAAAACAAGTGTTTATAAGAAAGTAGAAAAAGTAAAGGACGTGGATTAGCAGTGCTTGTCAACAACAGATGCCGTTATGTCGGACACGTTGCTGTGAAGTGTCGTCTCTGGAGCCCAGATATTGAACTGTACGTTTCTGTCCATGTTATTACCAAGAGAGTTCACCAGTGATATTTTGGCAGCGACCAACATGTAAAGTCATCAGTTCAGTTGTTTCTAACCCACAGACTCTGTATCTGGTGATTTTTAATCATGCTCCGCTCTCTGCCAATGTTTCAACAGTTTGTCAGCTGCTCTACCAAAGGAAACAAAATGTTGACTGTTTTATGCAAATGTCAAGGATTTATGCATTTCCAAAGCAAGACCTCCTCTTGGAAAATTAGATTCATCTTATTTTTTTATCCCCTCTGAATTAATTGTTCAGAAGCAACCTGTAAATAATGGAGCTGTGAGAAAGGCGTCACAGGAAGTCTTGTAGGATTGTTTTGAGGCTACAGAGTGGATTGCTCTGTGCCAGCCACATGGAGAGGACTGACTATGTAAACTACTTTTCTTTTTTTTTTAGATCTTCTCCTTTTTAGGAGATGTTTCCTTAATAACAAACTTGATCATCAGTGACTTAAAGGACCTACTAGACAAGAAAAAAGTATTCAGGAATGAGACGGGGAGTTATTAAAGAGTATACAGAAGCAAAAATTAGAGAGAGCAAGGAGAGAAGTACAGAAAGAATCTGGAGAGCAAACAGGAGCAATATCAGAGAGTGGACAGAGATGAAGATGATCACAGGTTTCAAGCCAAAGGAGGATCAGATATTTGGAAGCCTGGACAGAGCAAACGAACCGAACACATTCTTTCAATAGGTTCAGTTCAGGAACATGGTCTTCATCCGTCACTCCGGCCACATCCAAACTGACATCCAACCCTCCTTTAACCCACAGCTTCCCTTTCACATCGGAGATGTTTTATCTTCCAACTGAATCATATACCCGTCTACTTTTCCTTCAACCAAATCAGAAGTTGCTGCTGCTCCCTAGAAGTCAGCTCCTGCATGCCTCCCGTTTTGCCCAATTCAGACCAGCGTCCCTGTTTGCTCACAACGCTGATGAAGTCTCGCTTGTTGGTACGTTGCTGGAAGCGAACGCAGGTACTGCTGGCGAAGGCCCTCATGCATGGTCTCGATGGTCTGCCTCTCATAGCTGGTGAACTCTCGACCAATCACATAAGGAACCACCACGTAGAGCTGTTGTACCAGCACTTCATGGCATTTCTGTTTTTAGGAAGCACTGTCTCCCTCCAGCAGCATTTCGTCTGAGCCGGTGTTGGTGGTCAGAATCTTGGTGGTGATGTCCACAGTTACTTTCTTCTCTTCCTGCTCTCCTCCCTCCTCTAGAGGAAAAGCCTGAGAGAGGCTGAACAGGAGCAGCAGCAGCAGGAGGCTGGTGGAGGGAGTCATCTTCAGGGTCGATGTGGAAACTCAGGAGCTTCTGGAGAGAACTGCTGTGGAGAGACTCCTTGAAGCTTGATGTCTGCTTCTGTTCAGTCCAGGACATTTATACCGTCCTGTACAGGTGTGTCTGCAGGAGGAGGATGGGTGGTGGTCTGCTCTACTAGGCCTAAAGTAAACCTGTAAAGGAAGGACTCCGCAAACAAACCTAGTCTTTAAACATGTCGTCTAAGGGTCTTTTGTCCATTTTGTCCAATATTTGTTTTCGATTGCTAGTTAGCTCTGATAACCTTGGCCTTTTTCATGTTCCTTTAATTTACAAATGACTTTCTCGCACCCTTCTCTGATCAAATTTGGGTGAACTCCCCATCCTCTCAAAACGTTCTTCTTCTTCATGACCTGCATAATGAAAATCCCCCATGTGTTTCATTTGACAAGCTGTTGAAGTTGTATCAAAAGCATCGAGTCCCTTTGTGAGGTTGATCGACGGCCTTTTGATACTCCTGCATATGCAGAGGATGGTAATAGGTTCCTGTGGGACAGGTTGCTGTGGCTGTAGCCCTCAAAAATGAATTTTAAATTCAATAAAGCGGTCCAAGCCATTGTACCATACCCATTGTGCCTCCCACAATCACCAGATATGTTTGAGTGCATGTGTGCTACTTAAAAGACTCAGGCGTCTGTTTTGCGTGATACTTTTGAGTTTGAAATTTCCATACTTAGTTGGGAATGTTGAAATAGAAAGGGCTTCCAGTTTGTTTGGCTTTTGTATAGCTCTGACTATTTCTGTATTTTCAATGAGATACAGGTAATTAAACATCGTGCCAATGACTTAACGTGTGTCTTTCTGCCATTAAAGTATAAACCCCTATTTGTACAATTTAATTAGCACATATAAACCTAACATGCCGCCCTTGAATCTTGGGCTCACATAAAAGTATAAAGATGAATCGTGAAAAGAATGCGTGTGTGTGTGTGTGTGTGTGTGTGTGTGTGTGGGTTTTTTTTTCCTCCAATGCGCCCCTCCCCCTCTCAATCTCATCAGCCACTGTGATTAAGGTTTGGCATTGGGGATTGTGCCGTCTTTTTGGAGAGATATTTCAGCTGCATTTCTGACACTCTGAAAGGAGAGGAAGATAAAGGAGGCGTCGGGGAAAAAACTCCTTCCCGTTGTGGGAGTCCTAGAGAGGGCCTTGAACCCTGCCATTCATGCCATTCTCTCCATCAGCTGAGTCTAATTGCCAGTGAGGACAGGAGACCCCAGGCCCGATCGCTCCTTATCCTCTTAAATGCTTTCAGGCGAGTGAAAGGCGAGCTTCTGCTTTTGATCTTTTCTCTGATTTGCTTTTTCTTCTCTGTCATCCCTACCATCCTCTCCTCAGGAGTGACACCAACTCCTTTCACGGGTTGCCCCCATCTCCATCTGCCCAAAATAATGACCAAGGCCCAAGCTTTATTAAACAGAGGTGGAGAAGGGAGGTCAACCCGGGAGGAGGGAGAGGGAGGTTTGGACGATGGAGAGCCCCTTTCCAAATCCAGTCCGTGGCCTCACCGCGTTCCCCCAAGTTCATCTCTATACAGTTATCCAGCCCTCGGCAAGGAGAAAGGCCTTTCTTTACCGGATCGCGGACGTGAAGGCTCGTCCTTTCCCAGAGGCGCCGCTACAATAAGACCCCAGGCTGCTTGAGACAATGGGGGCCTGTGTGATCTCTAAGCCAGACTCGGGATGAGACGATGCCTTGGTTACTAGTCCCATGGGAGGGTAAACCCACTGGTCATTGTTGACAGCTAATGGACAGCATCTTTCCACTTGCAGGCCCCCCTGCAGACCGCGTCAGTCCACGTCGTCTCGAAACACCGCTCGGTGTCGGCCGCCGAAGGAATTCCATGGAGAACAAGTGTTTGCATGTTTGCAGAAGAAGATCTCGCCTCTCACAAATCTCAAACTCTAACAAAAGCTGCATTCAGGGAGGGGGGTGGGCGAATTCAATATAATGCGTGAACAGAGAGCACAGTTAGATTCACCTCATTCAGCAAGAACGCTTGTCACGTCATCCTTTTGCGTTTCAGTCGTTTTGTGAGATACGAAATGAAGTCGCCTGCCTGAGGTATTTGGCATTGACCGACCATCAGTTTGTACCAGATTCTTCTTACCCTCTTTCATAACCAGTCTTCTATTTTCTATTAATCGTCTCCTTTATGGAAATGCGGTAATGTGACACTAATAAACATCTCGCTGCAAGACGCACCCCAAAGTTATTTTAGTTTTCCCACGAGGTCAAACTCTCATATTTCATCTGAGTCATCGGGCCTCAAGCCTGGGTCAGAACCGGAATGAAAGAAGACAGAAAATTATATACAGATACATATTTACACATGACATTTCAGCTTTTTATTCTGGTGCTGATAACTAAATAAAGTTCTTTGCCGTAATATGAAATAAACTGGCACACAAAAAATGTGTTTGTATGACATTTTGTTTAAAGGTAAGAAATGAGTGTAAAAAGGAATTAAATGAAACTGGTGAAGGCTCAAAGTGACCTGTAGCTGCATGTACACAATAAATTGTTCAACTGGGGCAGGTAGATTAGTGATAATATTGAAAAATAACATTTCTTATCACTTTTCAGGTGCATGGTGAAGATGTAAACTTACTCTACATGCAACATGTGTGTTTGGCTTAAGGCTGTTTAACACAGGGAGGCAAACAGAGGCGTGGAAACTGTTTCCTTTGGTTAATTCTGTAGATTGTTCAAAAACACAGAGGGATAAACTTCATGACAGTCTCATGACAAATGACAGAGCAAAGTACATGTGTAGCACTTTCTGCTTGGCACGTTTGTGCTTCTTGAATTTATTCATATTTCACATGTATCATGCTAAAAATGTGCTGAAAATTTTGCATTGTTGGAATACGTCAAAGCATTCACTCAGCTGACGTCATCCGTTTACTTTGAATGCTTTGTTGTATCAAAATAGTTTCACTGAAACAAGAAAGCACATTTCTCTTAGTGGATGGGAGGAAAATCTATAAATCACAAAAATGCATTCATACGAATACAAAAAAACAATACAAGGAGTGTGACTTTTATTTCTTATTTCCATCTTTATATCAAAATAACATGTAGAAAATGATTGATCTTCAGTGGAAAAATGTTTATTAGCGTTACAGCTGATCTATGCATTTCTTTCATTTATATTGTAGCCTTTAAAAATAGAATAAAATAGTTGCGTAAAGTCTCTCGTTTTGGTTCATTGATAGTGATCCAATGATGGCAATGTTTTATCTGTGCGTCCATATTGTTAAATTAATGACAAAATCTTTACATGGAGGCATTTGATTCATAGAAAACACACAGAATAAATTTTGCTACATTGCAACTGCAAAAACATAAAATCTCACCAAGTATTTTTGGTCTAGTTTTCAGTGCAAATATCTACGTTGACTGGGAATAAGACAAAACTAACTTACAAGTGACTTTTCAGCAAAATATTGGAGCTTGTTTTAGTCAATAATTCCTTTATATTGAAGGAAAAGCACTAGTTGTTCCACTGGTAGATTATTCCACTTATGATGAAACTGTCTTGTTATAAGTGAAATAACCTACCAATGGAGCTAGAACCTTTTCATCAATATTGAGGAATTATTGACTTAAAACAAGCTCCTGTTTCTTACTGTATGTATGTCATATGTCTGAGACAAACAGAAGAGAATAATTGTGAATTATAATAATTGTGAAGTGGGAAAAAAATTATTCATGTTTTTTACTGTGTTGATATTTCACATTCCTGTATCTAACTTACTCTGTTGACACATGTAAAGCCACCATGTGTAGGTTATGTTACTTGCACTCCAAAACCAAGTAATAAAGATAGGACATTACGTTTCCAAACTTATAATCATAAACATTAAAGTTTAATGACTTCTTCACCAATCATGTTTAGATCAAATAACACGATGCCACCTGATTTTATTCAAATATTTCCACAGAAACATAAGAGGGGCAATAAATATACACCAGACATATGTTGCCAACCAAACATGAAGGCGTGTAATCTCAGTCTATACCAACATTTCTTTGAACAGTATTGAGTGAAGAGTCAGAAACGGTTAAAGCCATAAGGCAACTCCATGGAAAATAACAGAGAGAGCTGATATTCACCAGACTCAAAGAGAAGAAGAAAACAGGACATCTATTGAGCTCTGACGTTGTTAACGCAGCTTTTATTTGACTTGACTCCGTAAAATACTCCTGTAAGGCGCTTCATGTTGAGCTTTTAAACACTTCCATTCAGCAGAAGCGTCATCTTTTTTTCCCTCCCCTTTCATTTTTATATTTTTCAACTATTCAGACAGCAACACGACGGCACAACTGGCTGGAGCGATCTGATAGTCGTAGAAATTAAGCCTTAAGAGAAAATCATACCTGAGCCAACTAAAGCATCGGCATTACCTCTTTGGAAACGTCTGTCCAAGACGAGAACGAGTCTTATCTAAATTGAATTTTAAGAGCTGGAGGAAGTGAAGTGTGTGTGTGTGTGTGTGCGGGCGGGCGCGCGTGTGCGTGTGTGTGTGTGTGTTGCTATGGGCAGACCTCTTTATCAGTTTTCTTTTTCTGCTTCTTTTACAGCCTCAGGGGAAAAAAAAGACAGAATCACGCACTCATGTAAAAGAAAATACAGCTTATGGGGAAAAAACCCCAGATATGATATAAAATTGGAGAACTAACCTTTAAAAATAACTATAACTTTGTATTTCATGGTGCATATTTTCTTCCAATTAAGCAGAGGAACATACCACGGATTAGAAAAGGTAAAGATTTTTTCTGAATGTCGAACACCAGTTCATTTACACAGCACAATTCATGCACAAACTAGACAAAAAAATACACTCAATGAACAATCAACACACAATTTTAAAGAAATATGCAGGTGAGACGTGATAAAACCGATCAAATATTTGATTTTTATTGATAGTTATTTATAAGTCAGCTGTTTAAAGCTGTCCAGACTCATGTTTCTCTCCACCGATTAACATTTAAGTCTGAAACTACAGAAATGATCAGTTGCTTATCAAATACACAACATTTAGGTCACCTCTGACCCTAAATAGTTTAGGATCACAAACATTTACAGTCAGCCTTAGGTCTACATTACAACATGCACATGTAAAAATTGTCTAACTTACAATTTTCATTAACAGAAAATTCATTTCTGTTAATGAGTTTTAAAATCCATTAACAGAAATATATTTTAATTAATATGAATACGATCTAACATTGGAAAAACCTGCTAAAAGGCTGGTTTCTATTATTTTGACAATTGATCATATGTAATATTTACCCTGTTAGAAAAATAAATAGGTATTCATATTCTAAGAAAAACAATAATGCAAAATTAAAACCTATTAATGTTGAATGTTGTTGGTTTTTTGTCTTTGCAGAGACCCGGTTAACACTTGTTACAGCCGTTCTGCCTTCATCATGAGGAGTTTCTTCCACCAGGATTTCTCACTGCTGAACATATAGCAGAGTGAGCCGGGATTTATATCATGCATATTTACACTAATCTAATCATTAGCTCTTCATCTGTTAAAAAATTCACACATACAAGAACAAAATCCTTTTTTTGGTAACACTTTATTTGAAGGCATGTGCATAAGACTGACATGACTCTGTTATAAACATTAAGGAGTCTTCATGAATATTTACGACTGTCATTAAGTGTCATTCGAAAAATAGTGACACTTTTTTAAAGCAAAGTTGACTCTTTTAATTGTAATGTAACTTTTCATAAAAATGTAATTATTTACCAAATAATGCTAAGTTGACGCTTTTAATCCAACTTTGTATTTAAAGTGTCATTATTTAAGGGATAATACTTCATGACAACAGTCATAAATATTCATAAAGACTCCTTCTTGTTTATAACAGATGTTATATCATGTTTATGGCAGTGTCATGTCAGTCTTATACACACCAGTTCAAATAAAGTGTTACCAAAAAAAGGTAACACTATTTCCCACCAAATTTCATGCATTTTTATTTAAAATGACGCAAAGTGGAACCAAAGTGAAAATTCCTGCTTGTGTTCACAAACCTGACCAACAAAACTGATTCTGGATGAGCAGCTTCTATCATCGACTAGAAAAGTGCTTTAGAAGTTTAGTCCATTTAGCGTTTATTTAAACAAAACAATTATATAAAATGACAATCAATATTTACCAATATCATATTTAATATTTCCATACCATTTTGACACTGAATAAATGATCAGAAAGCCTAGATTGCCTCCCTCATTCCGTGAACCCCCCTACCTCCAACTGCGCTGCATCACATGACCTGCATCACGTGACCAAGCAAATATCCCAACCCCCTATTGAAAGTTTTAGTTATTGGGCCAATACGATTTGTTAGAAAACGAGTAACATGGAACGATACCGATGTTGATGCCGATTTGTCCTTTATCCCTATAACTGGCTGCATCTTCCAGGAATATGACATTGCGCAATTTGACATATATGGAAAATAAATTTGCTTAATCGAAACATGAAAAAACAAATGTTTCAATACTTAGTTATGGTGCTAGGTTGAGGCAGTATCTTGCTTTTTTATTTATTTATTTATTTATTTATTTATTTATTTATTTATTTATTTATTTTGGCTGTATTGGAATTTGTTTATTTCGCAAAACTGTAATGGAAATGATCTTTCCGCATCAGACGAGTCACGAGATCAACAACCGGATGTTGCCGCTGGAACAACAAAGAAGAAGATGACAGGAAGTGGTAGGAGAATGAGACAGTGACAGCGGCTTGTTTTATAATGACTTATCAATCAAGTGAACGAACATTTTCAAGTGTGATTTTAATTACGTTTTTCAATTAATACCGCAATAAGAAGATTGTGTTTTTTCGACATTAGCAGAATACTGACAGTTTTTCATACATTTGTAGAATTATAGCGCAGGTATTTGTTTTAGATATGATAAATTTTATCCATAAAAAAAAAGTCGTACTGCTTACAAAGCCGGAATATCTGCTAAATAAAGTAGTTTTCGGTCATTTCTGTATCTCGCTGTTTCTTTCCTACAAAGTAAAGACAACAGTGAGAGTGACGGCTCCGTACCATTTTGCCGGGGGGAGAGTTAGCATGAGGAGGAAACTCGCGGCAGAGCGTGATAGACTCTGGGAGAGCAGGAGGAGGAGGAGGAGGAGAGGGAAAGGGCAGAGTACTGGGTCAGGCTGATAGAGATGTCAGAGCTGCTTCAGTAAGCTTGTGACGCCTCAGAGAGAGGTGGAAAAGAAGAGAGAAAAAAAACATAGCGGGGAGGGAAGAAAACAGGACAGCTGAAAGACCAGCAGCTTTGGTGACAGCAGAGGCAAAGACCACCCCAACAACAGCAGCAGGGGATGCTGGGAGGGGAGAGGAGGAAGGAGGAGGCCGGATCCTCAGCTACACCCTATTAGGGCCGCAAAAAACCCACTATATTAGGAATCTATCAATCTATTATTCTGATGATTAATTAACTTGATTTTTTTAAATGCCACGTTTTTCAGTTTTCATTTGACCACTTAAGCCTTTTGTTTTACAGAATATTAGAAATATATTAAAAGATGCAAATAAGTCACATTCTTTTCTAAAAGATTTTTTTTTTGGCCACAACACATTACTTTAGTGAATGCACTGTCATTTGTAGCAAAGTATGTATCTGCAGATAAACAAATAAAATGTCTACTATTCTGTTTTTTATATATTATTATTAATAAATGGTTAGCAAAAGGTTCTTAATTGATTTTATTTTATTTTATTCAGAATTTGAACCAAGTGAAGATAAAAATGTCACTTGAAGAGTTGTGGGTAGAACATATTTACAGACAAAAGGTTTTTTCACCATAGCCACAAAATGTATATATTTTTGTGCTGTTTTGGCTCAACTGCTGCTCTGACTGTGTTGTTCTTTCAGCAAAGGATGTCAGATCCTGGGTTGTTTTGAGTTGTTTTGGGGTTTGATTAACTGACTCCAGTGTCATTATTATTCAGTGTTCCTCAGTCTCTTTTCGCCCTGGATCTATAGTTCTTTGTTCTGCTTGGGCTCCTTGTCTTCCCTCTGGTAGTTTTTGTTGTTAATTTTTCATTAAATGAACAATTTGGGTCCATCATGGCATCACCTCTAATCATGACAATTGGCCCTTTTTTTAAAAAATAATCTGTGTAATCCAGTTGATGATTAGAAGATTACTAAATTAGTTGATGATTATTCCAATAACTGATTAATCATGATTAATCGTTCCAGCCCTACACCTTATATAATATCTTCCCCTCATCCCTATCTGAGATGGACAAGGTAATTTTCAGAAAACAAAATGGCTGCAGCCAGTTTTTGACACAACAAATAATAAAAACAATTCACACACCAACTCAAGCTGGTGGAAGAACGTTAGAGGTAGATATATTTATATATACCTCCCTGTCTTCAAATGGTCAGTTTCTCATTTTTATTTGGTGAAACCAGCAGCAGGAATAAAGCCGAGCGGAGGGTCGGGCTGTAAGTGCAGCGTCGTGGTGTCCGGCGTCCGGTCAGTGGGTGACCCAGTAATGAAATGTGATTCAGGTGGTAGATGGATATCTGGAGTGAAACATCCCCCCCGCCCCGCGCTGACTGGCTGCAGCCCAGACGTCGCCTTGCGCCCGTTCCCGCTGTAAAGTGTGATCTGCGGCGTTTGGCCTTTTGTCTGGGACAATTATGTTCACCATTAACAAGCTTCCTTCTGTTATTGTTCATATCAATTAGGGCTGGATGGTAATTTGAGCTGATGGTGGAGCCGGCGCTGAGAGATGCCGGCCTGATGTGGAGAGTGTATTTTAGAGGGAGGGGAGCAATTAAAGCAGCAATAAAGCATTTTGTTCAGCTTATTGGTGGTGTGTGTGTGTGTGTGTGTGTGTGTGTGTGCGTGTGTGTGTGTGTGTGTGTGTGCGTGTGTGTGTGTGTGCGTGTGCGTGTGGGTGTGTGTTGCAGGAACATTCCCATACATTTTCTTCTTCTTCACAGCGTTACTTGTTTTAATGGAGTCATTTGTGTACATTTTAAGATTTTTGTATGTTGCAATTTTAAAGAAACATAATAAATGATAAATGTATGGCTTGAAAATGTTTGTTTTTTGTTTTCAGAATTTTGTCTTGAAATAGCCTCACCGAACTTTAATTATATTTATACTCTGAAAAATTCACAATTTTGCTAAATTAGAACCTCAGTCAAATGTGTCATTAACATAAAAATGACAAAAGTCTACCTCTGACACGACTGGAAAGCCTGTTTATGTCCATTTAAATCAGTGCAGATTAATAATACTTTATTAATCCCAAAGGGAAATAAAGTTATGATATCTATGTTTCTTCGAAGGTTTATTGTAGATCCTGAAGACTGTGGATAGGATGGATCTCCTGTAGCAGTCAGCATTACAACAACTCTGGAAAGACCCTTTGCCAGAAGACACTCTTTTTTGTATTGCAGTCTGGGGAACAGGGTACTTGTGACTGTGGAAAAGTTGAAGCCACGCTGATATTTTGCGAGACACTTGGTAAGTCAAACGAACTCTGTGAAACGATTCAAAATAATTGTTTTTTATTATCCAAAATAATTGTGTTTTAAAAACCTGTTCCCCTCTTCGCCTGTGGTGGCGCTGCACCAAGAACCACTAAAAGAAACAACACAAAACCTCCGAAGAAGACATGAGCGCAACTTCTTCTTCTTCACAAAATGTAAACAAAATGGAGCGACGTCAGATGTTAGGATTTGTAGGATTTCTTTTTTGTCTCTGGTTTAAAAAAAGAAAAGAAAAAAAAAGCACAAGCCATTTCTGCTGCTTGCGATAGAGTTTGTTTTGGTTGCATTTACCCAGAATACATTACGCTGTAGTTCATTTCCTGCTTTTGGATTTTAGATTCCTCTAGTAGCGCGATGAATCAATCTCTCTTCTAATTGGCTGGTTTCATTATTCACTGTCCAATCAATTTGGGGCACACAGATTTCTGTTTGTATCTTTAAACAGAGGACCACAAATTAAATATTACTTTGTTTCAGTTTGTTAGATTGATTGAAATGCATTTTGATTTTTTTTTTTTACTTTAGATCAGATCTATTGTTTAGGCCTGAAAATAAGAAAAAAAAAACCTTTAGAATATGAAAAGTATTGTGATTAATAATGCTCACCAAACAACTGCAGTCTATTTAAATATAGTATATTACTCTCAACTAAAAAGACTGGAAAAAATTAAGTTAAATATTATTTTTTTTCTCCCAGGGAGATCATATTGAGATTAAAACCCGTTTTAAAACTGTTGCTGTTTTTTTCGTGTTTTATTGATTCCGGCGACTGTTTCAACCTTTTACCCCTCAGATATGGGAAGCATTCCAGGGCTGCAACCGGCCCGTGAACCCTGCAACGTGCCCATCAGAGGAACGGCTCGGATAATGACTTATTGATAGAGAGGGACGCCGAGTGCTTCATGCATATTAGGACGATGCACGCTTCCTGCCGTGTCGCTGCTGTAGCTCTGCTGCTGCTTCAGCCGCAGCCTGCAGATGACCTACATTCTCAGGTTAATTGGTTCCCTCTTAGGCCCGCTACCCAATCATCCTCTGCAGCGGATCAGACAGGAACATGCTCTCCACAATTTCCTTTCGGAAACGTCAAATATATGTAACGAAGCTTTAGGTGTGAATCAGCTGAAGGTGATGTATGCCTTTGGTTCTTTCGAATTAAAATCTGACAAGTGTGGCGTGCTTTTGTACACATCCTTTTCACTCTGATCTGAGAGAACAAAATCCAAATGTAAGAATAAACTTAAGAAACTAAATACAAAGCAATTAACTGATATGGCAAGACCTTTTGAACATTAATGCATACAGGTGACAATTCAGAGTATGGCGAGACCTAAATGGATCGAAATATCCAATAAAATTATGAAAATACAAACGGAAAAAACACCCAATGGTCATAGCTCAGACAGGTCAGGTAGAGATTTTAACCATAACGAAGCATAGTAGTGGCAGCATCAGGCTGTGGGGATGATTTCCTTCATCCCCACAAAAAATCAGACCAGCGTTTTCTAATCCTCCCCAAAGACACACCGTCCTGAATGCTTTAGGTGTTCTGACTCCACATGCCTGATGTATACATGAATGAGGTAAGCAGGCTCCTGCAGCGCCTCCTGGCGGGCTGAGGGAGTAATGCAATCTTTCTAGCAGAAAACCACCAAAACCTGAAACACAGCGGGCCCTGAGAAATCAGATTGAAAAACACCATTATAGACCAACACAAACATGTCTGAATGGTTTCGTCAAAGTTTTCAATTTAATTGAGAATCTGTACCTTGCGTGAACACTGGTGTTCATTAGCCGCGTTTCCATTACAAATGTGCGCAAAACGTAGTCAGTATTCCATTAAAGTAACTGTTGATTATGTTACTCATTTGATCCTAGCCCAAAAAACATTTAGCAAAGAATGTTGTTGTTTTTTTTGTTTTTGTTTTTTCAAAGAATGGCGTTTACATTAAGCAAACTCATTTTCATAATTCCAATTTCTGCAAGTTTATGGTCAATGATGATGCTCACTATGTGCTGTTTAAAGGGGGAGGATTACATAAAATCGACTTATTTCAGCTTTACGTCATGTTATAATTTTATTCCTTCATCAAAAACACACCTGGAGTGTCGCCTTGTTTCTTTCATTCATGTTTTAGAAATCCCTTAATCTCCATGGCAACCATTCAGCTGTGTAAAACGCCTGGTTGGACCTAGCGCCGCCTTCGAGACGTAGTTCCTCCTCAGAGCTGCAGTTTCCAAGCTTCCAAGCTTTCGCCTCACAGAGCGGCCCTCTGTGACTCTCCAACTGAGCTCCTTCAGACTAGCCAGATTAGCAAACACCTACTCATCTGCTGAGTTCATTATACAAGCTACTTCTCAGAGCATTGCTGGTAAAACCTTATTAAAGGGTTAATAGAGGAGCCATGTTGTGATGACTTCTTAAAGGTGGAGTTTCAGAAAGAGCTTCTTAAAGAGACAGAGGCCCAATTTCAAGGTGTTCAAGTACAAAGTAACATTTCTTTTGAGTCATATTTGATATATGTAGCATTTTTAATAACAACTGAAGGTAACATAGTTACTCAGTTATGCTATAAAATGGCACTATGTGCCTGGAAAACACAAAATACTGCCACTTTAAAAGGGGAGGCAAGAAAAAGTGTCTCATTTACCTAAATACATGCAGCTGCCCTCTACTTCACAGTTAGCATTAGCGCTGCATTTTGGTGGTCTAATCACTCCAAATCTCTGAGGATTTTGAGATTGTAATATTAGGAAAATGGAAAAATGTCAACAAGTAGGACAAACCTTTCCACTTCAGGTGGGAAAAACAACTGAGAGCACACAGTGAAATCTGAGCCATTTAAAGCTGAATGCCAACATATCCGCTGTTAACAGAGCTGTTTCTGTTTGATTCCTCTGACTGACAGAACAAAAGCTGAGTCAGCCGTGCAGCAGAGAGTTCCCACATGTTCCCCGTCTGACATCCCCGTATTATACGCCGAGAAGATGAGAAAAAAAAAAGGCCAAAGAAATGCTCCTGACATAGTCAGGCGGCTATGGGAGAGGGGAACGGAGAGGAGGTTCCCAGCATGTCCGCATATGACAGTCCTTTGCTCCCGGCTGGCTGACGCAGCGACATTGTGTGCCTGTCATCGACGCCCTTCATCCGCAGATGAAGCTGTCAGCGGGACGATGACTTTCTTCTGACAGCCGCTCCGCCCTCTCTCTTCAGCGCGTCGCAAATAAATATGTTGAGCTTCAAAAGCTGCCAAGACGGCCCGTCGGACGGCGGGTCAGGAGGCCAAACGCGGAGCGAAAGCATTCCCGTCCCCTCCTAACCTGCTCTCAAAGAACCCGGGTCACCTCTTTTTGGGGCTCTTATTCAGCGTGAGCTGGTCCAGAGGGCCCCGGGGCCCCCGTATCTCTCTCTCTCTCTCTCTCTCACTCACACACACATACGCACACGTGCACACACGCGCGCGCACACACACGGCCTTCCTGGGGGAGTTCTCTTTCTCTCAGAGCGTTCAGAACCTTAAATATTCTCCATACAGAGACTCTCAGCAGCTCAAACTGTTTCAGAGTGACACAGTTCGATGAAGATGAACTCAATTTCCCCCACCGATCATTGAGTGTGAAAAGAAATATTCACCAGCAGACCTTCTCTTTCTGATAAAACCATGAGGGGGTGTGCAGGTGGTAGAGGTATGATGAACTCGGTTTCATAGTTTAAACGGATCTGCATCGGGAGATCCCTTACAAAGTCTCTATGTTTGTATTTTTCTTCTCATCTTAAAGGGGCAGCGTTATGTAATTTCTTTTTTCTTTTTCTTTTTTAGCTTTACATCATTTTGTAATGTTATTCCCTTATCAAAAAATATACCTGCCATATTGCTTCGATTCTTTCATGCATATTTGAGAAATCTTTTAATCTCCTGTGGTAACTATTCAGGGACTTTCTCACTCAGCTCCTTCAGACTAGCCAGCAGCAATTAACAAACACCAGGTGGGACTGCACATCTGCTGAGCTCATTATACCAGCTGCTTCTCAGTGCAAACACTCCTAAAAAAAAAAAACGTTAAAGGGTTAATACAAGAGCAGTGTTGTGCTGACTTCCTGAAGGCAGAGTGTCTGAAAGAGCAAGAGCTTCTTAAAGAGACAGAGGCCCATTAAACTGTGAAGTCAAATTCCTTTTAAGTCATGTTTGATATATGCAACAACTGGAAGCTCTGGAACCACATTGATGTGAAACTTTTCTGTTCCAAACAGAAAACCTCTTTGCAGAAAACCCGATGTTGAAATAAAGAGATCATTTTTCAGAGGCCTCCTCAATGAACACTTGACATTTTGGCACTAAGTAAGGCCTGATCTTTGAAATGAAAGAGATTTATTTGCTTTTCAAATTAATACATTTTGAACATTGTTATGTCAATGCTTTGTAGATCAACCTTTCACCATGAATGAAGCACTCGGTCTTTTCATGGTTTGTCTCGACCAGACAGTCACATTGAGACGTCAACTCTTTACGTGTTCCTGAGTTTAGATTTAGTCTCATCTGACTGCATCATTTCCTGAGTGGCTGGTGGCTAAATGTGTGACAAATGGCTACTATCTTCTTTCTTTAATAAGGGGAGATTAAGGAAATGCATAACTAATTTCATCCTGTTTTCAGGCGATCTGCCTGTGATGGTGAAACCTTGACATCATGTTTTCTAAACTCTCCTAATCGTCTCAAGGTTTGGCCTTGACCTGTCCTGGTTGTTAGGACAGGTCAAGCCGAACTCACCAAAAGTTCAATCCCATGTTGGCAGCAATGTCAAAAACTCTGTCAATATTCCACTAATGTCGAAGAAACACAAATTGCAGCGTTATTAAATAAGAAATCAAATTAAAATCACACGTGAACAAGTGATCTAAATTAATGATCCTCCAATCACTTCCTGTTTTCTTCATCTTCATGGTGAAGATGAAGATGAATGCATCTTCACCATGAAGATGCATTCCACCATGAAGATGGTTGTTGAACATGTGACTTGTGTAATGGAAAGTGTTTCCTTTTTAGAGTTTTGCGCAATTAACAAATTTCAATAAAGCCATAAAAAAAAACCACCTCTTCGATGTGCCACAAACTCCAAATAAATCACATTGAAGTTTGTGTTTGTAGTGACTTAAAGTATCAGAAAGTTTGAGGGAGGGAAAACGTTCGCTTTGAAAAAGAGATGAAAGTTTAAAGTTGGGCGATTTAATAGCGTGGCTGTGACCCGACTTTGCTTCATCCCGGCCCTCTGGGTTGTTAGAAATGATGACACCTTACAAATTATACAGACCAATCAGATTTGTCTGTGAGAAAATTACAAACTCCCTCCCAAGCCAATTTATTCCCGTACAATGCATTCACCTTCTTTTATTACAATGATATGCAAATCTGACCCTAGTTTTTACAACGGGATTAATTTCCTTTATTTATCAGCCATAATAGGTCCTGACTGTATAATAGGATGATAGCAGAAATGTCATTTTTCACATTATTATGTTTTATTATTATTTCTTGACTTCATTTTGTCAGATTATTACAAATTAATTTAAATTATGTTTTTTTTTCTGGACACATTCTTCAAAACCAAAGAGAAAACTTTTAAACAGCTCATACCTTTGACCGTTAATTTGCAGTAACACAAAGACACAGATGAATGTAACTACATCTTCACTCAAAGTCTGAGTTGTGATTGGTTGTGCCTCTCTCATGCTCTTTCTTAATCTTCTTTCTTTGAAAAGTTGCAAAAATAATATCCTAATACTCACTTTTCTATTTAATTTATGCTAAAGATAAAGAGAAAACATTAATGTCAGGTAAATTAGTACAATTGGGTGACTTACTTATCCGATGTCATCAAATTTCCCAAATGAGCAAGATTACAAACTAGTCAGGAGACTGGGAGGTCAAAGGTCACAGCACACGGACAATAATTCCTGCGACCCATGAATGATCATGGACCGTACAGCGGCGCTGAAAAGGAAATCGGAGTCGGAGTGTTTGCAGTGGAGCTGCTCTGTAGATACAGACGCAGAACGATGAGAACCTGCTAAACCTTTGATTGACTTTATGAAACTTTTTTTCTCTTTGTGTCAAAGCTCTGAGAGAATCAAAATGTATCTGACTGCCTTTTTTTGTTTGTTTGAGATTCTAAGAGTAGACATTTTATTATATTATTATTATTGTTATATTTTACTTGCTGTTTTCTCCTATTCAACTTTTGTGTGTTTTGTTTTTATCAAAGGTTTTTATTGGTCCTTTCCTAATTTGCTGTCCGGAACTGTTGCCTGCATAAAAGTCTCAAACGCCTCCAGACGTCTCCAGAATCACATTCACCCAAAATGTCCCAACTTTCAAACCTGGAATAAATGGGAGCGCCATTTTTTAGAACCAAGGTGTTTCAATCTGGATCTGTTTGCCAACATGAACACATGATGATCTGTTTGCCAACACTGTCAGGATGAAGACTCACCTCAGTGGAGACTCTCCCTCTGCCATGCCGCTCTCCACCACTGCCTTTCTGCTCTGTTACACACGAGTGTGTGTCTCATCTAAAGTGTTCATAGACTTCATGGCTCCACTGTGTGCTTTGCCTATTGTCTGCAGCACCATGACTCCACTAAGAGAAAGAGAGAGAGTGTGTGTGTGTGTGTGTGTGTGTGTGTGTGTGTGTGTGTGTGTGTGTGTGTGTGTGTGTGCGGGTGCGTGCGTGGGCATGTGTGTGTTTTTATGGAGTCTAGTAGTCACACAAGTAAGAGAAACTGTAGTCACTTGATCTAACAGGAGCTCTGCTGTACAGTGATTTGCAAAAATGTTTCATAATGCTGATTTTATTTATGCACACAGGTTGACATGTTATGTCACATTAGAGATAAAAACTTCTGCATAATTTATCAGAACTTTATGTTCTGATACGTTGAGATAAAACAATAAACGGTTTTCATAATTTTCGTCACAAAATTACGAGGGCAGTTGCTTATAGGGGGAGGGAAATAGTTATACATTTCTGCCAAAAAAATTATAAAATTTTGTGACTAATCTCTGAAATTTTCTAGAAAGATTTGGACATTTTTTTTTAAATTTTATAAGTCAAATATGTATAGTTTTGAAACTCCGAACATTTCCAAGTTCTTTCTTGAAAGTTTCAAAGAAAGTTTTAAAGATTATTCTCAAAGTTTCTGAAGTTTTTCTCAGCAAAATTTCAACTTTTGTACATCTGAAATGGTCAAGTTTTTTTTTCTTGAAAATTACAGAAGTGAATCATAAAATTTGAGTGTTGATTGCAGAAATGTACTCAATTGTTTTATATGCAACGTCCGTTTCATTCCTCCTTCTCTCTGACGCCGCTGATTTAAATTCATTGAACTTTGTTTCCAAGAGTTAATTATTTTATTTCAACAATAACTTGCTGCTTGCCACTCTTTCATAAATCCAAATATGTCTAATTTATGAAAATAAGGAATGCATTTTATGATCTAACTTTATTTGAATGCACCTTTGGCATCGATCCAGCAGTAGCGCTGTGCAGCAGCAGGTCCTCATACAGAGAAATGGGATGTTTAAATGTTTGAAAATAAAAAAACTGTTGCTGACATATATGAAAGTTCAAGTGTTTTCTAATATATTCAGACTTATGTTGAAAGAAACACCAAAAACGGCTTTTTTTAAAAAAAGACCTTTCTGTTAAATATGATTCAAAATGTTATTTCTGATCAGGAATAAATGAGGACACCTGCACATCTACTCCTAGCTGAAATAACTAAAACCACACAAAAAATGTCACATCAGGAGGTGGCAGCATCATACTATGGGGATAAGGTTCACTGTCCACCAGGATAAGAAACGTAAACACACATCCAGTCATGCATATTCATGATTTATAAAGTCACCATATATACTTTCTTTGCCACATGTGTTTATTTTTAGTGGTTGATTTGTATGATGGTGAGATTATGCCACATTTATTCTAGGATTAGGATTACACATCTCTTGATATATCCCCAGAAACTACATTTGTATTTACTTTCATTTGTGTCACCATATTTAGTTGCTTGTTTTTTTTGTTGTTTTTTTCCCCCCATCTCAGTATGATTTTACTTTGTCCCTCCAGTCCTGGTAAGGAAAGAAACTTTTGAAAACCAACGATTTGCATGTTAAAGCTGCCGTATGTAACTTTTACAAAAATATTTTCTCTGTATTTGTTAAAACTGTCACCATGTTGGGAGGCATAATATG
>NW_006799968.1:3538490-3551711 GCF_000485575.1 Poecilia formosa | reverse complement strand
TGTAAAAAAAAAAAAAAAAAAAAAAAAGAGCTCCTCTGCTTTCTCCCAGTGCCAACTGTTGAAATGCACTCAGTAAGAAACAACCAATTAGAGCCAGGAGGAGGGTCTTAGCGCTGTCTATCAACCTCGTGACCACGCTGCTAAAGCAGAAACAAGTTATAGTTGGAGGAGGCTATGCTAACTAACATAGGCTATATTGTAGTGAACCAGAAAGAGGAAGGGTGTCAACATGAGAGTGATTGACAGCGCTAAGCCCCTCCTCCTGGCTCTAATTGGTTGTTTCTTACTGAGTGCATTTCAACAGTTGGCACTGGGAGAAAGCAGAGGAGCTCTTTTTTTTTTTTCTTTTTTTTTTACAGATTATCTGTCTTACACAGTGAGAACATAGTGATCATTTCATACATATATTTTTCAACAACAGTTCCATACTGCATCTTGAATAGCAGCAGGTCCCTCTTTAACCTGTGCACACCTACAGTGTCTCGTCTGCCGTCGCATTGAAAATGTTAAATACCAGCAAAAATAAACATTACACCCGGGGCCCAAAAAAACTAAATGTACTGTGACCTTGGTTGGTCCTGCAGGCTTGTTTGGACAGCGTTGTAGCAACAGATCACTGACAGCAATGTCTTAGCGGGGGATTAGCATGACTTTCGCCCTGGTTTCTGTGTTTCTGGGCCCTGGTTGGTGGGTCGAGCCGCCGGCGAGGAGCCAATGAGGAGCCGCGACGTCAGGGCCGAGTCCCCGCCCGTGGGCGTTCTCCGCTGGGTTGGTTGGGTGGTGGTGGTGGAGCAGGGGGGGCCACCGCCTCGGCCTGGCAGCAGGCTGCGGTGACAGACGCGCCCCTGGGATTCCACCTGTCAGCCACACACGCACTAATCGACAGGCCTCGTACGAGCTGAACTCTCTGTCACCTCTCTGTCAAATCTTCATCTTCTCATTCGTCTGACAGATTCCCTCTGCCCACCTCCTTCCACCCTCCTCCACCTCATCCCTGCCTCCGTCCCAAACTCCTCCTGTCGTCCCCCTCAGCCTGGATATGAAACACACCAGCAGCCGTCCTTGCAGGCCGGCTGCAACCAAACCAAATGGAGAGGGGAAAAAAGAAAAGAAAGGAAGAAAGAAAGAAAGAAAGGGAAAATGTTTTCACACTTCAGCAAGTATTCCAAAAATCTTCCGCGCAGCATCTTCATAAACCCCCACCTCCACCACCTCCACCCTCCACTCCCTTTTCTCCTTGGCATTCAGATTTAATGTGACAGAGGTGGTCTTTAATGTTCTGTAGTAATTGGGTGGGAGAGGCAGAGACTGTTTGGGAGGCGGAGGAGGCGGAGGAAGGGTCATGGTCAGGTTTCTGGTGGAGGTTATTCTGCATCTGTCTCTTAGCAACGCCGGCTCGTTCTTTGTACAGTCCTTGAGTTGATTGCTGTGGGTTTTTTTTTTTTCCTCTCTCTCCTCCTCTGTCGTTGAAATGTTTTGCAAAGAAGGGGGCTCCTCGGCAGACAGGCGTCCTCCAATATTGCCTGCTTTTAAGTCCGTGTGAGCATCAGATGGGCTCAGTGAGGTGTGGCGCCGCAGCCTTGCCTCTCTGGGTGTAAATTAGCATTTTGTATTTTTTTTTCTCAAAGTGAGAAAAAAAATGGCAGATTTGGGATTCTTTTTATTTTTATTTTTTTTTTGTCAGAGAAAATTTAAGATGGACTTGTAAATGATATTAAATAACTCCAGAGCTTGATGTGCCTCCGTCCACCCCTGCCTACGTTTTGGTTGGTGTCAGGTGAAAGGCCAGAAAGGTCACGGGGGGTCACTGAAATGGTGTGGGGGAACCTCATCAACTTCCAGCCTCCAGAGGAGCCAGACAGAGTGGCACGGTGTCCGTCTGAGGAGGAGGACGGGATTATAGGGGTAATTTGGTGGAAAAGGGGGAATAAGAAATATGCAAAAGGACGTTTAACATGTCTGTTCCCAACACTGCAGAGTGAGTCAACGTGTAGAAGTGGACAAATTTAGGGTTTTGGTGACCTCTGGAGAAACCTTATCAATGTTATTTATTTCCCAAACTTACATTCGACATGATGTCAAGTTGCTGTTGGTTTCTTATAAACGTTTCCTGCTTCTCATGTTGAGAGTTCTGGGCCATCAGTCCAAACTGTGAACCTGACACTTCCACTTCCTGTTCAAAGGGACAAAACAATCAGGGGTCCTTCCTGTTCACCTCCAGTCCTGCAGCAGATCAACATCCGACCAATAAACTGTTGTGGCAACCATATTGCAATGCTGACTTCTGACTTATTAGTCTGGTAAGAGGACGAGTTGATATTTGTTTGAGTTCATTTCTAACCAATAAGCACCAAATTGAGTCATCTGCATAACAGAAAACAAAAACAATCAACCTGCTTAATGATGCTTTTTAAAAGCCTTGTTTAAATAAAATAAAACAACTAAATGCAAAGGAATACAATCTGAGCATGCTCGGATGCGCCAGTAAAATAACATTAGGAGCTGCAGCTGCGATATGCAACCCTATTATTATTATTATTATTATTATTATTATTATTATTATCTTTGAAAATTATGTTTATGATCATTTTTCGTATTCAAAATGGCGCACCGTTTTGGAATAATAAAATAAAATAAAAATGAATAATAAAAACAAACCCAATTCATTTAATTTAACCCAAGTTTATTCAAAGCGAATTAAAATGCTTGCGGTTGTACTTGCAAGCAAAAGTCATAATAAAGCCTGGCGTGTGAACTGAAATGACGTCGCTGTTCTATAAATAAGTCGGACAAAGAGGTTCATGCAGAAATAATTGAGCCTGATTATTTATTTATTTATTTATTTATTTCTATTATTTTATTATTATTATTCCTGTTATTTTTTAAATTGTTTTTATTTATTTATTTAATCAACAACAACAAAAAATAACGTAGGAAAATAACGTAAAGATTACAAGTATTGTAAGAAAAGAATAAAAGAAAATACGTTATGTTATGAATTGCTTAGTTTGAGATTTTAGGGGGTGGGGGGAGAGTCCATAAAACTGCTGGAATAATGTATTTCTCGCTTTTTGTGTTTTGATATACAACCCTGATGAATGTTGCTGGAAATAAAAATCAAAAGAAATTATAAGTACTCAGAAAATCGCATGTAAACTTTTAGCTAAACAGTAGAAAGGATGTGTTTTCATCCGCCGTACAAGTTTTTCTTTAATTTACTCGTACAGTTTAAAAAAAAAAAAAACGAAACAAAAAAGCGAGTTTGAGGGTTCATACAGAAGCGGAGAGTTCTTTGCTTATACAACTTAATTCCATTTTTTTTCTTTTCTTTTTTTAATTTTTTAATTATTTATTTATTTTACATTATATGCATTTATTTCCGAATTGTTTGCTCACTTGGGGCACAATTAGCAAGGAGAATGACGCGTCGTTCTTTTAGTGGATTTTCACTATAAACCATCTTTGGTTTTAGTCTTAAAATCTTTACATGAGTATTTAATTACTTAAAAGCAGTCCAGATTTAAAACAGCAGAATAATTATTGATTAATCGTCTGCAAGCGCCAGTAAAGCAGCGAAATTCAATCGGAGAAATAATGATGATAATAATAATAATAAGAAGAAGAAAACTTTATAGTATCCCACACTGAATAACGCACATTGAACCCACCGCCAGCCTGTGGCCTAAACTATTTAAAACGGAAGGGAAACAGCTGAAAGCGACACAATAATACGTGGATCTCGATTGATAAACATCACAGTTTTTGTGGCGTAAAATTTAAATCCGCATATTTATTCCTGGAAAGTAAAAATAAATGTTACAGTAGAAGTACATCTATAACAGCGACACAAAAAAAAGCGGCTCACTCGGGTTGCATAGACCTATCAGCATTATTTGTGGATGATGAGTTATTAACTGCGCATAAGAGCTGAAGGCTTTCTGTCATACATGATACGACATTTGACTGATCCAAAACCCTCCAGGTTCGGATTTCTGAACCCATTTCTCGGGGCCGGAACTACAACTTCATCTCCACAGACCTCAGTCTGAACCCGGTTTCTCCCAGCATCTTCTCAACCAGCTCCGTTCACTCTCCGCTTTTTTTTCTTCTTCTTCTTCTTTTTCTTCTCTTCTTTTTCCTGTCGGTTTTTCGGACCTGTACGTGTGTGGGAAAAATGCTCCATTGTTTCATGTTGGCCTTTTGGCCCGGAGCGTCCAGGGGCCGTGGACTGCCCGGCTTCATCCTCCTCAGGGTAAACTGTAGTGACAGAGCACTCAGGGGCCCCTCATTAGCTCTCTGTCCACTAAGAAGGAAAGAAGCTGCCTTAATCCTCTCTGTCTTCTTCAATCTGCCACCGCAGACACGATCCTTGTTTCATTCTTCCTCCTCCAGAGTTTTTACCCTCGCTCCTTTATGAAGGGAAAGAGCCTAAACGGAGGTGTTAACTTGCATGTTAAAAAATATTTATGAGAATTGTGGGGGGGGAGGGCATTTTCAGTTGCTAAAACATGTAATTTCCTTGTTTGCTATGTGAATAGTTGCTGTAAACAAATGTATTTATTTGCTATAATCAGAATTAAAATGTTGCATTATTCATTTAGAATGAAAATGAAAGTAGTTTGCATTAATGGTGTCAGTTGTTATTCCTCTCTCTCTCCTGCAGAGGATCTGCACATCATGGCACCAACATGCAGCTGTCACTGCCACTGGGATTAATTTGTTTGAGTAAAACCCTCCAACCAGGGGCTTGAAACCGACTCTAGAACACCACAGAAGGTTCTTCAGTTCTAAACAATAATAATACAAAAAATAATCTAAATAATAATAATTTAAAAAATATAATATTCTGACATCTACAGTCTCGGTTTGGAGACGTCGCTTTCATGAAACATCAAGTGAAATAAACAAAGTACACTTTATGTATAAATCTTGAGTTATAATTTAATAAGGTACCAATATGTTAATTTTCACAGTACATCAGAGTGGTTGTCAGAAAAAAGAAAAAAAAAACACAAGGGAACACACACACACACACACACACACACACATACATACATGCATACACATGTGCGCACACAACACACGCACACACACATTCGTACCCTTTGAAAGGAGCAGGTTGTGCAAGTGAGTGGCCTGGGTTCATGTAAACACATGATTCCCATCAAGTCCATTTGTCTCTCGGCCCGGGAAGATGTTGCTCTTTAAAAATCTCTAAGACAACCAAAAAAAAAAAAGAAAAAGGGGGAAACACAATATTTGGTAATGTAATCATCAATAATCTCCTTGTGCCATTGTTTGTTTGCTTTTTTCTTTTTTGTGTGTGAGTGAAATAAGCATGACAGGGAGTGGGGTCTGAGTGTAAACCCCTCTGAGTAGAAAAATACCCGGCACCTTCCTGACGGTCAGCCTCACTCAGCCGCAACATCTCAGGAGCAAACTGAACATATCTGCTAAAACCCAAAAGAAATGAACCGCTTTTAACATCGTCACAGAAGGCAAACAGTCATATCTGCACAGTCGTGAAAAGAAGAATGAGGAAATTTGGCCAAGAAGTATCTACAATTTTTTTTTTTAACAAGAGAATATTTTTGTAAAAAAAAAAAAAAGGAGTAATCTCTCTCTTAAAAAAAGAGCAATTTCATAACCAGGACATAACAAAACAATTAACCACTAAATCAGAGCTTTAGTGTGGAAGGTTCAAAACAAATGCTGTAAATATTTCCATTTTTCACTGAGTCCAAAGTGCTTTTTTTTCTGGAAGGTATGAAATCAACAAGAACAGAGACAAAAATCAAATAAAAAACTTAGAAATAAACAGATCAACACACAAGAGGCTCCCTGCAGTTTCCTCATTGACCGTGGGCAAAAAACGACAAGCAACATTTCGAAAGCAAAAGGATCGGAAACATAATTTACAAGCACGATAAATATACACAGAGGTCCAATAAATATCGTTTTGTTAAAGCGTCCATACACCGTCACAATTACAAAAAAAAGAAAAGAAATAACAGTCCAAAGTAAGCAGTCAACTTGTGTCGTGTCTGTTTTTTTATTCTGCCTGTGATTTGAAATCATTTCCTGTTCTTCATTTCGTTCAGGACCCTTTTTGTAAAATAAGGCAGACCGCTGATATTAATTAGTAGAATTACATGATGTTTTTTTTTTTTTTTTCACCTTTAATAATCTCATTCCTCTGGCAGAGAATTTTGGGTTACATGGGGGAAAAAAAAAACAAAACAAAACAAAAAAACCCCAAATCACTCGATTGGAGATGTAACATTGTAGCCTTCTGCCTACTGGATGGGCATGTACGGCCAGCTGAAGCTGCTGCCGGACAGCAGCATGTCCCTTATCAGCGTCTCGATGGGCGTCTTCCCCACCAGGCGCACGAAGAAGAGCTGCTCGATGACCGAGGAGGAGACGGTGCGCAGCGAGGGCAGGCGGAGCAGCAGCTTCCCAAACCGGTTGGGCTGGTTGGGGTACTGACTCCTCACGTACTCCTCCAGCGCGCACTGGGACTTCTCCTGGAGGCTCTCCACGTGGGCCACGTCTGACAGGCCGCAGGCGTCTGGGCCGAGAGGAAACACAAGGAGAGAAAAAAAAAAAATCAGGACAGGTGGTTTCATTTACAGAAATGCACTGATCCGATATCGATATCTGTGATTTCTGCACCATTTAAAGGAGGATTTATTGTAGTTTATATTTTTCATGTTTGATCAAAATAGTCAACCTATTGATTTTGTCAGTTTCAGTTTCTTTCATATTTATTTAACATCGGCTGTTATAGTCCTACTTGCACCGACAGGACAAATTGAAGTTGTTTTTACATGTTTGACCAATCTTGTGAAACTATTGGTGTATTTAAATGAGCTGTACTGGTGCAGAGATATTAATCACATTTGTAATTCAGTACATTTATGTTGTGTTTTAAGTCAATTCAGCACTGTTTTTTCTGTATCGGATCGGTAGCGGCCAATGCTAAATTTCAGATATCGGGATCGGTACTGGAAGTGAAAAAAGTGGATCGGTGCATCCCTGTTAAACAACAGCTAAAAGTGAAGAGAGAGTTTCCGTTTTCACCTAATTCTGCAGCTCAGAAAAGGGCAGAAATAAGTAGGATCTGTCTTTTGTGTTGTAACGTTTATTAGAGAAGAGGAATGTGGCATTCACTAGCATGCCCAGGTACACAATGAGGCGAGGAATGCTAAAGATCTTTAACTCTGCTAAAACATCCTATTACATTTCAGGGGATCAAAGCAGGTTAAAAAAATAACATAAAATAACAGCCACTGAGACGGAAAGAGCAACTCAGTCGTGGTCAGGTAACAACCTGACATGTAACAGCGAAAGGTTCAATCATCCGTGCTGTGGGTGGTGAAAAGGAGTTCATCTGTCTCCTCAGTCCAACGCTTCCTGCGATCAAAGATGACGACGGTGCTCTGCTAAAACCTCCAAAATCGTCGCAGAGGAATCCAGCAGAGCCATGTCTGGCAGAGCGGTGCTGCTGCACTGGATCAAATGTTTTGCTTCTGCAGCTTGCCGCCACTGCAGTGCTGCAGGCCGCGTGGCAGCAGGGGTTAAAGAAAGGCTACTGTGTCCCAGTTTAAGGACACGTGCTCAGATGTGCTCATGGGGACCGAAATAGACCTAGAGAGAGGAGCTTCTTTTATTTTTCACTCCGCTGCTGCTGCTGGTTCCTTTCGATCCAGCGGCTCAGTCGTTAAAAGGGGCTGCATGAGAGCTGGGAGTTTAGCTGAGCACAACCTGTTTGTGATTATCTTAATTTTTTTTTATACTTCAAAGTATTTGTGGAATTAAAAACAATATTTAAAATGTAACGGTTAAGGATCACACAAAGTAAAATGTAATTACTGGAGCCGGCTCCTGGAAAACAGTTCATCACCACTTGATTTGAGGATGCAGGATTACGTTGTTGACTGTCGGACGACACAACCTCCTTTAGGGGTTTATGAAGATATATTTTGATCGCTATGAGTTTAAATCTCATTTGGATGCTACGGAGATTCAAAGCAGCTTTTCAGAACTCTTTCATTTCCTTTCGAGTCTTGGATAAACAAATATTTAGTACACAAGGTGCTAAAGGAGTAGAAGTAAACAACACTGTAAATAACATCAGTAAAGCAAAAAAATAAATAAATAAATATTAACGCCCATGTGAGATTAAGACTTAAAATGATCCTCATTCACACTAAGTTCCTGCCAGGTTGTTCTGTAAGAATGTGGGTTTTATTACTGTGTCTCTTTTATTTTATCTTGAATGTATGTTTTTAACATGGAAGTATGTTAAAAAATCATTTCTGTCACATTTTGGACAGACAATAAAGTTTAATTTAAACAGATATCTCTTGAAGGAATATCAATTTTTAGTAGTTTACATATATTTAATTTGATTAAATAAAAAAACACTGCATGTTAAAAAATATTAATACCCTTCTAAATAATTAACATTAAAAAACTAAACTCTTCTTAACTGCTGACTGTCTTTCTGCATGTTTTGACTTTGTCTTTGATGTTGGAATGCCTCTTTACCATTACCCTAATCTTTAGCCCTTCTCCTAAAATGGGACTCCAGCACGTTTCTGTCACAATAAAAACCTTAACAGAATTTCAAATAATTACTTTAACTTACAGACGAGTAAGCGGTTAAAACTAAATTTGCCAAGTTTTACGTCTCATAAAGATCCAAGTTGCTAATCATGTTTAAAGTTTTTTTCCCCATGCTTTTTACTCGTAGCAATGTGCTGATTGTTGTTTATTTTATTCACAGTAATGGTGGTTGTGTTTAATAACTCATTTTCCTCGTTGTTCAAATGTCCAGTTTTCCATAAAATCCTTACTCCAGTCTGTACTGGAGTAAATATTCCGAATATATTTACCTGTGGTGAACAGCACGACGGCCTTGATGCAGCTGTACTCCGCTGAATCCACCTGCAGCACCTTCAGCTTCTCCACCTGCTCCTGGAAGACCCGGATGTGATCCATGAAGGCCACCACCCGGTCGGCGGACATCGGGGACGCGTGGAGGCCCGCGGCGGCCAGCAGCGGGGCGACGTGGACGGGCATGGAGCACTGGGCGGCGTTCAGCACGAACAGCTCGCTCCAGGTGAGGCGTAGGAGGGCCACCTGGTCCGGCACCTGCAGGTCCGGGAAGAACGGGATGTTCCGGGCCCACTCCACGGCGCTGAAGAGCATCCGCGCCGCCAGTTCGCAGATGTTCTCAATCCCCATGATGTTGTTGTTCTGCAGGCACTGGGAGCCGAACCGGGAGGTCGGGTAGGGTTCGGCCCGCAGCAGCAGGGAGATGTACCCGGACAAGTAGGAGTGGCACTGCAGAGGGTCCCCGTTCGTCAGCGCGAACTGTCCGTGGTAGGACTGCGTGGGTATCCTGCCCCTTTGCACGGCTGCAACGATAAGCAGCAGAGATGTCACGTCAAACTAAAACAGACTACCAATGCAGCCCAGCTGACATTTAAAGAACAGCCCGCACTTGGGGATCTTTCATAGCAACAGATGCCACTGAAAAGCAACGGGACATACACGGTCTCTTCTGTCCACTCCGGTTATTTCTACAGTCGGCAGTGGGAAGCTAAATTGCAACGAATAATAGTTTTAGACAGCTCCTGGTCAGAAATGTCACATTCAGGATTGTGACATGGAAAAAAAAATCCAGATTATTTGTAGGCCGCGACCTGCACGTAGTAGCGGGGGTTTCTGTTGGCCTTAGCGGTTATTTCAGTTTGTCTATAACAATTAAAACTGAGTCATAAACTAGCATATATTCAGCTGGAAATATTTGTCTTCGGTCTTAAATTGAGAAAACCACTTTTTGGGGTATATCTGTTTGGAATATGATCCAAATTTTAAAAAGAGGAATTTGAATTTATAATGTAAAAATAATCAAAATAGGAAAGCCTATAACTAGCAACACTATGCTACAGTAGGCCACCTCTGAGTCTGTATGACCTGCATACATTATAAATGTTGACACGGATTTTACATAAACCCACAAAATGCAGCTGTTTTATTTTTTTACTCGCTCTTTAAAGCTGAAATCTCAACAAAACTAATAAAAAACGTCAAAATTACAAAAAAATAAATTATCACAGTTTCGCTGCCGAAAATGAACTTCTTACAATGTCAAGGTTCTCTTGTTGTTTCACCCAGCTGACCGTGAAGGCAACAGGGATAGCTTATGTTAAACATGCTACAGGATGCTAGCTGGGACATTATTTCACACCCCGTCTGTTTACACTGAAATGCACAGTAGCCCACTAGCTGTGAGATAAAGATGGATAAAATATTCTAGGAACACAGGGAACGGAATAAAATGGGTTTTATCCACGCTATCAGAGCCCCACTATTTGCTTTTCACAAATGTGTTCCATTAAAGAAATTCAGCTTTCTAAAAAATATTGGACAGTAGCACCCAAAGCCAGTTAATGTAAGTCAGTGCTAGTATTTTTAAATTTTTTTGCAAGACAAAAATATATAAAACGTTATTGGTGAAATAAAGACTGAATATATATTTTAAAAATACATTTGAGACAAAATTAGACTACAACAAATGCTCTATTAAGGCTATTTACTTTTGAAAAGAATAGAAGCTAATGGTAAAATTTTTAACCAGCTATGACATAAAGACTTATAAGATATTTTAGAAAGGATCAAATAGGTTTTCTCTACAATTGGACAAATTATCACACAATATTTTTTTAAATCAGAAAATTCAAGTAAAAAAACAAACTAACAAATAAAATTAGCCAATACTAGCTCATATTTGCCAATACTAGTAATTTTACAGGGGGGAAAAATGCATGACTTATGCATGGGTGGAATTATATTTCAGACACACAATGGGATGAATATATTCACATAACATCACAACCCAGACTAGTTCAAACAAATGCTAGGCTACACAAATGTTGGGTCAATAATATTCAAGTTTGAAAATAATACCAGCAGCCAATATTGGTATATATATTAGAAAAATATACTGACTTTGAAATAAAGGATATATTTAATAATACCAAATATTTATAGAAAAATAGGTTTAGGTTAATAGCCACTATTAGCTAACTGCCTACTAGCTAGTATTAGCAATTTTTTCAGTGACAAAAACAGAAAAACATTCTCCTGATATAAACGCTTTTTTAGAAAGGCAATGAGGAGCATAAGTAGGTTTTCTCCACTATTACTGCCCAAAGCAAATATTTTTTTTTATGTTAATAAATGTTATTCTAAACACATATTGCGTTATGCAAGTGTGCGTTTATAAGACGCGTGCGTTACGGTAAGTAGACGGATGAATAAAAGCAGAGTGGATAATGGGAAATTGAGTTTCCGTCTGTATTCTGCCGAGCTTCAAACAAAAGGAGGGCGGCAGGCCGTACCTTCCCTCCTCATGCCGACTTTGAGGCATTTCTTGAGGCGGCAGTACTGGCACTGGTTGCGGTGGTGCTGGTCCACGGGACAGTTCCTGTTGGCCCTGCAGGTGTACGTCAGGTTCCTCCTGACGCTGCGTTTGAAGAAGCTCTTACATCCCTCGCACGTGAACTGTCCGTAGTGCTTCCCGCTGGATTTGTCCCCGCAGACGATGCACTCGATCTGCTGGCTCTGCTGTTTGTCCATGGAAGAGGAGGAAGAAGAGGAGGAGGAAGAGGAGGTGCTGTTGTTGTTGTTGTTGTTCGTGGAGGAGGTGGTGGTGGAAGTGGACGCGGCGGAGGCGCCGGATAGATTGGGCGGCGGTGCTCCCTGAGCCGCTCCTGCCTGGGGTATTTCCAGAGAGGCCGCTGAGTTCATGTGTCCCGTCAGCTCACCGGGAAGGGACAGAGGTGCCACTTGGGACACCGGGGAGGAGAGAGTCCCCTGGGAGTCCCCGACGCCCTCCGTGGTTCTCCACGCTACCATAGCCATACCGACAGTCTCCAAAACTTTGCACAAGCAACTTTAATTATTTTTTTTAACCGAAATTTTTAACACACGCGATTTCAATCTCTTAAAGAAACTCCGACATTTTTTTTTTTTTTTACAAAAATTATAGTCACATTAGATGCTTTGAAACAGCCTTCATTGGATCACCGAGGTGCAACACTACTAATAATGTGAGACTAAAATAAACAGTCGTTGAAAATCCAAAAAGACCGCTTCACTCAGAGCGGTCTGATGCGCTCCAACATCCAGGAGGTAAAAAAAAAAAATCAACAGAACCGAAATCCACAGGAAAGCGCGGCGTTATTCCACAAACGGATCCCCTCCAGTCCGTGTGTCCAGCTATGATGAGCAGAATGCCTTGCGAGCGGATCTTTCAGCAGAGATGGAGTCACCGGACCAGGCTCTCCAGACGCTCCCTGCTCTCCCGATCATCCAGAAGTTACATTAAAAAGACAACGGAGGAGGAGGAGAGAGAGATATAGAAGAGAGAGAGAGAACGGAGGAGGGGGTGAGGATGAGGGGGATGAAGCGGTTCTTGATGGATGGTGATTTTGATGATGCTTTGCAGAGTGTAGGAAAGAGAGACATCCGCACGTCACCGCGGCTTGTTTACGTAGACTCAGGGAGGGGCGGAGTCATCGCGAGGAATGGCCGGCCTGGCAGCAGCTGTGCGGGGGCTTGGGATTTGCATAATACGGGGGCGTCCATATACCTTCGTCCGTCCTCCGTTTTGTCACTGTTGCGGGTGTGTTTGTGTGTGCACTTGTTCTGGCTTTTTTAGCTGCAACACCTGCTGTCAAAGCGCATCTCCTTTCTGGAGCAGACGTAGTATTTATTTATTTTTATTTTTTTAAAGGAAAGCCCATTATTTCCTAAATGAACGCAAACACTTCTGGCTATGGAGAGACTGGGCAGTCAGAAGCTCCTAACTGCAGCTGTCGGATGCCACCTAGTGTCATGAGATAATTGCACAGAGACATTAATTCACGGAAAGAGCCGAATGAACTGCTTTCACTGAAGTGAAACAGTTCAGAGCAAGTTAAAAATGGATGTAATCCTCGTTGATTGTCGCGACCATTTTTAATCTTTATAGTCATGGAGAAGGTCACCTCGGTGTAAAATGCCCCCCCAAAAAATCAGATTTTGCTGCAGTAATCTTATGGAATTTTAAAGAATTAGGACTTTTATTGGCTGTTTTTAATCAGTGTGAGAAAAAAAACTTAAGTAAAATTTTTATTTTTTTAACACCACCACTTGGGGCACATG
>NW_006799968.1:3522641-3528377 GCF_000485575.1 Poecilia formosa | reverse complement strand
AATTTTAATAACACAGTTGTCGGATAAATAGATGGACTGAAGAATTTTTGTATTGTAACCTACCTTATTTTCCGGACTATAAGCCGCAGATATCTCTTCTGCTCCAGGTTTTCCACAACGATGCAGCATGCAGCGGAGGGGGGGGCGGAAAACCAAAATTTGAGTCATAACAGGTCAATTCAATATCACATTTATTACGGTTGAAAAAGAAAAAGTTGCCAAGTTTAGATGTAACTGAACTGATTACGGTAATTTCCGAACGGTAACTGTAACTGTAAAAGTGCTGATCCTTCGTGTCTGCTACTAGCATGTGCTAAATGAAAATGGGCGCTTTCTTCTTCTTTAGATTTCAAAGGCAGCTTGCATCCATTATTGTTGTATTGTTGCACTACTACCATCTACTGGATCCTAATATCTTTACCTCAAATTCTTATGATCCCAGTATTATTTAAAAAAAAAACAAAAAAATCTTCTTTTTCCCCTCAATGCTATTTAACTGATCAACAACATTCTCAAATTTCAATTCCCTAAAACCTAATTCCGTTTTAAAGAGCGCTTTCTTCTTTTATTTCCAATTTTGACTTCCAATGATTCACTTCCTGCTAAAGAGCCCCCTGCTGGTTGAAGAAAAATCCACATAAAATCCGCCTTGGCCTATAAGCCGCATGGTTCAAAGCTTAGGAAAAAAGTAGTGGCTTATAGTCTGGAAAATACGGTAGTTGTTTCTCCTTTTGGAAGGGTTGTCTTATTGTTCTCTTTTGCTATTTTAAACACAAAAGCTCAGTTTAATGCCTCTGTTTGGTCACTAGATTTTGGTTGAGTTGTGAGTCCTTTTGCTTTTGGACCAAGAAGATATTGGGTTTAGGCTCAAACTATTCTCCATGCAACTTTTTTACAGTCCAAAATTTGCATGTCAAGTTAGTTGATCAGTCAGAGTTGCCCTCCGGTGTTTCTTTATGGGTCCATATCTCACCTTTTGACAACTAGAGACAGGAATGACTATCATTTAGTACAGGGCCAACTAATAAAACTGATTCTCAGAGAACCAAGACATTATTCCATTAAAGAACACACAATATGTCCAATACTTATTATACTGACAATATTATTTATTACCTCCCCTGTTTCTTTGTTGCACCCCTTTATAATGTTGGCTTTTGTTTATTTCTAACAGCGCAGCTCATTTTGTTGTTTGCTTTTTTAAGTGAAATAAAATCCTTCCATTGTCCACTGAAGCATACAAATGTCATGAAGTGTGTTGGTTGAGGTGAGGAGGAGAGACGCCAAGACCCAGGTTATGAAGAGAAGATGGTGATTTAATGATGAATGTAACTCAGAATAGTCCAAGACAGGCAGCACAGCTGAATGGAAGGCTAGAGTTCACACTGGTAGCAACTTACTTAAACAGACTGAAACAACAAGCTGACGCCGACACGGGACTTCGCAGTTCTACCGTGAAGACGCTGACATCCAAACAGGAAACTTAGACAAGGACCCGACGAAGAACACAGACAACAGGTGAGACTAAATACACACGGGGTAATCAAGGGAATGAGACACATCTGGGAGACAATCAACGGGGAGGACAGGACAAAGACTCACAGGGAAACAGAATCACACAGAAAAACTCAAAACTAAACACAGAAACACGGATCATGACAACAAAGACAGTTTCAGTTAAAGCTGCAGTATGTAACTTTTATTATTATTTTTTTTACATATTTCTTAAAATTATTATTATGTCGTGAAAGTATAATTTAAGGCAGATAACCCTTGAAAAAAAAACAAACACGTCTACCCCTCGGTCAGAAACAACCAATCAGAGACAGGAGGAGGGTCTTAGCGATGTCAATCACTCTTGTGCTCAGTCCCCTCCCGCTTGTTCTTTGCTAAGAGCTACAGCTGGTTCACCACAACATAGCCTGCCATAAATGCTAAGGCTAGTTAGCTTAGCCACAGATGATGATGGATAATCAGCTTTCTTGTAACAGTATATTTTATTTTCCTCCATTAGCGAATTGAGCAGCGTACAGAAAGTTGATTGACACTGCTAAGACCCTCCTCTTTGCTCTGATTGTTGTTGTTTTTCTTTGACTGAGAGCTGACTATAATAGTAGCATTGGGAGGAAGTGAAGGAGCTTATTATTTTTATTCTTTTTTATAAAGATTATCTGTCTCATGCCATACTGTCATGATGTGGTGACAGTTTTAGTAAACATGGAAAAACATATCTTTGTAAAGGTTACATACTGCAGCTCTAAACTGTCTTAATGATCATCTCCACGTGACTCCTAAGGCTGACCATGCTGTCATATTCTTCACTGCGGCCACACAACAAGCTTCAGTGTTTTCACCTCGCTGGGTAGAGGAGAAACCCTTATTTTGTTTACTGCGGTAATAAATACCCTCTTTATCTGTTTGAGTATTATTAGCCACAGTTTTAGCAATTGAACGGTAAATACTGAAATATTTTTTGCCCTTTCGAGACTCTTTGCCAGCGGGGAAAACTGCAAGCCATGCTAATTGGAGGCAAACCGAGGGAGAGTTTGACTGGGATAGACCTGCTGTGTGTGTACCGCCAAAAAGGATGTGGCTGTTTATAGCGCGGCAGGAAGCAGTCACTGCTGGCTCACTGCTCGCAGAGTGGGAGCATTTTTCACACTAGCTTCATCTCACTTGTTTATTTTACAAATAGTAAAATAAAGCCTCAGAAGACACATTCTGTGGTTCTTAGTTTTTTTTCCTCCCAGAAGGTTCAAATTACTCATTTCTGAAAGAAAAACAAAACAAGCTGATGGGATCATGGCCAGCCATCATCTTTGGGGGAAAAAATGTTCAGAAATGTTTTTAAATTTCATCAATTTGCGATTAAACATGACCAAACAGTTCAGTAGTGAAATACTTTTGGTCTATTTTGTAATGATCTGATGTGATATATCTTATGAAAATGCTCATACCAGCTTCCTTCTCCTTGGGGAAGAGCCATGGTGTAGGAGCCAAATGGCCACAAGCGCCTATGGACCTCAGGTTGAGATGGGCAGCCATGTTTTGGTAAGTTTGGGGCTGAGCCATACTGTTTCTTTCTTTGTTAAATGGAAAATATTATTAAAAATTCACAATTTGTACATTTTTGTACTTCCATTTGGGTCTCTACAGCTTCTAGAAACAGCCCAAGTGTTATAAAAACAAACAAACAAAAGCAACACTCTGCAGTTTTTTGGTAGAGAGTTCATATGTTTGGGTGTCTGGAAAATGAGCTGTTTCAAAAGCCTCCCTATTGTTAAGTCACAATCTAGAGCACCGCATGTTACCTAGCAACCCCAGTCGAGTGTTGGTTTTACCACAGTATGTTCTGCACAATGGCTGCTGGAAAAGAAAAGTGTTTTGTTGTCGACATCATCCAGAAACTACTTACTGCACCTTTGCTGGTTGTGGAGGAGGCTCCACTTCTGCTTTTCAAAGCAGAAGTATAATTTCATATAATTGCGCATCAGTTTGTAGCCATTTTCATGTAAGAGTGTAAACATTGAGTTGGGGGAGCGTGCCCAGCAGTGACTTAATTTGAATTTAACGTGACAAGACACCCTGAAATGACTCATTCTTCTTTGTGTAAAAAAAAAAAACAAAAAAAGATATGATGAATGTTATAAACATACATTTTACAAATGGATGTCAGAATAAATGAGACATCTGCAGGACACACTTTTAAGATTTTAGTTTGTAAAACTATGTACCATTCCACTTCTCAGTTACATGTTGCCTGTGTGTCACATCAAAGTGCACAAATGTGAAACATTTCAAAGTGTATGAATACTTTTGGCACTGTAATGCTGGTAACATTATGCGCCCAGCAGACTGTGTTAGTTAGCCACCTGAATACACCGAAGGATCAGGTTTTTTTTTCCATCAATAGCTTGTTTTTACTCCCTGACGACATGGACATATCCCAAGTAGACAATGTCAGAATCCATCTGGCTCAAACTGTGAGCCAGTGGGTCAGAGAGCATGAGATATAATTTTTACAGATGGATTGACCACTACAAAGTCCAGTCCATGTAGAGAGTTGTTGGGATGTGCAGTAGAAGACTTCACCCAGGGCCAAACACTTCGTCATAAGATCTCAATGGAAAAATGAGAGAAAAAAAATCAATCAACTCTTTATGACAATACCATAGCAACTGCATCCCATAATCAAAGCATTTAGGTGTGTGTATTTTCTCACCAGCTTCAAGAAATACGCAGGAATCCAGGAGTATTCTCGGGATTTGGAGTAAACAGCGGTGTGATGTAAGCTCATTATGGTCATGAGGTTAGGAGTGGGATCTAAAAGTACACTCCAACCAGAAGATTCTGAGAGAATCCAGAATCTTCTGGCTGGAGAATCCAGAGAATCAGCAGTGTCACGATGACCCACAATGGAGGCTTTTGATGCAAACGGCAAATACTGTGGAGGAAACAAGTATTTGATACAGACGGTGTTTCAAGATTCCTCACTTACAAAGAATCGACATGTCGGTAATTTTCATCACAGTTATCTCAACTGTAAGAGGCAGAAGAAGAAAATATCCAGAAAATCACATTATGTGATGATATGTACTGCATTGCAGACCCGAAGACAGGTCATGAAAGCATGATATTTAAGGTCAGAATATTATATCAGAGAATAACAGACATTTTTAATATACAAATGTGGGCTTTAACTCCTGCTTAAAGGTTGTTAGTTTTTCTTTTCCAGAATATGTTTTAATCTGACAACATATATTCTAATTTATGACAGAACATAAAATAAAGGTAAACATGTTCAAAATTTATTCAGGCTTCTGTGGCTACTTTTCAATTACAAATGTGAGCAAAACTTTGTCGATATTCCGCTAATGTCACATTTGCAGCATTTCCATTAAAAAAGAAACGCAAATAAAGTCACACGTGAATATGTTTGTTCAAGTGATAAAGAACATGCTGCACCATAGTCCTCCTACTACTTTATTGAAAAACACCAGATCTTTTTTAAATTGGCATTATTTTCTAAATGTCAAATTGTGCAATTATATTGTAAATGGATTATATTATATATATATTGCAATGTTCTTCTTTTTGCTTCTGTTTCATAAATGGTTAATAATTAGGTAACAATTGTGTGCAGGATTTTACTTAGGTGTGTCAGAGTAAGAGGGCTGAAACATAATGTATTTCACACTTTATACCACCTATTTCACACCAATTTACCCATTTCTTTTTGAGAGTTTTGCTCTTTCTTCTCAAACCCCCAGTTGGCCGTAGGACATGGCCGATTGTACTGAGCCAGGTTCTGCTTCTGTTGGAGGTTTCTTTTTGTTAGAGGGAAGCTTTTCCTCTCTGCTGTCACTATGAACGCCCGGCATGAGAGATTGCTTTAAAGTCAAAATGTTGCTACATGCTTGTCCAGGAGGAGTGAATTGTTGCTAGTCAGAGACTTGATTAATCTGCTGGTTTCTTTCTATAGAAACTTTTTAAACTACTTTGAATAATTAAGTAAGTGTACTACTTAAGAACTAGGATCAATTGAAATGTATGATGGAACTGAAATGATTTTTTTGTAAAGGGTCTTGAGTTGTGAATAGGTGCTACATAAGTAAACTGAATTGAATTGATTAGACCAGGGGTGCCCAAGTCCAGTCCTCGAGAGATTTCGAAAATAAATTTGCTTAATGGAAACACGCTAGTTTGAAAAAACCTACTTTTGGTCAAACGTTTTTG
>NW_006799968.1:3475391-3522631 GCF_000485575.1 Poecilia formosa | reverse complement strand
ATTATTTGTGGATGATGAGTTATTAACTGCGCATAAGAGCTGAAGGCTTTCTGTCATACATGATACGACATTTGACTGATCCAAAACCCTCCAGGTTCGGATTTCTGAACCCATTTCTCGGGGCCGGAACTACAACTTCATCTCCACAGACCTCAGTCTGAACCCGGTTTCTCCCAGCATCTTCTCAACCAGCTCCGTTCACTCTCCGCTTTTTTTTCTTCTTCTTCTTCTTTTTCTTCTCTTCTTTTTCCTGTCGGTTTTTCGGACCTGTACGTGTGTGGGAAAAATGCTCCATTGTTTCATGTTGGCCTTTTGGCCCGGAGCGTCCAGGGGCCGTGGACTGCCCGGCTTCATCCTCCTCAGGGTAAACTGTAGTGACAGAGCACTCAGGGGCCCCTCATTAGCTCTCTGTCCACTAAGAAGGAAAGAAGCTGCCTTAATCCTCTCTGTCTTCTTCAATCTGCCACCGCAGACACGATCCTTGTTTCATTCTTCCTCCTCCAGAGTTTTTACCCTCGCTCCTTTATGAAGGGAAAGAGCCTAAACGGAGGTGTTAACTTGCATGTTAAAAAATATTTATGAGAATTGTGGGGGGGGAGGGCATTTTCAGTTGCTAAAACATGTAATTTCCTTGTTTGCTATGTTAATAGTTGCTGAAAACAAATGTATTTATTTGCTATAATCAGAATTAAAATGTTGCATTATTCATTTAGAATGAAAATGAAAGTAGTTTGCATTAATGGTGTCAGTTGTTATTCCTCTCTCTCTCCTGCAGAGGATCTGCACATCATGGCACCAACATGCAGCTGTCACTGCCACTGGGATTAATTTGTTTGAGTAAAACCCTCCAACCAGGGGCTTGAAACCGACTCTAGAACACCACAGAAGGTTCTTCAGTTCTAAACAATAATAATACAAAAAATAATCTAAATAATAATAATTTAAAAAATATAATATTCTGACATCTACAGTCTCGGTTTGGAGACGTCGCTTTCATGAAACATCAAGTGAAATAAACAAAGTACACTTTATGTATAAATCTTGAGTTATAATTTAATAAGGTACCAATATGTTAATTTTCACAGTACATCAGAGTGGTTGTCAGAAAAAAGAAAAAAAAAACACAAGGGAACACACACACACACACATGCATACACATGTGCGCACACACACACACGCACACACACATTCGTACCCTTTGAAAGGAGCAGGTTGTGCAAGTGAGTGGCCTGGGTTCATGTAAACACATGATTCCCATCAAGTCCATTTGTCTCTCGGCCCGGGAAGATGTTGCTCTTTAAAAATCTCTAAGACAACCAAAAAAAAAAAAGAAAAAGGGGGAAACACAATATTTGGTAATGTAATCATCAATAATCTCCTTGTGCCATTGTTTGTTTGCTTTTTTCTTTTTTGTGTGTGAGTGAAATAAGCATGACGGGGAGTGGGGTCTGAGTGTAAACCCCTCTGAGTAGAAAAATACCCGGCACCTTCCTGACGGTCAGCCTCACTCAGCCGCAACATCTCAGGAGCAAACTGAACATATCTGCTAAAACCCAAAAGAAATGAACCGCTTTTAACATCGTCACAGAAGGCAAACAGTCATATCTGCACAGTCGTGAAAAGAAGAATGAGGAAATTTGGCCAAGAAGTATCTACAATTTTTTTTTTTAACAAGAGAATATTTTTGTAAAAAAAAAAAAAAGGAGTAATCTCTCTCTTAAAAAAAGAGCAATTTCATAACCAGGACATAACAAAACAATTAACCACTAAATCAGAGCTTTAGTGTGGAAGGTTCAAAACAAATGCTGTAAATATTTCCATTTTTCACTGAGTCCAAAGTGCTTTTTTTTCTGGAAGGTATGAAATCAACAAGAACAGAGACAAAAATCAAATAAAAAACTTAGAAATAAACAGATCAACACACAAGAGGCTCCCTGCAGTTTCCTCATTGACCGTGGGCAAAAAACGACAAGCAACATTTCGAAAGCAAAAGGATCGGAAACATAATTTACAAGCACGATAAATATACACAGAGGTCCAATAAATATCGTTTTGTTAAAGCGTCCATACACCGTCACAATTACAAAAAAAAGAAAAGAAATAACAGTCCAAAGTAAGCAGTCAACTTGTGTCGTGTCTGTTTTTTTATTCTGCCTGTGATTTGAAATCATTTCCTGTTCTTCATTTCGTTCAGGACCCTTTTTGTAAAATAAGGCAGACCGCTGATATTAATTAGTAGAATTACATGATGTTTTTTTTTTTTTTTTCACCTTTAATAATCTCATTCCTCTGGCAGAGAATTTTGGGTTACATGGGGGAAAAAAAAAACAAAACAAAACAAAAAAACCCCAAATCACTCGATTGGAGATGTAACATTGTAGCCTTCTGCCTACTGGATGGGCATGTACGGCCAGCTGAAGCTGCTGCCGGACAGCAGCATGTCCCTTATCAGCGTCTCGATGGGCGTCTTCCCCACCAGGCGCACGAAGAAGAGCTGCTCGATGACCGAGGAGGAGACGGTGCGCAGCGAGGGCAGGCGGAGCAGCAGCTTCCCAAACCGGTTGGGCTGGTTGGGGTACTGACTCCTCACGTACTCCTCCAGCGCGCACTGGGACTTCTCCTGGAGGCTCTCCACGTGGGCCACGTCTGACAGGCCGCAGGCGTCTGGGCCGAGAGGAAACACAAGGAGAGAAAAAAAAAAAATCAGGACAGGTGGTTTCATTTACAGAAATGCACTGATCCGATATCGATATCTGTGATTTCTGCACCATTTAAAGGAGGATTTATTGTAGTTTATATTTTTCATGTTTGATCAAAATAGTCAACCTATTGATTTTGTCAGTTTCAGTTTCTTTCATATTTATTTAACATCGGCTGTTATAGTCCTACTTGCACCGACAGGACAAATTGAAGTTGTTTTTACATGTTTGACCAATCTTGTGAAACTATTGGTGTATTTAAATGAGCTGTACTGGTGCAGAGATATTAATCACATTTGTAATTCAGTACATTTATGTTGTGTTTTAAGTCAATTCAGCACTGTTTTTTCTGTATCGGATCGGTAGCGGCCAATGCTAAATTTCAGATATCGGGATCGGTACTGGAAGTGAAAAAAGTGGATCGGTGCATCCCTGTTAAACAACAGCTAAAAGTGAAGAGAGAGTTTCCGTTTTCACCTAATTCTGCAGCTCAGAAAAGGGCAGAAATAAGTAGGATCTGTCTTTTGTGTTGTAACGTTTATTAGAGAAGAGGAATGTGGCATTCACTAGCATGCCCAGGTACACAATGAGGCGAGGAATGCTAAAGATCTTTAACTCTGCTAAAACATCCTATTACATTTCAGGGGATCAAAGCAGGTTAAAAAAATAACATAAAATAACAGCCACTGAGACGGAAAGAGCAACTCAGTCGTGGTCAGGTAACAACCTGACATGTAACAGCGAAAGGTTCAATCATCCGTGCTGTGGGTGGTGAAAAGGAGTTCATCTGTCTCCTCAGTCCAACGCTTCCTGCGATCAAAGATGACGACGGTGCTCTGCTAAAACCTCCAAAATCGTCGCAGAGGAATCCAGCAGAGCCATGTCTGGCAGAGCGGTGCTGCTGCACTGGATCAAATGTTTTGCTTCTGCAGCTTGCCGCCACTGCAGTGCTGCAGGCCGCGTGGCAGCAGGGGTTAAAGAAAGGCTACTGTGTCCCAGTTTAAGGACACGTGCTCAGATGTGCTCATGGGGACCGAAATAGACCTAGAGAGAGGAGCTTCTTTTATTTTTCACTCCGCTGCTGCTGCTGGTTCCTTTCGATCCAGCGGCTCAGTCGTTAAAAGGGGCTGCATGAGAGCTGGGAGTTTAGCTGAGCACAACCTGTTTGTGATTATCTTAATTTTTTTTTATACTTCAAAGTATTTGTGGAATTAAAAACAATATTTAAAATGTAACGGTTAAGGATCACACAAAGTAAAATGTAATTACTGGAGCCGGCTCCTGGAAAACAGTTCATCACCACTTGATTTGAGGATGCAGGATTACGTTGTTGACTGTCGGACGACACAACCTCCTTTAGGGGTTTATGAAGATATATTTTGATCGCTATGAGTTTAAATCTCATTTGGATGCTACGGAGATTCAAAGCAGCTTTTCAGAACTCTTTCATTTCCTTTCGAGTCTTGGATAAACAAATATTTAGTACACAAGGTGCTAAAGGAGTAGAAGTAAACAACACTGTAAATAACATCAGTAAAGCAAAAAAATAAATAAATAAATATTAACGCCCATGTGAGATTAAGACTTAAAATGATCCTCATTCACACTAAGTTCCTGCCAGGTTGTTCTGTAAGAATGTGGGTTTTATTACTGTGTCTCTTTTATTTTATCTTGAATGTATGTTTTTAACATGGAAGTATGTTAAAAAATCATTTCTGTCACATTTTGGACAGACAATAAAGTTTAATTTAAACAGATATCTCTTGAAGGAATATCAATTTTTAGTAGTTTACATATATTTAATTTGATTAAATAAAAAAACACTGCATGTTAAAAAATATTAATACCCTTCTAAATAATTAACATTAAAAAACTAAACTCTTCTTAACTGCTGACTGTCTTTCTGCATGTTTTGACTTTGTCTTTGATGTTGGAATGCCTCTTTACCATTACCCTAATCTTTAGCCCTTCTCCTAAAATGGGACTCCAGCACGTTTCTGTCACAATAAAAACCTTAACAGAATTTCAAATAATTACTTTAACTTACAGACGAGTAAGCGGTTAAAACTAAATTTGCCAAGTTTTACGTCTCATAAAGATCCAAGTTGCTAATCATGTTTAAAGTTTTTTTCCCCATGCTTTTTACTCGTAGCAATGTGCTGATTGTTGTTTATTTTATTCACAGTAATGGTGGTTGTGTTTAATAACTCATTTTCCTCGTTGTTCAAATGTCCAGTTTTCCATAAAATCCTTACTCCAGTCTGTACTGGAGTAAATATTCCGAATATATTTACCTGTGGTGAACAGCACGACGGCCTTGATGCAGCTGTACTCCGCTGAATCCACCTGCAGCACCTTCAGCTTCTCCACCTGCTCCTGGAAGACCCGGATGTGATCCATGAAGGCCACCACCCGGTCGGCGGACATCGGGGACGCGTGGAGGCCCGCGGCGGCCAGCAGCGGGGCGACGTGGACGGGCATGGAGCACTGGGCGGCGTTCAGCACGAACAGCTCGCTCCAGGTGAGGCGTAGGAGGGCCACCTGGTCCGGCACCTGCAGGTCCGGGAAGAACGGGATGTTCCGGGCCCACTCCACGGCGCTGAAGAGCATCCGCGCCGCCAGTTCGCAGATGTTCTCAATCCCCATGATGTTGTTGTTCTGCAGGCACTGGGAGCCGAACCGGGAGGTCGGGTAGGGTTCGGCCCGCAGCAGCAGGGAGATGTACCCGGACAAGTAGGAGTGGCACTGCAGAGGGTCCCCGTTCGTCAGCGCGAACTGTCCGTGGTAGGACTGCGTGGGTATCCTGCCCCTTTGCACGGCTGCAACGATAAGCAGCAGAGATGTCACGTCAAACTAAAACAGACTACCAATGCAGCCCAGCTGACATTTAAAGAACAGCCCGCACTTGGGGATCTTTCATAGCAACAGATGCCACTGAAAAGCAACGGGACATACACGGTCTCTTCTGTCCACTCCGGTTATTTCTACAGTCGGCAGTGGGAAGCTAAATTGCAACGAATAATAGTTTTAGACAGCTCCTGGTCAGAAATGTCACATTCAGGATTGTGACATGGAAAAAAAAATCCAGATTATTTGTAGGCCGCGACCTGCACGTAGTAGCGGGGGTTTCTGTTGGCCTTAGCGGTTATTTCAGTTTGTCTATAACAATTAAAACTGAGTCATAAACTAGCATATATTCAGCTGGAAATATTTGTCTTCGGTCTTAAATTGAGAAAACCACTTTTTGGGGTATATCTGTTTGGAATATGATCCAAATTTTAAAAAGAGGAATTTGAATTTATAATGTAAAAATAATCAAAATAGGAAAGCCTATAACTAGCAACACTATGCTACAGTAGGCCACCTCTGAGTCTGTATGACCTGCATACATTATAAATGTTGACACGGATTTTACATAAACCCACAAAATGCAGCTGTTTTATTTTTTTACTCGCTCTTTAAAGCTGAAATCTCAACAAAACTAATAAAAAACGTCAAAATTACAAAAAAATAAATTATCACAGTTTCGCTGCCGAAAATGAACTTCTTACAATGTCAAGGTTCTCTTGTTGTTTCACCCAGCTGACCGTGAAGGCAACAGGGATAGCTTATGTTAAACATGCTACAGGATGCTAGCTGGGACATTATTTCACACCCCGTCTGTTTACACTGAAATGCACAGTAGCCCACTAGCTGTGAGATAAAGATGGATAAAATATTCTAGGAACACAGGGAACGGAATAAAATGGGTTTTATCCACGCTATCAGAGCCCCACTATTTGCTTTTCACAAATGTGTTCCATTAAAGAAATTCAGCTTTCTAAAAAATATTGGACAGTAGCACCCAAAGCCAGTTAATGTAAGTCAGTGCTAGTATTTTTAAATTTTTTTGCAAGACAAAAATATATAAAACGTTATTGGTGAAATAAAGACTGAATATATATTTTAAAAATACATTTGAGACAAAATTAGACTACAACAAATGCTCCATTAAGGCTATTTACTTTTGAAAAGAATAGAAGCTAATGGCAAAATTTTTAACCAGCTATGACATAAAGACTTATAAGATATTTTAGAAAGGATCAAATAAGTTTTCTCTACAACCGGACAAATTATCACACAATATTTTTTTATCAGAAAATTCAAGTAAAAAAACAAACTAACAAAAAAAATAGCCAATACTACCTCATATTTGCCAATACTAGTAATTTTACAGGGGGGAAAAATGCATGACTTATGCATGGGTGGAATTATATTTCAGACACACAATGGGATGAATATATTCACATAACATCACAACCCAGACTAGTTCAAACAAATGCTAGGCTACACAAATGTTGGGTCAATAATATTCAAGTTTGAAAATAATACCAGCAGCCAATATTGGTATATATATTAGAAAAATATACTGACTTTGAAATAAAGGATATATTTAATAATACCAAATATTTATAGAAAAATAGGTTTAGGTTAATAGCCACTATTAGCTAACTGCCTACTAGCTAGTATTAGCAATTTTTTCAGTGACAAAAACAGAAAAACATTCTCCTGATATAAACGCTTTTTTAGAAAGGCAATGAGGAGCATAAGTAGGTTTTCTCCACTATTACTGCCCAAAGCAAATATTTTTTTTTATGTTAATAAATGTTATTCTAAACACATATTGCGTTATGCAAGTGTGCGTTTATAAGACGCGTGCGTTACGGTAAGTAGACGGATGAATAAAAGCAGAGTGGATAATGGGAAATTGAGTTTCCGTCTGTATTCTGCCGAGCTTCAAACAAAAGGAGGGCGGCAGGCCGTACCTTCCCTCCTCATGCCGACTTTGAGGCATTTCTTGAGGCGGCAGTACTGGCACTGGTTGCGGTGGTGCTGGTCCACGGGACAGTTCCTGTTGGCCCTGCAGGTGTACGTCAGGTTCCTCCTGACGCTGCGTTTGAAGAAGCTCTTACATCCCTCGCACGTGAACTGTCCGTAGTGCTTCCCGCTGGATTTGTCCCCGCAGACGATGCACTCGATCTGCTGGCTCTGCTGTTTGTCCATGGAAGAGGAGGAAGAAGAGGAGGAGGAAGAGGAGGTGCTGTTGTTGTTGTTGTTGTTCGTGGAGGAGGTGGTGGTGGAAGTGGACGCGGCGGAGGCGCCGGATAGATTGGGCGGCGGTGCTCCCTGAGCCGCTCCTGCCTGGGGTATTTCCAGAGAGGCCGCTGAGTTCATGTGTCCCGTCAGTTCACCGGGAAGGGACAGAGGTGCCACTTGGGACACCGGGGAGGAGAGAGTCCCCTGGGAGTCCCCGACGCCCTCCGTGGTTCTCCACGCTACCATAGCCATACCGACAGTCTCCAAAACTTTGCACAAGCAACTTTAATTATTTTTTTTAACCGAAATTTTTAACACACGCGATTTCAATCTCTTAAAGAAACTCCGACATTTTTTTTTTTTTTTACAAAAATTATAGTCACATTAGATGCTTTGAAACAGCCTTCATTGGATCACCGAGGTGCAACACTACTAATAATGTGAGACTAAAATAAACAGTCGTTGAAAATCCAAAAAGACCGCTTCACTCAGAGCGGTCTGATGCGCTCCAACATCCAGGAGGTAAAAAAAAAAAATCAACAGAACCGAAATCCACAGGAAAGCGCGGCGTTATTCCACAAACGGATCCCCTCCAGTCCGTGTGTCCAGCTATGATGAGCAGAATGCCTTGCGAGCGGATCTTTCAGCAGAGATGGAGTCACCGGACCAGGCTCTCCAGACGCTCCCTGCTCTCCCGATCATCCAGAAGTTACATTAAAAAGACAACGGAGGAGGAGGAGAGAGAGATATAGAAGAGAGAGAGAGAACGGAGGAGGGGGTGAGGATGAGGGGGATGAAGCGGTTCTTGATGGATGGTGATTTTGATGATGCTTTGCAGAGTGTAGGAAAGAGAGACATCCGCACGTCACCGCGGCTTGGTTACGTAGACTCAGGGAGGGGCGGAGTCATCGCGAGGAATGGCCGGCCTGGCAGCAGCTGTGCGGGGGCTTGGGATTTGCATAATACTGGGGCGTCCATATACCTTCGTCCGTCCTCCGTTTTGTCACTGTTGCGGGTGTGTTTGTGTGTGCACTTGTTCTGGCTTTTTTAGCTGCAACACCTGCTGTCAAAGCGCATCTCCTTTCTGGAGCAGACGTAGTATTTATTTATTTTTATTTTTTTAAAGGAAAGCCCATTATTTCCTAAATGAACGCAAACACTTCTGGCTATGGAGAGACTGGGCAGTCAGAAGCTCCTAACTGCAGCTGTCGGATGCCACCTAGTGTCATGAGATAATTGCACAGAGACATTAATTCACGGAAAGAGCCGAATGAACTGCTTTCACTGAAGTGAAACAGTTCAGAGCAAGTTAAAAATGGATGTAATCCTCGTTGATTGTCGCGACCATTTTTAATCTTTATAGTCATGGAGAAGGTCACCTCGGTGTAAAATGCCCTAAAAAAAAATCAGATTTTGCTGCAGTAATCTTATGGAATTTTAAAGAATTAGGACTTTTATTGGCTGTTTTTAATCAGTGTGAGAAAAAAAACTTAAGTAAAATTTTTATTTTTTTAACACCACCACTTGGGGCACATGGCTCAAGAGACATATAAAAAGAGACATACATATTTTTTTCTCACTGTCCAAAGTCAAATCTGACCAAGCACCTCTTATTTTAGGTCGGTCTTAATTAACAAAATTATTTGTATTTGCGAAATGTTAGAAAACATGGCAAGAACATTTTTTTACAGATTCTTTTTTGTAACTTTTCAGAATTCTGACATTTGGTCAGTATCAGGAATAATTGTGTTTCAAACTTTATAACTTCAGTATGAAGTTTGGTGTGATTTAACTTCAGATTGAGGGTGAAAAAAATGTATGAATATTTTTATTTGCTGTATTTAAATTTCTGGTCTCAACTGTAACAGTCATGTTTTCGAACTGTGGGGGAAAGCCAGAGCAAACACACACATGCACAGGGAAAACAAGCAACCTCCATTGAGAAAGACCCCCGGGGCGGGATTCGAACCCTTCTTGCTGGTAAGGCGACAATGCTCCCAACTGGCTAAGGTTAACAAAAATAAGATAAGGTCACCTTATTTTCATTGTTTATACTTTACTGGTACTCTAGGAACATCTAAATAGAAATCCACAACCATTTGTTTTCCAGGGTTCAAATATGATGTGACACTAAAGCCCATTTCTGTTATCCACTGCCCACTAGGCTGGAAGAGGAGTCATGCTTATCTTATCATCACACAACCTGAGTGGAAGGTAAAAACCCCCCGAAACTTCAGAGTTCACTGTTAGAGAGATGCAGAAAAGAGCTGCAGTTCACCAACCTGTCACCACGTCTCCATAACAACCAGCAGACACCGTCTATGCTAACCAGTTGGTGAACTCTACTGGGGCTTTAACTGGAACCGTATTCGTTGGTGAGAGTAGATTGGGCTTGGTAGTAACAAACATGCTAAAACGTGGGAAATCATCCCGTGCACGTTAAGTTTGATGGAGGATCTGTGACGCTTTGGTCTTGAGAAACTTGTTACAGTGCGTGGCATCATGAACTTTTTGAGATACGTTTCAATAACTATTCTGGAGGGTTCTACCAGTAAACTGAAAACGGTCACAACACAGTCATCCAAAGGGATAATGGTCCAAAACAAACAGCCAAGTCACAACAAAAATAGTTCAACTAGACACAAAATTGGCCTGTTTTTATGGTCTCCTGAGTCCTCACTTAGTCTCATCTTAAACTAAAGGTTGGATTTTCTTTTTCACTGATAGTATGTTACTTCTAGAAAAGATATAATTATTTAAAGACTTTAAAGACATCACATTTGTATGAGATGTGCCAACAGTTTTATGTTTATATATAGTCAACAACGTGTCTTCTAGTTGTTTGCGGATCAATCTGAAATTTTCTACAATCTGTGATACTTTCCACATCAGTACTACATCTCAAAGATCTTGAGGCATAAGTATGATTCACATGATTTTCTCTTCTGGTCATTCAGTATGTTCACTCTTGTGTATGGATCAGGTAGTTGTACTGGAAGAAAAGGCCTCAGAGAAGAAATCCCATCATTCAAAGATGCCGTATTGTTGTCTGGTTGTTTAGGTGAGGCCCAAAACATTTTACTTTCACAAATGGGACATTTCAGCTTTTACTATGATACTCCACTTGATATGTGAATCTATATTAGAAATTGCTTTGGGTTTATTTCAAATGTACAGGATGGAAAAGAAAGGAGAAAACAAGGAGAGAAAGAAGCTTAGAGGCAATACAAGTCAACGCCCTAGAAGTCTGCTTCTGCACCTGCAGAAAAAGATAAAGCAAACAAACCTGTATTCATATCTTTGTTATTCTTTCTCAGTTGTCAGAAACACAGTAGATGTTTGAAATTTTAATAACACAGTTGTCGGATAAATAGATGGACTGAAGAATTTTTGTATTGTAACCTACCTTATTTTCCGGACTATAAGCCGCAGATATCTCTTCTGCTCCAGGTTTTCCACAACGATGCAGCATGCAGCGGAGGGGGGGGCGGAAAACCAAAATTTGAGTCATAACAGGTCAATTCAATATCACATTTATTACGGTTGAAAAAGAAAAAGTTGCCAAGTTTAGATGTAACTGAACTGATTACGGTAATTTCCGAACGGTAACTGTAACTGTAAAAGTGCTGATCCTTCGTGTCTGCTACTAGCATGTGCTAAATGAAAATGGGCGCTTTCTTCTTCTTTAGATTTCAAAGGCAGCTTGCATCCATTATTGTTGTATTGTTGCACTACTACCATCTACTGGATCCTAATATCTTTACCTCAAATTCTTATGATCCCAGTATTATTTAAAAAAAAAACAAAAAAATCTTCTTTTTCCCCTCAATGCTATTTAACTGATCAACAACATTCTCAAATTTCAATTCCCTAAAACCTAATTCCGTTTTAAAGAGCGCTTTCTTCTTTTATTTCCAATTTTGACTTCCAATGATTCACTTCCTGCTAAAGAGCCCCCTGCTGGTTGAAGAAAAATCCACATAAAATCCGCCTTGGCCTATAAGCCGCATGGTTCAAAGCTTAGGAAAAAAGTAGTGGCTTATAGTCTGGAAAATACGGTAGTTGTTTCTCCTTTTGGAAGGGTTGTCTTATTGTTCTCCTTTGCTATTTTAAACACAAAAGCTCAGTTTAATGCCTCTGTTTGGTCACTAGATTTTGGTTGAGTTGTGAGTCCTTTTGCTTTTGGACCAAGAAGATATTGGGTTTAGGCTCAAACTATTCTCCATGCAACTTTTTCACAGTCCAAAATTTGCATGTCAAGTTAGTTGATCAGTCAGAGTTGCCCTCCTGTGTTTCTTTATGGGTCCATATCTCACCTTTTGACAACTAGAGACAGGAATGACTATCATTTAGTACAGGGCCAACTAATAAAACTGATTCTCAGAGAACCAAGACATTATTCCATTAAAGAACACACAATATGTCCAATACTTACTATACTGACAATATTATTTATTACCTCCCCTGTTTCTTTGTTGCACCCCTTTATAATGTTGGCTTTTGTTTATTTCTAACAGCGCAGCTCATTTTGTTGTTTGCTTTTTTGAGTGAAATAAAATCTTCCATTGTCCACTGAAGCATACAAATGTCATGAAGTGTGTTGGTTGAGGTGAGGAGGAGAGACGCCGAGACCCAGGTTATGAAGAGAAGATGGTGATTTAATGATGAATGTAACTCAGAATAGTCCAAGACAGGCAGCACAGCTGAATGGAAGGCTAGAGTTCACACTGGTAGCAACTTACTTAAACAGACTGAAACAACAAGCTGACGCCGACACGGGACTTCGCAGTTCTACCGTGAAGACGCTGACATCCAAACAGGAAACTTAGACAAGGACCCGACGAAGAACACAGACAACAGGTGAGATTAAATACACACGGGGTAATCAAGGGAATGAGACACATCTGGGAGACAATCAACGGGGAGGACAGGACAAAGACTCACAGGGAAACAGAATCACACAGAAAAACTCAAAACTAAACACAGAAACACGGATCATGACAACAAAGACAGTTTCAGTTAAAGCTGCAGTATGTAACTTTTATTATTATTTTTTTTACATATTTCTTAAAATTATTATTATGTCGTGAAAGTATAATTTAAGGCAGATAACCCTTGAAAAAAAAACAAACACGTCTACCCCTCGGTCAGAAACAACCAATCAGAGACAGGAGGAGGGTCTTAGCGATGTCAATCACTCTTGTGCTCAGTCCCCTCCCGCTTGTTCTTTGCTAAGAGCTACAGCTGGTTCACCACAACATAGCCTGCCATAAATGCTAAGGCTAGTTAGCTTAGCCACAGATGATGATGGATAATCAGCTTTCTTGTAACAGTATATTTTATTTTCCTCCATTAGCGAATTGAGCAGCGTACAGAAAGTTGATTGACACTGCTAAGACCCTCCTCTTTGCTCTGATTGTTGTTGTTTTTCTTTGACTGAGAGCTGACTATAATAGTAGCATTGGGAGGAAGTGAAGGAGCTTATTTTTTTTATTCTTTTTTATAAAGATTATCTGTCTCATACCATACTGTCATGATGTGGTGACAGTTTTAGTAAACATGGAAAAACATATCTTTGTAAAGGTTACATACTGCAGCTCTAAACTGTCTTAATGATCATCTCCACGTGACTCCTAAGGCTGACCATGCTGTCATATTCTTCACTGCGGCCACACAACAAGCTTCAGTGTTTTCACCTCGCTGGGTAGAGGAGAAACCCTTATTTTGTTTACTGCGGTAATAAATACCCTCTTTATCTGTTTGAGTATTATTAGCCACAGTTTTAGCAATTGAACGGTAAATACTGAAATATTTTTTGCCCTTTCGAGACTCTTTGCCAGCGGGGAAAACTGCAAGCCATGCTAATTGGAGGCAAACCGAGGGAGAGTTTGACTGGGATAGACCTGCTGTGTGTGTACCGCCAAAAAGGATGTGGCTGTTTATAGCGCGGCAGGAAGCAGTCACTGCTGGCTCACTGCTCGCAGAGTGGGAGCATTTTTCACACTAGCTTCATCTCACTTGTTTATTTTACAAATAGTAAAATAAAGCCTCAGAAGACACATTCTGTGGTTCTTAGTTTTTTTTCCTCCCAGAAGGTTCAAATTACTCATTTCTGAAAGAAAAACAAAACAAGCTGATGGGATCATGGCCAGCCATCATCTTTGGGGGAAAAAATGTTCAGAAATGTTTTTAAATTTCATCAATTTGCGATTAAACATGACCAAACAGTTCAGTAGTGAAATACTTTTGGTCTATTTTGTAATGATCTGATGTGATATATCTTATGAAAATGCTCATACCAGCTTCCTTCTCCTTGGGGAAGAGCCATGGTGTAGGAGCCAAATGGCCACAAGCGCCTATGGACCTCAGGTTGAGATGGGCAGCCATGTTTTGGTAAGTTTGGGGCTGAGCCATACTGTTTCTTTCTTTGTTAAATGGAAAATATTATTAAAAATTCACAATTTGTACATTTTTGTACTTCCATTTGGGTCTCTACAGCTTCTAGAAACAGCCCAAGTGTTATAAAAACAAACAAACAAAAGCAACACTCTGCAGTTTTTTGGTAGAGAGTTCATATGTTTGGGTGTCTGGAAAATGAGCTGTTTCAAAAGCCTCCCTATTGTTAAGTCACAATCTAGAGCACCGCATGTTACCTAGCAACCCCAGTCGAGTGTTGGTTTTACCACAGTATGTTCTGCACAATGGCTGCTGGAAAAGAAAAGTGTTTTGTTGTCGACATCATCCAGAAACTACTTACTGCACCTTTGCTGGTTGTGGAGGAGGCTCCACTTCTGCTTTTCAAAGCAGAAGTATAATTTCATATAATTGCGCATCAGTTTGTAGCCATTTTCATGTAAGAGTGTAAACATTGAGTTGGGGGAGCGTGCCCAGCAGTGACTTAATTTGAATTTAACGTGACAAGACACCCTGAAATGACTCATTCTTCTTTGTGTAAAAAAAAAAAACAAAAAAAGATATGATGAATGTTATAAACATACATTTTACAAATGGATGTCAGAATAAATGAGACATCTGCAGGACACACTTTTAAGATTTTAGTTTGTAAAACTATGTACCATTCCACTTCTCAGTTACATGTTGCCTGTGTGTCACATCAAAGTGCACAAATGTGAAACATTTCAAAGTGTATGAATACTTTTGGCACTGTAATGCTGGTAACATTATGCGCCCAGCAGACTGTGTTAGTTAGCCACCTGAATACACCGAAGGATCAGGTTTTTTTTTCCATCAATAGCTTGTTTTTACTCCCTGACGACATGGACATATCCCAAGTAGACAATGTCAGAATCCATCTGGCTCAAACTGTGAGCCAGTGGGTCAGAGAGCATGAGATATAATTTTTACAGATGGATTGACCACTACAAAGTCCAGTCCATGTAGAGAGTTGTTGGGATGTGCAGTAGAAGACTTCACCCAGGGCCAAACACTTCGTCATAAGATCTCAATGGAAAAATGAGAGAAAAAAAATCAATCAACTCTTTATGACAATACCATAGCAACTGCATCCCATAATCAAAGCATTTAGGTGTGTGTATTTTCTCACCAGCTTCAAGAAATACGCAGGAATCCAGGAGTATTCTCGGGATTTGGAGTAAACAGCGGTGTGATGTAAGCTCATTATGGTCATGAGGTTAGGAGTGGGATCTAAAAGTACACTCCAACCAGAAGATTCTGAGAGAATCCAGAATCTTCTGGCTGGAGAATCCAGAGAATCAGCAGTGTCACGATGACCCACAATGGAGGCTTTTGATGCAAACGGCAAATACTGTGGAGGAAACAAGTATTTGATACAGACGGTGTTTCAAGATTCCTCACTTACAAAGAATCGACATGTCGGTAATTTTCATCACAGTTATCTCAACTGTAAGAGGCAGAAGAAGAAAATATCCAGAAAATCACATTATGTGATGATATGTACTGCATTGCAGACCCGAAGACAGGTCATGAAAGCATGATATTTAAGGTCAGAATATTATATCAGAGAATAACAGACATTTTTAATATACAAATGTGGGCTTTAACTCCTGCTTAAAGGTTGTTAGTTTTTCTTTTCCAGAATATGTTTTAATCTGACAACATATATTCTAATTTATGACAGAACATAAAATAAAGGTAAACATGTTCAAAATTTATTCAGGCTTCTGTGGCTACTTTTCAATTACAAATGTGAGCAAAACTTTGTCGATATTCCGCTAATGTCACATTTGCAGCATTTCCATTAAAAAAGAAACGCAAATAAAGTCACACGTGAATATGTTTGTTCAAGTGATAAAGAACATGCTGCACCATAGTCCTCCTACTACTTTATTGAAAAACACCAGATCTTTTTTAAATTGGCATTATTTTCTAAATGTCAAATTGTGCAATTATATTGTAAATGGATTATATTATATATATATTGCAATGTTCTTCTTTTTGCTTCTGTTTCATAAATGGTTAATAATTAGGTAACAATTGTGTGCAGGATTTTACTTAGGTGTGTCAGAGTAAGAGGGCTGAAACATAATGTATTTCACACTTTATACCACCTATTTCACACCAATTTACCCATTTCTTTTTGAGAGTTTTGCTCTTTCTTCTCAAACCCCCAGTTGGCCGTAGGACATGGCCGATTGTACTGAGCCAGGTTCTGCTTCTGTTGGAGGTTTCTTTTTGTTAGAGGGAAGCTTTTCCTCTCTGCTGTCACTATGAACGCTCGGCATGAGAGATTGCTTTAAAGTCAAAATGTCGCTACATGCTTGTCCAGGAGGAGTGAATTGTTGCTAGTCAGAGACTTGATTAATCTGCTGGTTTCTTTCTATAGAAACTTTTTAAACTACTTTGAATAATTAAGTAAGTGTACTACTTAAGAACTAGGATCAATTGAAATGTATGATGGAACTGAAACGATTTTTTTGTAAAGGGTCTTGAGTTGTGAATAGGTGCTACATAAGTAAACTGAATTGAATTGATTAGACCAGGGGTGCCCAAGTCCAGTCCTCGAGAGCTACCATCCTGCAACTTTCAGATGCATCCCTGCTTCAACACACCTGAATCAAATGAATGGCTCGTTACCAGGCCTCTGTAGAGCTGATCCCGGTCTGTTGGAGTAAGGATACTTCTAAAAGTTGCAGGATGGTAGCTCTCGAGGACTGGACTTGGGCACCCCTGGATTAGCCAGTCATCTCAAAAGTTGATTCCATTGACTCTATAAGTGCCCAATTTGACATTTCGAAAATAAATTTGCTTAATGGAAACACCTAGTTTGGAAAAACCTACTTTTGGTCAAACGTTTTTGGCGCTAGGATGATATGTTTTTTTTGTTTGTTTGTTTGTTTTCCTTTGGCCTATCAAATTATTATATATTATTATATATTATTATAACTGCAAATTAAACTGTTTTTTCGAACCACACGAGTCACATGATCAACAACCGGATGTTGACACTAGCGCAAACCACGAAGAAGAAGGCGACAGGAAGTAGTTGCGTACATTTGTGATGGAAACAAACGCAGCTATACGCGGGCTGGTTTAATTCTTTAACGTGCCGTACTAAGAACTCACAGATCGGCTTCCTGCTGCTAACGCTGCAAGATAAACAAACAGGAACGTTTTAGGCTGTTAAGCAGGGTCAGATCCTGGTCAGGGAGCAACAATAGTTTGTCAGTTAGATTAGCTCGTCCCCATCCACTGCTTCTTCACCTGTGCCCGCTGGAGCGTCTCTCAGCCGTAATTAACCCTGGACAGGCGGCCTGTGACTCTGTCAGAGGCTTCGCGGGGCAAATTTCATGCTTGGGAGACACATCGTGCTACAGGTCAGTGTGCAATAATAACGCAACAGGAAGACCAATGGTAATCCCTGTTATGAGCTCATTCATCCTGGTGAAATGTTAGGATCCTCTCTAGGACTTGTACAAAGTCCTACTTAACCTTTGACCTCATTCAGGGTAGAACTCATTATCTGGCACAGGATTAACCCACATAGCTTAGTAAATAATCTAAATAGAAACTAAGCATTACGCGGAGACACAACCTTCCGAATGAAATTACCAGAATGTAAAAGTAATTAAGATGTATGTTTTTGAGATGCTGTCAAATACTAATTCTACATATTTTATTTCACTGTCTTTAGCTTTCTTCTCTCGCATCTACATCTGCAGTTACGTTGCAGGACATCAGCTCAGTTTCATACAAAAAACTCCATCAACAAAGTGTATCAGTGTGCTGCAAAAATACAAATTCTTAATGTATTTTTGGTCTAGTTTCTAGTGCAAATGTCTTAGTACTCTTGGAATAAGATATAGGAGCTTGTTTTAAGTCAATAATTCCTTAATAATATTGAAAGTAAAAGTGCTAGTTCAACTTGCAGATTATTTACTTATGGCAATGACCTTTTTCCAATTTATATGTGAAATAATCTGCCAGATGTACCAGTAATTTTGAACAAAAATTTAGGATTTATTGGCTCAAAACAACCTCCTATATCTTGCTAAGATACTTGCGAGTTATTTTTGTCTTACTTCAAATGTACTAAGATATTTGCACAAAAACTAAGCCAAAAATACTGTGTTAGATTTTGTGATTTAGTACTGGCTCAGCAACCTCCCAACACAAAGTGTTTTTAATGTAGTCAGTCCATTGTAATAAAATATATACATCAATATTTTCCGTTTGTATGCTAGTTGAGTTTGCATTTACATCATTTTTTTTGCGTCCTTGCATGTTTCTCTGCCCTTGTTGGTGAGCAGCGAAGCTATGACCAGTGGGCCGGTTTGGAGGATTTGGTGTCTCCAGGAGGTTTCTTTGTAACTGATCTGTTGATCTCTAGTCACCGCCGGAGGGTGATGCAGGCACGCGGTGACGTACCGGGTGTTACATTAGTTCAGACGGTTGTGTCAGGGCCGGGAGGGACAGTCTGAGGCTTGTTTAAATTGTTGTGAATGACACGGAAACTTAACGAAAACGTGAATCTGACATGGTGCTTCTCAGGGTCAGGTGGCAAACATGACTTTAACGCAGAGAGACTGCCCTTGTGCATCTGTCTGCACTGAAGGAAAAGTAATGTGAAGCAGGTTGTCTGTGCAGCGCTCTCTAAAGAGGCATTATGCATTCGAAACTCACTCCACTGTTTTTATTTAGCCCTTTTAAAGGGGAAGTATCATGTAAAGTAGATTTTTTTAAAGCTTTACATCATGTTATATTGTTAGCACCTCGTCAAAAACCCACCTGGAGTGTTGCTTCGATTCTTTTGTGCATGTTTGAGAAATCCTTTAATCTCCCATGGCAACCATTTAGCTGTGCAAAACGCATCGGTGGACCTAGCTCCACCTTCAAGATGCAGCTCCTCCTCGGAGCCTCAATTTCCAAGTAACTGCCTCATAGAAAACCCCTCCCACACCCAGCTCCTTCAAACTAGCCAGCAGCAATTAGCAAACAACTTAAAAACGTTGTGTAAGGGTTAACAGAGGAGCCATGTTGTGATGACTTCCTGAAGGCGGAGCTTCAGAAAGAGCAGGAGTTTTTAAAGACAGAGGCCCGATTTCAAGCTGCTATATTTACATAGTCAAATTTCTTTTAAGCCATATTTGGTTTACATAGCAGTTTTATAGAAACTGAAGGTAGCATAGTTAGTTGACTGTGCTATAAAATGGCACTGTGTGTCTGGGAAACATTTCAGCGATGAAATGTGGAGGTTTTGGAAGCGCCTCGCTCCGCACCACCCACTTAACACGTCCTCGCTTCGACATTTTCACAAGACGAGCACAACAAAGACTCAAAATCCTCTCCTTCAGTGCGATGGCGCTTCTGTCCCTCACACGCGGGACACAGTCCCTCATTCCCAAAAACCGTCCCGTCTGGTGATTGATTATGTATTTGTGTCTATTCACAGAGTCCAGATTCATCATTCCAATTTGTCAAGTTTCTGGAGTGCCGAGTTAATTATGTGCAGGGAAGCCAAAAAAAAAAATAAAAAGGGACACCCTCTCTTTAGGCTCATGTGAGTTTTTTTTTTCCCCACCTCTTCCTTGTTTGAAAATGAGCAGCCGAAGCTTTGCCGGGCTGCAGGAGGAGCTGCTTGGCACCATGGGTAATTAGCGTGATGAATGCCTCAGCAGAACAAATAGTGGCAGTCGGCTGTCTCGTTCATCGCGTGGCTGTGCTGTCAAAGCTCTGGGGCTGCAAGCTCATCAGGGTAATAGATGATTGTGAGGCAGGACCATTCCTTAACCAACAGCACTACTACTGAGCAGAAAACATTCCTGTAGGTGATTTTTATTTTTTATTTTTTCTTTCTTGAGAAAGAGAGAATCCAGCTGTCTTGACGGAATCTATGAGGTTATGGATGTCAAGTGTATGTTTGGAGGTTACTCATAGCTGTTGTTGCTATGCGTTAAAGAAGTTCAACATTATTCTGCATGTGTTCGTTTTTTCTTTTCTTTTTTCAATAATCCCCCCCCCTCTTCCTTTGGAGTCTTTTAGGTCTGCATATATGGTTATGCAAAAATCCTGATGGTAATCCTCTGTGGGATTCGTTTCCATGCCTGAGCTGCTGGGCTGTCCTTGCAGAAATGATGGATCACATTATTAGATTAAAGAAGAGCAGGGGAACACTAGCAGCTGGATTTGCAATTCACATCCTCTTTTGAATACGGACCTATTCTGCATGAAAAGAAACGGCATAATTGGGCCTTGTGTCACTTAGTTGGGTTTTTTCTTTCTTTGTTTTTAACAAAGTGTGGAACCTCGCAGTAAATCAGGTCAGCTGTCTGAAACACATCACAGGAGAAAAATCATACTTGAATACGCAGGGATGGAAAGCACACACCTCTTGATAAAGACCTGAAACCAAGAAACGAGATGCAAAGTATTCATACCCACCGAATTGCTTTGGAGCTTCAGTAGATTTCTACGTGTAGCTGACTTTACTGACTTAAATTAGTAGTTTAATTGATTCCAGTTTTTGGGAAATTGCTGCAACTGAGCAACCAAAGCATACTTGCAACCAAAGTATGCTTTGGTTTTTATTTGTGTTTTTTTTTATTTTGTTATAGTACTTGTTTTTAATCAAACTTAATTTTATTTCTTATTTTATCATTTAATATCAATGACGTTGTAATTATTGTGAATCACGTTGGTCAGCCGAGGTTTAGGTTGTTCTAAATGTGCTCTATGAATTGATTTGATAATTGTGCCATCGAGGTGTTCTGGGTTTTTCTGAGCAATGCTGCACAACAGTTTGTGGTGCACTCTACAAATCGAACCTTTTAACATTTAATGAAAAGTCGTTTAACATTTAACATGACTCATGTAGGGGGGGCACATCAACATGTTGGTGCTCTGGTCCAATATGACTCAAATTAATGTTCCTTAAGGAGGAAAACGAATGCTGTGTTCACACTGCAGGCGTTAATGCTCAACTCTGATGTACTTGTCAAATCCTTTTTCTTTTTTCTTTTTTGGGTGGTCGTTCACATTTCCAAATATTTCTTACTTGTATGTGATCTCCTGTGTGAATGGCAAACAGCCTAAAAGTGTCCTTCATGCACAGTAGAGGACACAGTAACATCACATGTACCAAGCATGCTCAGTGCTTGCTGAAGTAAACATAGATGCTAATGATGGAGCGTATCCACCATAAAGTCATTGTCCAACTGGAGCCAGCACATCAACAACTTTATCCACGTTGATGTGGATCCGCAGTGGTTGTAGTTTTTCTTTCCACTTCCACGTATCAGGATGCAGAATAGTGACGCTTGACGTCACTAATACATTCTGTATTACCTAAGAATGAGGTAATACATAGATTTTATTGTCACTTTTGTCGTTTTCACAATAGTATAGTAGTATTGTGATAAAACTTTAGGTCCATATCGCCCAATCCTACCCTTCGTCCAGTTTTTTTGAGAGTGAGATGTTTTGAAAAGCGGAATGGGGAAGAGTTTAGAAACAAAACCAGATAGAGACATACCCCCAAAGACCAGCAGCTGTCATTTTTCATGCACATTTTTCAGATTTTTATTTGGTAAGGAATGTAGAAACCATCTATCATTTTCTTAAATTTGTGGTTGTAATGTGGTGAAATGTGGAAAACCTCAAGGGGTGTGAATACTTTTGCAATGCATTGTGCGATGGTTTGATCCTGGAATGAGTCGAAGGCAGAGGCAGGTCCTCCAATTCTGGACTTATTCCTCTTCCTTGACATTGAGTCAAAATGCTGCATGTATGTATGGAGGAAGTCTGATCTGTGTCAACCAGATTACAATTTCTGGAGAATTTGGCAGGCAACCTTTAGTGATATTTAAATTACACACACATACATAGTTGTAGAGAAAGTGGCTCTGATAGAAGCCAGACTGAAGTTTGACAGAGCATGAGAGACAGGCAAGGTTGTCCAAAGGTTACTTCTGGGTTCAGAAGGTGAGACTTTTGGGGATGTGAACACATCAGTCCAGCGGAGTCGTCGGGTCAATGTGAAGACAAGTGGAAGACACATTTCTCTGTCAGCGTGCAGAAAGCCCGCACGGGTTAAGGCTTTTGTCGTGAAGTCCCAAGTCATTGAGTCAATAGCCAAGGAACATGACACAACCTCTAACAGTCACTCGGCATCAAGCGGAACAGGGAATGGCATGCTTTCCATTTCACTGCACTGTGGCCCCGGCGAGACCCCGTCTGCACTTGAGAAACAGGAGAGCTCTCATGCCAGGCGCTCGCATAAAAGCGATGCCTCGACTTGGCCTCGAACACGTAGCCGTCGCCCCCGCCCCCCCTCCACCCTCACCCTAAAGCAGGGGCACACGATGACTCACCGGTCAATCCATAACCTTAGCTATTATCTCCACTGGCTGGTGTGGCACAGTGGGGAGGCCGCAGATAACCAGAGGGCTTGGATGGGAGGAAATTAGATCATGGCAAAGCGCAGGCACATTTCGATTGGGCTGATGTCAGGAGTTGTCATCGTCCATCAGTGTGGGGGAAAAAATGCTGCCTTTTCTTCTGTCTAACCCATGACCTGACCAAATAAAAAGCTTTTTGTGACAAGAATACAACTTCATGTACAGTTGAAACCAGGTATTTTCATACACTGTTGTTGGGAATTTGCCTCTTACAAAACAGCTTTAGAGCTGTGTGCTATTGGAACAAGACTAATTATCAGCAATTATTAATAAACCTGGACACACATGTATTTGTCAGGGAAACACCTGGAAACTAGGAACTAATTACAACAACTATCAGTCTTGAATGTCATTTGACCTGTATGTGGTCGGTATATAATGAGGTGACAGTCTACTGTTAAATATGTTTCTATACATGAAGTATAATTTCAGTGACCTTTCCACCCGCAGCTGTCACTGAATGTTAACAAAAATGATTACAAACCATTCCTTTTTATAAAGTACATTGTATTTTCCAGGCAAATATTGTCATTTTATAGCACAATCAAGTAACTACAGTATATTACCTTCAGTTGTTATAAAAATTTGTGTATATATCAAATATGACTAAGAAGAACTTTTATTTGGTAATGTAACGTCTTGAATTTGGGCCTCTGTCTCTTTAAGATTCTCTTACTCTTTATAGCTAAATGTAAAGTTTGTGGCATTGACATTTTGTTTTATTTTCATTTTTTTCACCAAGTGTTTAGTTGAACAACACCATTTTGTCTTTATGCTATGGGTTGATTATTAGAGTAACACATGAGGAGTTCTGGTTACTACCTCCTTGTTTCTAAGAAAGCTGTTTGAGCGAGGGTTAGTCAGAGAGTGAATCAGCTTGTGTGAGCTCTATGTGCTGCGGTGCTATTAAAGATGAAATTCCTCTGACTCTGTTGGAGGAATCCAAGTGAAATGGAGAAAGCCCAGACTGAGCTGTGAAGTGAAATTTGAATCAAGTGGAAAAGCGTGGGAAGGTAATGGCCTTTCAGCAGAATGCTCGGTGATTAACAGCCAGATTACTCTGGTCATTGTTGGACCTTCTCCTCCATCTTCTCCCTCAGTGTACCGACATGATTCCTACTCTGCCTGCACTCAGTATTGTTTCAAGCACTGTAGCCATGATAGGTTTTTACTGTGCCAAGGGTCAATACCACCATCACTTTCATAGACACCCGTCTTTTCACTCTGATTGATCCAGGTATGACCTCCACTTGACATATCCTGCTGGGGACAGACACCCGAAACACAAACCGAGCTATAAAGCCCTTTAATAAAGACTTCTATGGTCAGGGAAAAGAATGGCAGCAAGGACTGCAGACCAAGTGTCCTTGGGCAAGTTCACTTCACCCGCCTTACCTGCTGTGGGGGTCAGAGGGCCTTGTGGCACCGGAGCACTGCAGCCTCACCTCTGTCAGACCGCCCCAGGACAGCTGTGGCTACTCTCCTGTAGTGAGTGTGTGTGAATGGGTGAATAACTGAATGTAGTGTGAAGCGCATAGGGGTTCCACTGAACTTGATAGAGCGCTATACAAATACATGCCATTTACCATTTTCTGTGCTGCTAGGGACAGACACAAACAGAGCTATAATGTTCTTTAATAAAGACTTCTTGAACAGTAGCAAGACGTGAAGGCCAAGTGTCTGTTACTAGTTCTGATGACCAATCATGTTTGTCACCCCCACATAATTCAACCGCACTTTATAAGCTGGCTGAAAACATTACCCCAGAACTATTACTAGTGACTGTTTAGATAACCTGGAGATACTTCCTAGTGCTGTTAGAATGGATAACAAATTATTCACTCATCTAGTTCAGGAAATTAAAAGTGTCACATACCCATTATCCTATCCTACCCTACTGTAGCTGTCTGATCCTTTCTGCTCTCCTACTAAGTGCTTTTGGATCTGAGACGAGGCATTTTTAAAGTAGAAAATCACATTACCGTAACTCTTTTACCTACCATAGAGGCAGCTTATTTTCACTTTAATGCTTGATGTGATAAATGACAGCATGTAATAACCTGACCTGGGTCACAGATGATTGCGTTAGCTAAAGTTGAGCTCGCTGTTGAAGTACTTGATCTTAAAACTGACTGCACACCTGTTTTAGAGCCCTGTCCACCAAGTTATCATGGTCTGTTAGCAGCAAACATGTTTGCACTGGGACAGGCAGGGTTGACATATGTCAGAGTAATGAATCCAACTACAGCTGACATCCAAGTGCCTTCTGACACCAGACTATGTGATTTTCATCCCCCTAGGGTAAGTTAGTGATAGATTACTATTATGTAGTGAAGACTCCTGTAGCAGCAGTTGAAACAACAGCTATTCCTCCTCCTACACCAGGCTTACCTGACGTTGATCTTCACCACTCAGGACTCGGCGATGACCAATGCGGACAACTTGAAGCACTATTACTAACTTGCAGTGACATGTTCAGTGTCCACGACTAAGACTATGGACGCACAGATGTGGTCAGACATTGTCTTCAGACAGATGAGGCTCCTCCCATCAAGCAAAGAGCATACAGACCTTCACTCAACATCTGAGCAGACATAGACAGGAAGGTGCAGCAGATATCATTGAGGAGAGCTGTAGCCCATAGTCTTCCTCTATTGTTTTTGTGAGAAAGAAAGATGGAAGCTGCTTTTAAAAACAAATTTTTTCCACCCCTTCCAAAAAGGCTTACAGCTGCCTATTTTAATAGTTCATACACCAGGTATACCTTGATGTGTATTAATGCGCACAGTCGAAACTGTCTTAGCACTACTGCAGAAGCTGATTCACTCTTTCTTATTTCCACTCTTGCGGTGCACAGCCTGTCAACATCAAGGAAAATAAATGCTGTTCCTGGATTGTGTACTTTGCAAATGTCAGTCAATACTATGTCAAGTAGCATTGCACCCAAATACTTCAGCTTCCATACCTGCATTTTGTTTAGAATTTTTTAGATATGCTTTATGAGAAACTTACAAATAGGTGGATTTTGTGGATTTTGTGTTTTTAGTTACATTTCACAGAAAACGTGCAAATAGGTCAGTCTATGAATACTGAACTGTGACTAGGCAGTGGTCCACTGTAGTGTTAAAACTGTGGACCTGCTGTATTGCACATCAGGTCTGCTTACTGGTTACCTGTCTACTGGTTTATCAGACAATTTCTAGGATGCAGCTTAAAACTCTGGTGCCAACAAAGAATACCTGAAGCCTCAGAATGACCATAAAGGTGATTTACCCTGACGAACCTGGTCACCTTGTTCTTTTGGATGACTCTGCACAACAGATTTAACAAGCTCGCTTCAAGATGGAAGAGTCCCTTCAAGGTCTGCTGATGAACCAGAAATGGCAAGAGCTGTGGTGTCACATGTGAATAAGTGACTCAAGAAACACACACTCATGTATATGGATTGTGCACCATAACAGGCTTACACATTTACACTGGACATTATCATCCATGCCTAACAACTTCCAGACACTCCCTGTTTTATTCTAGTCATGCCTATCATTAGTGCCTCCATTAGGGTTTCACAGTTTTGCAAGAAGCCTTGCCTATTCTCTCTCCTACTCCTCCTCACACGCACAGGCTGCAATCTTATCCTTTTCTATACTGTACTATACTCCCCCCAACCATCTAATTTCTTCCTTCCTCAGGGTTGTACCACTAAGACGTTTGACCTCCCACAGTGGAAGCTAGGTTTGGTGCCCAATTAAATTCAGAGACTTTGCTACGTGAAAGTCCTTAATTAGGCTTTGGGGACATTCTCTGATGTCACATTATTGGAACATGTTGTGGAACATGTCTTTCACTGTTTACAGATCAATATCTATGTTGTAGCACTGGATTCCAATCTTAGTGCATGTACACCAGTGTACGTTATTTTAATATCTTTCATATTTGCAGGTTTAAATGCCGCAACACAGCTTTCACTTGTGATTGTCTTCATACCTTTCTTTTTTTCTCATTCGAGGATAGAATTTTTTACAATTATTTTTATTACTTCTGTGGAGGTGAAAGAAGGAAACCTTGTTACTAAACCTGCTTAATATGGGATTTAAATGACATGTTCACTGTTCTTTATGTGATTATTAGAGCCTGGTCTTTAGGGGCTCTGATCCAAAAATGTAAAAATAGAAAAACAATTCATCCAGGCTTTTATGTCTTCAAGACACATCATTAGTCTACCTAACTGAGTGGATTCTTCAGGATTTACAGATGAACAAATATCAGCATATCTTCAGCAGAACAACACACACACACACACACACACACACACACACACACACACACACACACATATATATATATATATATATATATATGTATCAGTTTATCTCTACTTTGTTAAAAAAATAATCAAGCCAAAACTCCTCAAAATTGAAAACAAAAATAGCATATTTAATATATTTACAATAAACATACAATCATGGTTTCATCTCCAAGAAATACACAAAACTTAAAGCCTTTTAATACAAACTCATAAGACTTAAAGAAAAATATCTTCAGAAGCAAAAGGGCACATTTCAAACTCTTAAGAGCGTCTTTGAAAATAGAGGTTATAATATTTCGTTTCAGTGTCCCTTTCCTTCATAAAGGTCTCCTGCAGAAGAGCCTGAAATTCATACACTGAATACCATCCACAATATAAGCTTATATATCATTCTAAACCATCACTAACACCCGTTAGCACTAGGTTTCACTTAAAGGCAACATGCTAAGGCTCAAACCAAAGGATACTATGAATATATGAAGAGTTTTCTGACTGCTAGAGTCGATCCGAATTTTTATTATGGCCATATTTACAGAACATATAATCCTTCTTTTTCTAAAATATCTCGCAAAACACTATAAGTTTAACACTTTTGCAGGAGGTGTTGTGTTTGGACAGTAAACTCTTCATATGTTGATAATCCGTTCATTAATAAAGTTCCTCTATTAAAGTCAATCATAACGCAAGGCCATCAAAGAAGGAATAATGAGAAAATATAATTTAAGAAAAACATATAGGCTCTCAAGTTAGTTTCTCATCACAAGGCAAAAAACATTTCAAGCACATTTAGGTGCGAAAAGAAACAGTCCTATTGCCACGGGTGAAAACACGGTCAAGCAAGTGTTGCCTCACTTGCCAACTCGTTGGACACACCTACAATATGTTCTTGTTTTTTCTTTTGTTGTTGCTTTTTTTTTTTTGTCGCAAATGTTACAGTGCACAGGTTGATATGGCCACAACTGGCTCTCGTCAGCAGGGAGCCCGACACGAGGGCGCAGTTGGAAGGATGCAATCTGTGACGTTTGGCTGTTTTTTCTGCTCTCTGCAGTATTAATCATACAACGCCAAGCTGTGGCTCAACATTAGAGACTCTTAGTACAAGCAATGTGTTGTTCTCATAAGGACTAAAGCAACACAAATTTTGTCAATTTTGCCACAGATAGAAAGACATTAATCTATATTAGACGAGACCTTTACTAGTAGAAAAGTCCTACATATGAACAGTGACTACATCTTAAATATTACTGTTCTCTAGATCAATATACAACAGCTTTATAATCTTTTGGGAACACTTATGCATGATATGGTTAAAATAAACCGAGGTCATCACAGAGAGGCTACAAAACGCTGAAGGAACTGCTCCGCACCGCAGCGCGTTAAGACTATATTCTCCTCAGGACGTCACACAACACTTCTATGGTGTCACTTTTGGCACTTGTATGGACAGTAGAGTTAGTACAATGACAGACTGGATGATACCAATGTCCAAGACAAAGCCACCGTCAGAGGTTGTTGTCAGTAAGAAACCCACAAACTTTCCCTTTCAGTAAGTAGTCTGATTTTTAACATTAAAGCCAGTTGTCCTGAAGCTCCGACTGGACGTCTGTGTTACCACCTAATATTATGTAGTCAGATTTTGAGGCAATATCTGATTAAAAAAAAAGCAGTTTTTAAGTATATCACACCCACAATTCAAAGCAAAATCACAATTTTAGGTCCATTGAGGGTTGATTTCCAACATAGAGCTATATTCATTATATTAAAGCTATCCCACATCACTTTTAATTTATATAATTATCTGTTTCTGATGCTACAGAAGCATCAATATAGTACTTAAATCCTCTGCTATCTAAATACTTTATTAAAGTAGGTACAAATGATCTTCAACGGGTTGTGTGCTTCGAAAATAACCGGCAAAAATAGTCTTTGAAACACAATATGTGGCATAATTCCCCATAAATCGGATTAACAGAAAGCAAAAGTGGACTTTTGCGAGTTCAAAGATGAATTAATAATCTTTGGGATTGTCCTTACATGCCTTTTTTAAAAAAAAACAAAAAAAAAAAAACCTTTATTCTAATTAGAAAACTAGACACATTTGGAGCACAAGTCAAAGCAGCTACCACGGCTCCATGCTGGCAGGCTCAACAAAAGTTACCTGCCAGCACCCTTAGACCTAACGCATACCGCCTTTTGTTCTCTCTTCATTTTCTTCATCTAATTGGCGGTTGGCAAACAACTAAACCCTTGTTCACTCGACCACAAATCCTATTCCTATAGCTAAAAAAGAGTTAGCTAGCTAACAGCTACCCAGTCACACTAGCCACTCGTCGTTTTCTAATTTTCGGGTTAGCTAAACTGCTTCTGTTTCCAGTATTCAACTTGAGTTCCCTACCACATCACACATATTTAAACAGAATTGGGAACAGTAGAGAATTTTTGATGCAAAACAAACATAATACTGAAGTGGCTGGAAAGTGGCACTATACTGTGCTGAACTGTGTACAGTACAGTGCTGGCTATATTTATTGGGACTAATGAGAAAGGTGCGTAAAAGCCAGTGGGCCTGTTTCTCCAAAGATAATCAAATCCTTGGTAAAGTGCGGGGCATCATAAACTCTTTGAAATCCCAGCAATTTCTGAATGAATGTCTATTAGCCCTTCTCTGCTGAATGTCCAGCAGAGAAGTGAAAACATTTGGCCAAATCAACAGAGAAACATAAAAACAAAACCTTCGTCCACGGCCACCGCAGTCCCCAGAGAACTTAGCGGTGGTGCAGTAATTGTTGAAAATAAAAGGCTGATTTTGTTTTAAAGTTTCACACGCAGTTACCGGGGGTTTCAATAAATATAATGTATGCAAGACATCTCTTTAGATCAGTTTTAAAAACAAAACATTTAAATCACACACACACACACACACACACCCACAAAAAAAAAACAACACTTCGATCACTTAAGTGATTATGACTCGGCATAGTTAGAATATAAAAAAATGGCAACATCGCAATGCATTATGCATCATAAAGCTCTTTCACAGTCCAAAACACAGTTTGGAGGACTCTTATGTTTAATATACTGTATGTTCAGCTGAGGAGCTGCCGCCAAAAGAATTGTAAAACTCGGTGACTTTATACTGAATGTTTGTCTTCATGTTTAAATGCATGCGTTACCAGCATGCGTTTGACTGTAGCAATCTCTGGCATAATGCTAACAGCCGTTTTTCCTGCGACTCAAAAGGTCTCGTTGCGTTGCTCTCGCGTTCAACTCGTTTTCCCATAACGTGAAAGAAACATATTCACAAAGTCTCTTGCTTGTTGTGTTATTTATGTTTTTTTTTTTTTTTTTTTTTTTAAATCCATGCATGACTGCTGCAGGGCACATCCCCACAAGTAGGATTAGACCACTCAGTTAATCTGCATGTCTTTGTCAGTCCTGATAGAATTATGTTGTTGGTTTAGCTGAATCAGGTATTTCTTTTTTACGCTATAAAGATAGTTACGTAACATTTGTATTTATAAGTGCATGTTTAAAGTTTTTTTTTTATTTATTTTTTCTTGTAATCTGTATGCTTTCTGTTGAAGTTTAAGGGAAGAGCTCACTGTTCAGGAAAATTGGTCTGGTCCAGCATGTACCAAGGCGTTATCACAGGATGTAATTATTTATTACTTGTTTTTGGTTCACATTCATGTGTTTTAGGTATGTCTGAAAATTCAGTAAATAAAATTGGTTGAGTAGCCTTCACCCCCCCTTTAGATATCTGATAAATTTTTAGAGAATATAAAACATTTGAATAATAAATCCCTTGAGGTGGCTGCTGGCGCAAAAACAAGAAGATACATGTTTTAGTATTCATTTCTTTTAAATATTTTCTTTTGATTTAATACCTAAAATAAGGTTTGTTTGTTTGTTTGTTTGTTTGTTTGTTTGTTTTTTCAACATAAGGAATAAACTGAGTATGAGTTTTGGAGAGTATTAACAAATGTTAGTTTTAAAAATCCTTCTGGTTTGGTTTCCAAGTAGTTCAGGCTTAAAAACTGTAAATTTTTCATCTCTAATCTCACCTGAGAAACGCTCAACTGGTTTTTACTCGGATCTAAAAAGTAGGCATGACCCTAATATAAATCAACAGTGCTGGTCAGAAATTTACATACATTAATCACTGTCAAGAAAGTCCTATTCATTTTGGGGGGGGAGGGGGGTTAAGTCTCCTGTGTCATGGTAGAATTATCGTAACACTACGATGTGGGGTAAATACGTGTTATCTTACATTATTTTATACAGTTATTTTAAATATTTGGATCTGTATGCACAATAACACACACAGGCTTGATATTTGACCATTCTGCTCATCAAAGATAGTGGAACTCATTGAAATATGTTGGTTTCTTGCCACAGAACAGACTTCAGAAAATAGTTTTTAAATTTTCAATATGGCTGAGGTCAGAGCCGTTCCATAAACTTAAAGTCAGCCTTCGTATTTCAAACCAAAATTAGTTTGGATGTGCTTTCAGTTTATCTAAAACCATGTCACCAACACTGATGCCTTCAAACTTGACTGAAATTTGCAGCTGCCCACTGGGATAGATCAAAGAAAGTTGGTGTGCTAATTGTATTAGCATAATGCTATGCTAATCTATCAATTCTTGTAGAAAGAGTGGTCAAATATGCTGGCATAGTTATGCCAGAAGTGTTTTTATGACTACAAAAGAATGTAGGTTTTGGTGTTACGCATATCAAAAAACTCAACGTTAACTTTCATGACAACGAGGAGTGAATGTGAACCTCTGACCAGCACCATACTTTTGGTTTCCAACACTGTTACATTTTATTTGACCCTTAATTACTTTCAGACTGAATGGTGAAAAAAATACCACAAATGACTAAATGCGTTACTAAGTCAGTTTGTGATTTTGAATGTTTTTTCTTTCCTTTTTTTTGGAAGTCCCGTTACTGTTTTTAACAGATCTAATGTTTTGGATGAACAATGCTCTACATGTTGCACAACACCAAGAGAGAGAGAGAGAGACTGTACATCAGATCAGATGCACACTAGCGGATCCTGCTGGCCTCGTGTAAATTGCCACTATAAAACCGACTCCATGTTGTCACTCGTCTCCTGGTCCTCCAGGTTGTATATAAACTTTGTCCTGTTACTTGGGTTCTGGGTAATCTCTTTACCCAAATTGTCCAGAGTCACATTGGAGGCGAAAAGTTCAGTGGGCGTGAGGTAGCCCTCGTTGTTCTTGATGTACCTCCTATAGTTGCTTTTCAAGCACTGCCACGTGGTGGCGTACAGGAGGAACGCCGAGGACTTGAGCACGATGGCGATGCTGACGTACAGATGCCTGTAGGCCACGTTGTCGTACAGCATGCAGGCGCCCTTCTCGCCGCAGACCGAGCTCCAGGACAGACAGGTGGAGTCGATGCCCATACCAAAGATCAGAGGGGGAGGGATGAAGCCTGGAGCAGGAGGGAAGGGGGGTTGTGGACAGACAGCAGGTCAAAAGGCCAGTATGAGCACAGGTTTGAGCTCACGTTCCAGCTGGGTCTGAGCTGACAGACTGATGAAATGCTTAAGGTAGGCGACAAACCTCTCTGACATGTTAGCCTACAGCAGGGGGGACTTGCAACAGAAATTGAAGCCAAACAACAGTGGGCGTGTTTTGACACATTTAAAGTGAATAAATATGGATTCCTCTTACCTATCAGCCTCAAGAGGAGGAAGAGAACTCCAAGAGCATATGATTTAAGCTCAGGGCTTACAGTTCTGAGAAGAAAAACAAGAACAACACAAAAGGGAAACAGATTAATGTACAAAAGTGATCTCCATAAGGAAGTGCTTGATCCAAAGTTGCATCAAGTTAACTGTTAACTGTTAGCTGTAGCACTGTCACAAAACAAAACAGTCGCTAGCGGCTGGACTCTTCTGTTAACCTGTGGCTGTCAGGGCCTGGTTAGCATAGCAGTGTATTGTCAGTGTCACTCATAGTCCAAAAAAAATGCTTCTTATGTTAGATGGTCGCTATGTGTCCTTGACACCCCACTCAGTTTACTTTGGTTATCGTAATGAAATGAGCGTTTAATTTCATTTCAGTATCAGGATCAATATATGATCAAGGAACTACTGAGAAACTGATTCAAACAGAAACTTGAGCCCCATGCTGCTGCCAGAGAGAAATTGTTTCAAAATGTAAAAACTAAACTTCACCAGTGGTGGTATTGACTTGGCTAATGTAAAAAGACTAATCACTAGCTGATATACTTTTGTATTAATTATATTCCAGAGAAAGAGAGACTCTGTATTCTCCTCTCTCTGAGGTGTTTAAGCACACGTCTAGCCCCCAAAATGTTTCACTTCTTTACAAGAAAGATGATTTGTATGTAGGAAAAACCATCTATTACTGTTATTAAGCTAATGTTTTTTGTTTTTTTTAATCCTTGTGCGTGTGAGGAGTGAGACAACTGATACAAGTGATATGGGTGTGGGGTCGGTTGGACCCCATTTATAAACACAAGGATTAAACACTATAGCAGACATGCTAGGAAGCTCGAATGGGTTGGGTGGGCTAGCTAACAGAGCCAATAAGCTAATTAGCTGGCTGAAATTAGCTTCTTAGGCTACCAGTGTGCCGTTTTAGACACCAGAAAAGCATAGAGCAGTAATATTCTTCACACTAGGCATCTCTACTTAAAAACGTCTGCTAAATTCAGCAGGTGGTTGTTCCATATTTACAGTAGTCTTCCAGCACTCTGTACATGCGCTAGAATATATCTGCAGCTAGCTGACATAAAGTGATACATGATTCTCATTTTAAAAAGTCTGACTACTGTTCATCAGAATCAAATTAACAATAAACAAATGTCTTAGAAATAATTAAAATTGTTGTAGTCAATTATGCAAGAGAAAAGCAGGCCAAGCCTTCATGGACACCATATTCCCAGATACAAACAATCCCCAAATAAAAATCTTTAGACAAGTGGTATGTGTTATTTTTGGTACTTTGATCATTCTCATGAATGTGTGACATAATATTCCCCCTTGTGTCTATATTCCTATCTATGACACCTATTCTGATGATTCACTCGTACAACGTTCCTTTCAGGATGCTCCAACTCACATCATCCCCTCTGCCAGCTCCTAATGTTCCTGGCTCCCTCTTGTGGGCTAACTGAGACAGTACCTGATAAGGATGATGACGGAGGGCGTCTGGGCCATGGCTCCGATCATGCTGCATACACAGATGACACACAGGAAGGTGAGGAACGCATGCTGACAGCGGGGGCTAGAGCACTTCCCTGGTGAGGCCTCGTTCTCACCGCCAATGCTGGGTATGCACCCACAGCTGCTCAGGTTCTGACGCAAAGACAAGAACCAGACGGTGAGCGTTTCTCTTTCCTCGCTGTCCAGGAAAGTCTTTTTTGTCTCCACTTACTGGTTTGGTGCAGCCAGCGAAGCAGGCTGAGATGTAGGTGACTCCGTTGGAGCCACAGACGGGACTCACTGAGGCGGTGTAGCAGTTGCAGTTACTGTTGCAGCCTGACTCAGGTTGCTTCTTCGACTGCAGCGTCCTACAGAGGCAGAGAAAAAGTGTATCAGTGATTACACGTCAAGAAACTTAACACAGTAACCAATTATGAAACAACCAATAAACATGACATTTTGTCATTTGCCTTCATCAAGCAAATATGTATCAAACATTGATTAATGTTCCAGTTATTCATTTATTATTAATCAAAGGGAGCTCTAAACAAGTGGGGGTTGTGAGTCTCTCACATCTTAGTAACTTAATGATCTTACTCATTGTTGTAGGCCACCGTAACCCCAGCAACAGGCCCCGTGTCACAGCCCAAGAAGAGGAAAGAGACGTAGCAGGCCGTGGACACCAGGTTGACCAGCATGGCCATGCGGACCGCTCCGAGAGCCGAGAGGTTCAGCTTCTTAACCAGGAGCCCCCCAAGGAAGATACCCAGACAGGCACAGGGGATGGCGGTCATACCTGGAGAAGCAGAAGATGTCGACTGAATCATTTCCTTCCACGCAGAGGTTTCTACACAGATACTGCTGTTAATGTTTACAAGTTTTACAAATTGATTATTAATCCATTAATTTATCTTCTTTCTAAACATTTATCCTTTTCTACCCTGTTGACAGTCTTATGAGTTATGAAATATTTATGTTTTTATGTTAACAATCTTAATATAAATATAACTTATATAAAATGTAAGTGTTTAGTATGCAAATTAGGTGATTCAAGCATAATTAGACATATTTCATATTTGTGGTCAGACATTTCTGACCACTAGAGGACAGTAAAGTTATTCCAATATGACGCCTGGTATGTGTTGAAAATGCATCAACCGTCACTGGTGGTATGCATGTGCCACCTTGGCCATGTGGTGCTTGAGACGAATTCAAACAATAGTCTACAAGAGATTAACCTAATCCATTTGGACCGGATGGATTTCTGTTTGTATTACCCTCCTTAATAATTTAAAGGTAAAACAATCACTAGCCCAACATTGAGTCAGGAAAATGGTCACAGTACCTAGCAGCTGATTAGCTGAGGAAGTGGTGAGGTTGAACTGCTGCTCCAGGTATTTCCCAAGGAAAGCAGCAAAACCAGCAACCACAGCTATCTCCATGCAGGCGGCCAGCGTGATGCAGCTGAACACCGGGTTGGACAGAAGATGTCTGGTTACCCGGGGGATCACTGGAAGGAGAAAAGGAAAGAAAGATCCAAGTATAAAAGTATTCTTGCCTTTACTCAATCTCCTCCTACTGTATCTTCTCACCTCTCAGATGCTCCCAGACCGAGAGTCCGCTGTTCATGTCGAAGCCACGAAACTCTCCGTTGGATTTAGAGTCCTGGCTCTCCAGGCTCAAGGAGGTGGGCAGCATGGCCTGCTCACTCTCCCCTCGAGCGTCCATGTCCTGCTCGTCCAGCGCCTGGGGGAAGCCGAACATGAAGAGGGCCGACAGGAAGAGTAAGGCACTGCAGAGGAGGAAGCCGCCCCACCACGCCCCGATCCAGCGAGGGTCATCCGGGGTGATGTCCAGCTTACCTGGGCAAGAAAGGTAGGAGAAAAAATTACAAGGATCTTTATTAAAAGCTTAGGAAACAAGTGACTTCAATCTGTGCTAACCCCACTGAGATCATGTCATCACTTCTTAAAAATCACATGGATTCAAATAAAGATGAAAAAAGCTGCTGCACAGATCTACTTTAACCTTTCTTTTAGCTAACGGTTTGAATAGTTCAAATTGCAAATAATCCACTAATACCATCTGATTCTGGCATGTAATGATGTTGCTTGATCTGAGCTAATTTCTCATGATTTTTCATTTTTAACAGTTGATATGGTTGTCTCTTCACATGCCTGATTTAAATTGTACATGTCAGTCAATGATCAGTATGGAGAGCTAAGACCTTTAGAATAACAAGCTGTCAGTGGTGTTCCCCAGGACTCTTTGGCCTCCTAATTTTTCTGCCTTTTGAGGACACTTTTATGAAACACACCATACATTTTCATACTTTGCTGTTAAATGGAAGGTGTTAGAAATGATTGAAAATGTGTGTTTGATGGGACAACAAAATGTAAGTTTTTTTTCCAACAATTGTGTTGATTTTACAGAAGTTTTTTTCATTTGGCAAAGTATGTGGATAGTTCAGCTATTTACAGTGTGTTGTGAAACATGGCTCGGTTTTCAAAGTTGCAGCTAAACAACTGCTTAATGGAACCAGAGTGGCTCAATGTTTTAAACGGTCTTTTATTTTAAGCTCAATGCCAGGAAGACTCCTACATTTCTACTGGTTTATTCCTGAGAAAATGACTAGAAAGAAGTAAAATAAAGTGAATTTGAATGGAAGAAATAAAAAACAAAAGTAATTTGTAGAGCTCACTCTGAGCTTTTACAACAAATTACTATTTGTTGTAAAAGCGTTTCCATCTATTTGTTCTGGAAGTTTTGCGATGTTAACAAAATGGCTACTTACTGGTGTCGATGAAAACAGCATCAACGTAGACTTTGGTACAGATGGAACCTAGGATGAAGCCACAAGCTGGGCCGAAAACTAGCGTTGAAAATAATATACCTGCAAATAAAAACAAAAACAAAAAAAGAAAAGGACAAATGAATATCAAATATTAGATTAAATATTACCTAAGTTAGAAGAGACAAAAGCGAAAGCTGAATTTCACTGCTACACCATGACAGATGAGGTGAAACAGCTCATTCACCTCATCTGCCAGCAGAGGGCAGCATTGCATTAAGGCCAGCTGCTTTAAAAGGAACCTGATGCAGACCACTTCTTCTTTGTCCAGTTCCAAAATTTATACCCCCCAAGGGCACAGTAATGCACAGTCAACACGTTGCACAGACCTATTGATCTAAGACGAGATAATGCAGTGGCATTAGGACTGATCAAGCAGGAAATGGCTTCTTTGCGTATGAGTACACTCATGCAGCAGCCGCCTCACTTTGGCGCTGGGGCTAAGAGCTTTCCAAGAGGAATCAGACCAGGCAAAATTGTGTTTGTGTTTGGAGCAATTAATATGTTACAGTGAATGGGAATGGTTAAGTGCAACAAGAGGAAGTGATGGGCTGTCTGCTAATAATGAGCCTGAAGCAGAAAAAGTGCTGTTTACTCCTGCTACAACAAATCGACCATTAAACCCTTCTAGAAATGATTTTATGATCACTCTTATATCTATTATCAGGGATTATTTTTTTATAGAGGTCGGAATCTACTGAAAAATCTAAGAAAAAAAAACCGCCTCAAAGTTATTAAAAGTTAGTTACCACTTTCAAAGTTATTCACACACATTTTGTCTGTCTTAAAACACAAAACTTAATCTAAAGAAGGGAAACTCCAGCACTTCAACTTGATAGATTTGAATATGCATATTTCAGTCACAGACCTTCATCGAGCAAAAAACATTCCAATGGTGGAATAATCTCTTAAACAAAAAGCGGTTCTAAGTGTTTCATCAATCACATCCAATAAAACAAAAAGTGCACAAGAAATATATACATATATAAATGTATTAAAAAAATCAATCAACATGGTTAGGCAAAAGGCTAACTTTTTGTTTGTCACCATGGAGATTTGGGGAAAACTGATAGGACCAAAATAGACGCTGTTTGCTAGACGCCAATCACTGTACATCACCATAAACACACCATCGCCGTTAAGCATGGTGGTAGCAGCATCATGCTTCACGGCAGGAAGGCTTGTAAAGGTAGAAGGAAAAATGAAGCAGTAAAAGTATCTGGAGGACAATTTGAAGGCCTTCCAGAAATAGTCTGTCAAAGGATTGAAAACGTTCAGTTATCTCAGCCAAAGAGCTTTGGACGTGAAAGCAAGATCCCCATGAAACCCACAGCCTCATCCAAGAGTTTATGAAATGACTCCAGCAACTATTAGAGAAACTGAACACATGCATCTAAAAATAGAAGAGGATTCACATGTTGAACTGCTGGAGAGTGTGGTCTGCTTGCCAATAGATATTTAAGTACAGAGTTTGAAACGTGGGGCTTTGGGCGAGGCCAGGTTCCCCATTCAAGCAGCTGAATTTTGAGTTATATATATACATAAAAAAAAGATATACTGATATACTTTTGTATATATATAGTAATTATATTAAAGACAAAAACCTCAAGTAGATGAAAGAAAGGTCAAGGAATCACCAGTGTAGTGCCGGTCAGAGGTTTCCGTCAATGTCAGAAGCAAATGAGTCGTTAGTTGATGAATTTGAACCGTTCTCTTTTCAAGTTAGAATGATGACATATGATGTCTATGTCAGATTTCTTCTTAAATATTTCAGATCATCAGACCATTCACTTATTTTTTCGTCCATCATACGTAGAGAAAATCTACAATCAGTTCAAGCTCATCCAGTTGAATTTATTTTACTTTTTTCATGCTTTGTGCTGTAGCCTGAAAACAGAACAATTCAAAAAGCCCCAAAATTATATAACTTTATCCAAACAGTATGTTCATTTAAACTTCTAACACACACTGTATCTATTACACTAGTTATTGCACTGAACCTAACCTGAAACGCACAGCTAAGCTCTAAGGCTACTGAGGTCTTTATAAATGCAATGTGTTTCTGTGATTCGGTGATTGATCCGCTTATTTCTGCTTTAATGTCTTCAATAAACTGCTTAATGCACATTTTATCCAACAATTACATTTGTTGAATGAGGTACAAGATCTGTAAAAGCTTTTGTACATGATTTTGGACATAACACGTATAGAAATGGTTGAAAAGGTTCAATAATTTCTATTGGAACTGTCACAGATTCAGCCCTAGGAGAAACCAGGAGGTCCATCTATATGTCACTGATTTCCATTACAGTTGATTCAGTCTGCAGTCAAACGTGACCCTGACCATTAGCAACCTCAGCCAGCACGTCTGACAACTCAACAGCTGACCAATAGATGCATTCCTATATCTTCATCTGCCCTCCACCAGGGGCCAAACGGCCAACACATGGTGCTTAAAGGGGCAGGATTACGTATTTTTCAGTAACATAATGTCATTTATAGCACAATCAAGTAGCTATCTTACCTTCAGTTGTTATAAAAATGCTGTGTATATCAAATATAACTTAAAAACAAATTGACTTGTGTTCAACAAGGTGTTCAACAAAAGTTGAACACCTTGAAATTGGGCCTCTCTTAAAGAGAGTCTCTGTCTCTTTAAGAAGCTCCTGCTAGTTCTGAAGCTCCACCTTCAGGAAGTCGTCACAACATGGCTTCTCTATTAACCCTTTAGCAACATTTTTACCAGCGTTGCACTGAGAAGTAGGTCAATGAGTTTAGGAGAAGCTCAGTTCCACCAGATGTTTGCTAATTGCTGTTGGCTAGTCTGAAGGAGCTGAGTGGGGGAGTCGTGGGGAGGGGTGATCCTCATAGGCTGGTGCTTGGTCTCACCAGGCATTTTGCACAGCTGAATGGTTGCCATGGGAGATTAAAGGGTTTCTCACACGTGCATGAAAGAATCAAAGCAACACCGCAGGTATATTTTTGATGAGTGAATCAAAAATATACCTGCAGTTATTTAGCATTTCATAGCACATAACACAATGAAAATCCGCTTTAGTCAGTGATGTACAGTATGTGATGCAGTGTGGCGGGCACACACACACACCCAGCAGATGATCAGATCAACAGCAAACCAATGCTCTTATCTTTAATGGATCCAAACCAGCCTCAATAAAAAAAGCGAACCAAAGCCAAGCGCCTGGAGCAACTTTCAAAGTGAAACGGCTGACGATAACAACAGCAATAATATTGACACAGATGTGCACGGAAGTGTTGTTATGCAACCGCAATGAATTAGAGAAAAAAACATTTAGAAAGTGGATTCAGAAAGGATAGTTCTCTGTTGTGAGTTGCTGCTGCGGTTGGTGATATCACTGCAGTCGTTGCCTGTTGAGGCACCGAGCCTTTGATGATGTACGCTGCCGCTTTGTTGATCAAACGTTAGGCTGTCTTCTGCTGGAGAGATTGACTAACTCCGGCAGCCCTAATCCAAACCCTTAAAGCTCATTAGATACATCCCATTAAACATGCATCCATCCATTCATTGTCTAAACCTGCTTATCCTTGCCAAGTCACTGGTGGCTAACTACAGCAGTCACTGGGCGAGAGGCGGTGTACATCCTGGACTGGTCCGCCAGTCCATGACAGCATTAAGCCTTTAGTTATTATAGAAGACATGTTCAAATGTTGATGTCTAATCAATTTGTTTATTTTTGAAAAAACTGTTATTTATTTAAAGGTTTACAACAAACATTAATATCAATATACTTTGAGAAGCACTCTGAGTTCCCTTTGGTCAGAATGTTGCCTTAGGCCTCGACTTAGCAACTTAGAAGTCTAATACAATCTTGTACACACCTCTTGTTGGCCTGTCATATTCTTTTTAGAAATATTCTTCCCATCCTTGCAAAGACTAAGAAGTGCCTTAAATGTTTTCTACTTGTGGGTAACCTATCAGGCTGTTACGGGATGTCCTTCAAATTGACAGGGCATGGTCTTATAACCCTTCCCAGATTGACGGACAGCAGCACTGGCTTCTCTAGAAGCTGAGCAGTCTGCACAGTCACGTGGTTTCGGCACGTTTGTATTCACATGCATCTTTCATACAATGGCACAGATCACCTGTGGGACAGATCTCCATACCGCTACCCTATGACGAAACAGTCTCAGGACTAGAACTTTTTTTGTTCACATGACCGTACACGAACTGACCACTGAACACAGACCATCCCTTTAGTTCAGAAACATCAGCAGTTACAGTACTAGAGTTTTTTTTTTTTTTTAGTTTGCAAGGCAGTCTTAAAATGCTATGTGCACACTTTATTTTATTAGACCCTGACATTGCTCATTAGATGCAGTAAGTACAGCACTGAGAACTTGCTGCAGTTCAAATGCAGTGAACCTACAGCTGCAGACTGTTCATCACATCTTCAGCTGAGCTTCAGAGCAGTTTCACTTGGCTTCAGTTAATGTGACTGGAGACTTAGGAAGTGAAGGAGCGTGACTTCAGTAAACCAAAGAGTCTAGGGGGCGGTTCTGTACATTCTGTACATATGGTACCATGGGAACTTTGGCTGCATCTCTGATCAGTGCTCCCCCTGTAATTTTAGGTGGACGACCTCGTCTCCCTAGGCTTACAGTTGTGCCACACTGCTTCCATTTCCGCACCATGGATTGAAGAGCGCTCAGTGAGGTGTTCAGAGGTTGAGAAATCTTTTTACAGCCTGAGCCTGCTTTAAACGTCTGCACAACTTTATCCCTGACCTGTCTGGTGTTTTGAATCATGTATAATTTGCTTTTTACTTCACAAATGCATAGCACTTCGTTTTGGTCTGTCATATAAAATTCCAATAAAATATATTTATGTTTGTGGTTGTACAGTGGTAAAATAATGGAAAAGTTCAAGGGGTATGAATACTTCTGTAAGCCACTGCATATGACCCCAATGAAACACGTTGCAGTTTGACAGATTCAGTGGGTGCATACATGTTTTTATCAACGTAATTTGCAGAATACCAGGTGATAAATCTGGTGATTCCTCTTCAAAAGGTCCAGATAAAATACGGTGCATCCACAAGTGACGGGAATCATTCTGGAGATGATAGTAATTCCAGAGCCATAATAAGTCCTCTGTGCTCAGCAGTCGTAAATAGAGCAGCAGAGAGGTCACCCTGTGTGGGACCGGGCTGCTCTACCTGGTCACGCTCCCTGCACATGAATAATTTCACACTCAGACTCACATTAGAGCACAGTTCAATCGCTGGCCCTTCGTTTCTTGGCAAAGGTGCTCACATAAAACAACCCGGGCCCGGCCCGAACGGACTGGGCATGCTGAGTCAGTGTCCATTCCTTCCCCCGCTGTCCTACAGTAGAAGAGTAATAACCCCGGTGGAGTAAAAACATTTTTGCTGCAGTGGACTCTCAACTCGCAGCCCCACGCCGCTTCGTTTGACGTATTACAGAGACAAACAGAGGCTGAGGTATGATGAAGGGGAAGATCAGCGGACTTTCTGCAGACCACTCTGGCTGCATTTCAATAAATCGAGGGTCGCATGGCGTTACGGTCCCATATCACAATCGGCTGCACCGTTGCTGATTTGCACTCTGTTTCCGTCATGTTTTCTTTATACACAAAAAAACGAAACAGGTTAAAGGTTTGTTCAACGTTGTACTTTCAGGAAAGATGGAGTTAGTGTGACTAATCTATTGGATATAACAATGCTAAGCTGACCCAGATCCAGTTGAGAATCTGTGGTGAGACTTATGAAATAAATAAAACATTATGTTCACAGATGTCCTCCATCCATTCTGACTGAACTTGAGCTATTTTGCTGAGAAGAATGGCCAAATCATTTAGTGTCTAGATGTGAAAATGTGTTTGAGACTTAGCTCAAAACGACCTGCAGCTGTAAAGGCGGTTCTTTATCAAGCTGAATCAGAGGTGCTAAACGTCACACTTTCCAGATTTTTATTTTATAAAATATTTTCAACTCGGGTGTTATTGTACACTTTGATGCTAATACACTACCTTCTGTTGGTCTGTCATGTAAAATCCCACTGAAACGCACAGAGGGGGACGTTCACGGTGTACGAATACATGGCGTATGGGGGACTGTGAGTCCAATTTTAGAACAACAATGTTGAGTGTTTGTGTTCTTTGGCACAGCACATACGGCACAACAGTTTGCATATCAAGTGGCTACAGCCAGGGCCTCCATTGCGCTGCATCTAAACCACAGGTGGCAAGGTGCCAGTTTCCAGTCCTAAACAATCGCACACAAACAGATGACTTGTGTCATGCTGGTTTTTTGTTCTTCCAGACACAGAGCTTCAGTTGTAGCTGCATTCATATATTTAAATCCACATCACGAGATAACACTGCAAAAATCTTGCCAAATGTGTTTAGTACAAATAACTTAGAACACTTGAAAGAAGTCAGTAATTCCTTAATATTGATGAAAAAGTTCTAGTTCCACTGCCAGATTATTTCACTTATAACAAGGCATTTTTCTCATGTTATAAGTGAAATAATCTGCCAGTGGAACTAGGACTTTTTTAATCAATATTAAGAAATTATTGACTCAAAAGAAGCTCCTATAAACTGCTGAAAAAGTTACTTGTACGTTAGTTTTGTCTTAGTTCAAGAGAGCTTCAATGTTTGCTCTAGAAACTAGATAAAAATACTTGTCCAGAATAAGGTCTGTCGCAATAATACATTTTGTTGGACGATAAATTTTCACAGTAACAATAATATTGTTTTGAGATAATTTTCAAGTAATACAACGATAATGGAATTATTATGTAAGTTCGTCTTCTCAAACACTAATAAACTTTAGTTCTGTTAAGAACACCTCATGCTGAAACTGGAAGATATTTCGAATCTCTGAAACATAAACGACAAACAAAATGGAAATAAAAAAACTACTTGGAACCAAAACCACAAATCAAATGGATTATAAATCCTCTGGAAGCAAAACTGCCCTTGAAAAAATATTAAGTCATCACAATGGAAATTATTGCAATTAATTGATTCATTGCTTATTATACCAGACTTTTACCAAATTCTGTTTTTCCAGTGTAGCATTACTACAAGAGTGAAAACGTCAGGGAGGTCATCACATAAAAACAGAAGCGTATCGCCTGCATGCGTTGTTGTTAATCTTCATTTTAACCTGAACAGCCTGACGCCTGGAGACCCATTAAAAGCTGGAGGCCTGTGAGTGTCCTACAGTGTTGCTGTCTGGCTAACAAGAGCAGCACACGCTGCGCTCTACTTACATGTACAGCTGGAGCTGTTTGGGGTCTGCCTCGCTGTTACAAACACAGGCCATAAAACCCATCATTAACAGACGCTTCTTTGTTCAGACCCTTAGTGTGGTGAACAACCGACGGGACGCTTGTTGCCCGTTGAAGCTTACTTACCTCAGCCTATCGTCAAGAGAAGGACAGCAATCAATAATCCAATTACAATTTGGCTCTGACATTAGAGTCTACACAGCTAAAGAGCAGGTTAGTCTTTCTACAAGCAGCCATTTTCTACCCAGAACAATGTGGCTTACTTTGAAGCTCTAAATCTATTTTTGCTTCACTTTAATCTGCCAGCAGGCACAATGATCTGATGCACCGGCCACCGAACGACAAAAAGAAATGTTAGCAAAGATAGAGGCAATCAGAAAAACACACATAGGACGTGAGTAAGATTTGAAAAGCTGTTCTGACAGATCCAATCCAATTACAGAGCTCTGGGTAAGAATTTGGCTCCTTTCAGATGCTTTCAGAATCATAATACTAATTTCTACAACAAAAGTTTGTCAGGTGGTGATTTAACGTATTTTAGAAAAACTGACCTTACAATTAACAAGACTTATTGGGAGTACACCGTACAGATCAATAGCTATCCATTAAAAATGTGCGCAAAACTTTGTTGATGGTCCGCTAGAAAAACACACAATTTTGCAATTGTGGTATTTCCATTAAGCAAGAAATGCATTTAAAATCCAATGTGAATAAGTTTGTTCACACAATAAGTCGTTCAAAAACATGTCGCACCATCATCCTCCAACCACTTCCTGTTGTTGTCTTCATCTTTTCCCGCAGTAGCAACATCTGGTTGTTGATCACATGACTTGTGTGATCAAGAGGTGTTTCCAAGTTTTGCAAAATATTCTAATTTCGATACAGCTAAAAGAACAACCTCATCCGAGCGGCAAAACCTTTTATTGAAAAACGAGGTTTTTTTGTTTTTTTTTTCAAAATAAGTGGGTTTCCATAAAGCAAATTTATTTTTGAAATTGCACAATTTTTATGTTAATGGAAATGCAGCTAATGAGGCGTTAGGATTTTCTGGAAGGTGTGTATCCTGTTACATCTCATGACATGCTACGTACTTAGTGTTAGTATTTCAGGGAAAGAACGCCATTAGCTGTGTTTCCTGGCGAATCTTTAGAATGTTGCAAAAAATAAGATGTGAATTAAGAGTGCTTCCATCTATCGGTTACAAGCAGGCCACACAAAGTCTCATTTCGTCAAATATCGATGCTACTTATGGCTGTAATAAACAAGATGTAGATGCTACAAATATGAACCACACATGTCTCCAAGTTGGACATTTGGATTTTTTGTGCCTCTGGTAAGGCACAGATCCACCAGTGGAGTGCCTTTCACTGGTCATAGGCTCATAGGGAGGCTGACCGCTCCTCCCTATGAGCTCAAGGGTTGGAATTAAAATGTTTCCTAGTTTGGTGCCTCTAGTGAGACTATGTCAAAACTAATTTGGCAAATGTGTTTCCGTCTCCCCTTTAGTGGATTAACTCTTTTCGGAACAGCCAAAATCCATGTCAAACGAGTGTAAACACATTTTTGAAAAACTTTGAATTTTGCTGTTTCCATAAACCATTTCTAACGTGACACTTCAAAATGCGCATAAAAAAAACCGTTGATAGAAACACAATTACTGTCAAACGTTGTGGTAGTGTGATGGTGTGGGGTTGCTATGCTGCTTCAGACAGAGGTTACTTGCTGTATTTGATGGAACCATGAGATCTGTTCTACCAGCCATCAGTTCATGATCCTCAAGCACTTGAGTTGTGTAGCCAGAAAATGGTTCACAGCACAGCAGCGAGTCCACCTCTGAATGACTCACAAGAAACAGAAAGAAGGTCTGGAAGTGGCTCATTAGTTAACAAAAGTCCAGCTGAGATGTTACATGACACAGAACAGGCTGGTAATGCCGTAACTCCTTCACCGTGACGTAAAAGGCTCACTGGCACTTATCACAGGGGCGTGATGTCAGCTCTTTCCACGACAACCAATTAGGCTTAGGAGGCAATTACTGTTTTCACGTAGGGCCAGGGGTGTTTACCTTATTACCCTGGAGTGTTTCTTGTCCTCTTTGTCTCAGTCAGGCTGCATTGATCCATGAGGGTGAAGATGCGATCTCTAAAGAGCAGCCTCGTCTTCGATCATCCCATCCCATTCCTTCCTCCGGAGCTGCTGCTTTGGTATTTAATCAGCTGGATAGGTATTTGCTGAACTGAACCCAACTGCTCCTGTCATGTGGCTTTTACTCAAGGCGACTCTGCTTTCACACTTCGAACTCGTCAAACACCGCCGTCTTTAAACGGTGGTGACAGAAAAAACAGAGCATGCACATGCGACTTTCTAGACGACAGCGCAATTATGGCACCTCAACAGCAGCACCACCACAAGATGTAGCCATGGCGATTGACGTGCCTGGTGGACGGGATAAAACACAAAAACATGGAACCGAGCACAGGTGGTGGTGAGAATGGATTGATGTTTGTTATATTCATGTGTTGGAGGAAGAGGTTGGGGAGCCAGGACAGAAGGGAGAAAATGGCAAACAAGTACTTTTTAGTCTTGTTTTCAGTTCTTTAAAGGGGCAGTATCATGTACTCTCCATTTTCCCACCACAATCAAGTAACTATGTTAGCTTCAGTGGTTAAAGCAATGCTGTATATATATATCAAATATGACTTTTTAAAAAATTATTTTTATGAAAATAGTTCTAAATCAGCTTCAGAGAGTGGCATGAATAATTTTGGGGCTAACTGTACGTCCGAATTTAACGGTGCATATCAAACGTCAACAGGAATTAAATACGTGTCGCTAGTGGTGAAGTCTTAAATATTTTGTTTGTTATGCATCTTCATATAAGGAAACCCTAGTCAGTTCTGTATTGCCTTATATA